>NC_091980.1:242235579-242552523 GCF_044704955.1 Pristiophorus japonicus | reverse complement strand
CACTCTCTCAATAGCAAGATTAGGAGACCAAACTGCACACAATACTCAAGGTGTGGTCTCACCAAGGCCCTGTACAACTGCAGTAAGACCTCCCTGATCCTATACTCAAATCCTCTCGCTATGAAGGCCAGCATGCCATTTGCTTTCTTTACTGCCTGCTGTACCTGCATGCCTACCTTCAATGACTGATGTACCATGACACCCAGGTCTCGTTGCACCTCCCCTTTTACTAATCTGTCACCATTCAGATAATATTCTGCCTTCCTGTTTTTGTCACCAAAGTGGATAACCTCACACTTATCCACATTATACTGCATCTGCCATGCATTTGCCCATTCACCTAACCTGTCCAAGTCCCCCTGCAGCCTCCTAGCATCCTCCTCGCAGCTCGTACTGCCACCCAGCTTAGTGTCATCTGCAAACTTGGAGATATTACATTCAATTCCTTCGTCTAAATCATTAATATATATTGTAAATAGCTGGGGTCCCAATACTGAACCCTGCGGCACCCCACTAGTCACTGCCTGCTATTCTGAAAAGGACCTGTTTATTCACACTCTTTGCTTCCTGTCTGCCAACCAGTTCTCTATCCACATCAATACACTACCTCCAATACCATGTGCCTTAATTTTGCACACTAATCTCTTGTGTGGGGCCTTGTCAAAGATCTTTTGAAAAGTCCAAATATACCACATCCAATGGTTCTCCCTTATCCACTCTACTAGTTACATCCTCAAAAAACTCTAGAAGTTTGTCAAGTATGATTTCCCTTTCATAAATCCATGCTGACTTGAACCGATCCTGTCACTGCTTTCTAAATGCGCTGCTATTACATCTTTAATAATTGATTCCAGCATTTTCTCCACCACTGATGTCAGGCTAACCGATCTATAATTCCCTGTTTTCTCGCTCCCTCCTTTTTTTAAAAGTGGGGTTACATTAGTTACCCTCCAATCCATAGGAACTGATCCAGAGTCTATAGAATGTTGAAAAATGACCACCAATGCATCCACTATTTCTAGGGCCACTTCCTTAAGTACTCTGGGATGCTGTCTATCAGGCCTTGGTGATTTATCAGTCTTCAGTCCCATCAATTTCCCTAACACAATTTCCTGACTAATAAGGATTCCCTTCAGTTCCTCCTTCTCGCTAGACCCTCAGTCCCCTATTATTTTCGGGAGGTTATTCATGTTCCTTAGTGAAGACAGAACCAAAGTATTTGTTCAATTGGTCTGCCATTTCCTTGTTCCCCATTATAAATTCACCTGATTCTGACTGCAAGGGACCTACATTAGTCTTCACTAATCTTTTTCTCTTCACATATCTATAGAAGCCTTTCGCAACCTCGGGGCATTCCAAAGCGCTTTAACAATAATAATAACTTTTATTTATATAGCACCTTTAACATAGTAAAATGTCCCAAGGTGCTTCTCAACAATTTTATAACACGTTAGATATTGACCATTGAGGGAAAGAGAGAAGAAGTGTGAGAAGGAAATGTAAAAAGAGGGTAAAGGCTCAGGTCCGAAGCGGCAGCCAAAATGCACTCGCAGATAGACACAGGTGAAAAAAAAATTCAAATTACATTGTAAATAATACAATAAGGTATATACAATAGTAAAATCAGTATAATAAAGATGAATTATAATTAAACAAAATTAAATAATATGTACCATAATTATAAATTAAGTTAAGTTAAATTAAGTCAACCGTGGCTATCAAGGGAAATCAGGGATAGTATTAAAGCCAAGGAAGTGGCATACAAATTGGCCAGAAATAGCAGTGAACCTGGGGACTGGGAGAAATTTAGAACTCAGCAGAGGAGGACAAAGGGTTTGATTAGGGCAGGGAAAATGGAGTATGAGAAGAAGCTTGCAGGGAACATTAAGACGGATTGCAAAATTTTTCTATAGATATGTAAAGAGAAAAAGGTTAGTAAAGACAAACGTAGGTCCGCTGCAGTCAGAATCAGGGGAAGTCATAACGGGGAACAAAGAAATGGCGGACCAATTGAACAAGTACTTTGGTTCGGTATTCACGAAGGAGGACACGAACAACCTTCCGGTTATAAAAGGGGTCGGGGGGTCTAGTAAGGAGGAGGAACTGAGGGAAATCCTTATTAGCCGGGAAATTGTGTTGGGGAAATTGATGGGATTGAAGGCCGATAAATCCCCAGGGCCTGATGGACTGCATCCCAGAGTACTTAAGGAGGTGGCCTTGGAAATAGTGGATGCATTGACAGTCATTTTCCAACATTCCATTGACTCTGGATCAGTTCCTATCAAGTGGAGGGTAGCCAATGTAACCCCACTTTTTAAAAAAGGAGGGAGAGAGAAAACAGGGAATTATAGACCGGTCAGCCTGACATCGGTAGTGGGTAAAATGATGGAATCAATTATTAAGGATGTCATAGCAGTGCATTTGGAAAGAGGTGACATGATAGGTCCAAGTCAGCATGGATTTGTGAAAGGGAAATCATGCTTGACAAATCTTCTGGAATTTTTTGAGGATGTTTCCAGTAGAATGGATAAGGGAGAACCAGTTGATGTGGTATATTTGGACTTTCAGAAGGCGTTCGACAAGGTCCCACACAAGAGATTGATGTGCAAAGTTAGAGCACATGGGATTGGGGGTAGTGTACTGACATGGATTGAGAACTGGTTGTCAGACAGGAAGCAAAGAGTAGGAGTAAATGGGGACTTTTCAGAATGGCAGACAGTGACTAGTGGGGTACCGCAAGGTTCTGTGCTGGGGCCCCAGCTGTTTACACTGTACATTAATGATTTAGATGAGGGGATTAAATGTAGTATCTCCAAATTTGCGGATGACACTAAGTTGGGTGGCAGTGTGAGCTGCGAGGAGGATGCTGTGAGGCTGCAGAGCGACTTGGATAGGTTAGGTGAGTGGGCAAATGCATGGCAGATGAAGTATAATGTGGATAAATGTGAGGTTATCCACTTTGGTGGTAAAAACAGAGAAACAGACTATTATCTGAATGGTGACAGATTAGGAAAAGGGGAGGTGCA
The DNA here is from genome assembly GCF_044704955.1 of Pristiophorus japonicus. Classification (NCBI taxonomy): domain Eukaryota; kingdom Metazoa; phylum Chordata; class Chondrichthyes; family Pristiophoridae; genus Pristiophorus; species Pristiophorus japonicus. Next base: position 242,549,497 of record NC_091980.1, on the reverse strand, counting down.
AAGAGACCTGGGTGTCATGGTACATCAGTCATTGAAGGTTGGCATGCAGGTGCAGCAGGCGGTTAAGAAAGCAAATGGCATGTTGGCCTTCATAGCAAGGGGATTTGAGTACAGGGGCAGGGAGGTGTTGCTACAGTTGTACAGGGCATTGGTGAGGCCACACCTGGAGTATTGTGTACAGTTTTGGTCTCCTAACCTGAGGAAGGACATTCTTGCTATTGAGGGAGTGCAGCGAAGGTTCACCAGACTGATTCCCGGGATGGCGGGACTGACCTATCAAGAAAGACTGGATCAACTGGGCTTGTATTCACTGGAGTTCAGAAGAATGAGAGGGGACCTCATAGAAACATTTAAAATTCTGATGGGGTTAGACAGGTTAGATGCAGGAAGAATGTTCCCAATGTTGGGGAAGTCCAGAACCAGAGGTCACAGTCTAAGGATAAGGGGTAAGCCATTTAGGACCGAGATGCGGAGGAACTTCTTCACCCAGAGAGTGGTGAACCTGTGGAATTCTCTACCACAGAAAGTTGTTGAGGCCAATTCACTAAATATATTCAAAAAGGAGTTAGATGAGGTCCTTACTACTAGGGGGATCAAGGGGTATGGCGAGAAAGCAGGAATGGGGTACTGAAGTTGAATGTTCAGCCATGAACTCATTGAATGGCGGTGCAGGCTAGAAGGGCCGAATGGCCTACTCCTGCACCTATTTTCTATGTTTCTATGTTTCTATAAAGTCAGCAATTGAAGCAAATTAAATCAGTTATTAGCTGTCTTTAAGATTCATTCCCTGTCCAGTGATTCAATTAATCCAGAAGAACCAATCTGTCCTCCATCCTTGTGATATCATAATTTTATTACTTTTTATTTCTCATTTTGTCCTCTTGATAGGTCCTGTAATAGCTCCAGGCTCGAGCTACCTCCATTGCCAGGGAGACGCTGATGTTTAAATCTCCCTCCAGCTGCTTCAGGCTCGAGCTGCCTCCGCTGTCAAGAAGATGCTGATGTTTAAATCTCCCTCCAGCTGCTCCAGGCCCACGCTGCCTCCGCTGTCAGGGAGACACTGATGTTTTTACAACCAATGAAGTACCTTTTTGAAGTGTAGTCACTGTTGTAATGTAGGAAACATAGCAGCCAATTTGAGCATAGCAACTCCCACAAACAGCAATGTGATAATGACTGTATGGCTGCCATTTAATTGTTGTACATCAGACTGATTCTGTAATACAATCATTTTTCATTAAGAGGACCCAGATTTCTACTTTATCCTCGAATGTATGCATATATATGTATAGATGGATGGACTATTATGAAACTTGATCTATATTATTGGGCGACAACAGAGAGACCTAGGGGTATATGTGCACAAATCATTAAAGGTGGCAGGGCATGTTGAGAAAGCGGTTAAAAAGCATCCAGCATCCTGGGGTTCATAATTAGAGGCATAGGGCTAGAAATTCAGCAGGTTTGCATCCATTTAGTGCCAAGGCGAGCTGAAAATTAATTTTTTGGGGCGCTCAACAAAATTCGGCAGCGGTTTTACGCTGGCACTAAAAATGATCGCTGGCCCTTTATTTTAGCAGTTTTTATGACGTCAATCAGCATGCAATGCTGCACTATCACCAGGGGCAAAAAATTCACCAATATCGCCATTTTTATGGCTGGCCCAAAAACACACCCGAAAAAAAATCAAGTCTTACCAGGACGGATCCAGGGAGCACTCAGCGCTAACAGCACCATCTTGAAAAATGGAGCAGATGTTCATTGCATAAAAGGATTTGGAGGGAAGGCTGCATTTTACACAGCTTTATGTTAGTTCACGGTTTGTTTTTAAGGATATTTAAGGACATTTAAAAGAATGTGGGCTATAATATCTCTGCCATTATTCCTGGCTACTTTTCCTATGCATCATCGAGCTAGAAGAAGACTTATTCAAGAGCATTGTGACCGTAATCGAAGAGCTCACAGATGTATGGGAAGGAGGCCTTACCCCCCCTCCACGAGTTTACAGGGAACAGCGCTCATACCTGCAGCTGTCTGAGGCACAGTGCATTCGAAGGCTGCACTTCCAAAAAGAGGTGGTCACAGAGAGATGTCAACTGATAAAGGCAGACTTACAGCCTACCAGTGCGAACAGGACTGCACTGCCGGTCGAGGTGGCACTTGCTTTCTGTGCCTCCGGCTCCTTTCAGGCATCAGCAGGGGACATTTCCTCCATCTCGCAGTATGCTACACATCGCTGCATTCGCCAGGTGACAACTGCACTGTAAGCACGCAAGATGGACTTTATAAAGTTTCCAATGACCAAGGAGGCACAGAATGAGAGGGCTGTAGGTTTTGCATGAATTCCTGGCTTCCCCAAGGTTCAGGCTGCCATTGATTGTATGCACATCGTCCTGCGAGCATTTTTCCAGGATCCAGAGGTTTACCAAAACCAAAAGGGATTCCACTCCCTGAACGTACAGATCGTCTGCGACCATACTCAGCGCATCATGGCAGTCAATGCGCAATTTCCAGGGGGCATCCATGATGCTTTCATCTTGCGTGAGAGCAGTGTCTCTGACCTGTTTGAGCGTCAGCCACAAGGCTAGAGCTGGATGCTATGGGACAAAGGTTACGGCCTCGCCACCAAGCTCATGACCCCGCTCCGGATCCCTCAGACACAAGCTGAGCATTGCTATAATGACAGCCATATAGTCACACGCAACATTGTCGAAAAGACAATTGGAGTGCTGAAGCAGCGCTTCCGATGCTTGGACCACTCTGGAGGCTCCCTGCAATACTCCCCTCAGCTGGTTCTGAATCCATTGTGGTGTGCTGCATGCTATACAGCTTAGTCATCAGGATTTTCCACTGGGGTCTGCAGGAGAGAGGGGAGGAGGGACGGAGGAGGAGGAGAGGGCGGATCACGAGGAGGAGGAGGACCACGAGGAGGAGGAGGACCACGAGGAGGAGCCTGGCGATGAACCCATGCCACCACCCCCACCACCACCACAGGGGAAGCCTTGTGGAGCTTTCGCCACTGCAAAGGCCTTATGTCAGCAGAGCTCATACTTCATCACTTTGCTTGAACCGTGAACGGAACATTTCACCGTTGCCTGCCCACTCTATCCCACCATGTTAACTATTCCCCTTCTTATTCTGCAAATGAGACACTGCACAGGAATGGTTATGGTGAACAAAAGAATGTATTTAACATACAGTAACATTGTAAACATAATTTGGAAACTGGAATATAAAATATTAAACATTATTGTGAACTATTAATAACTAAACAGAATTGGGAAACTTTAAAAACTTTTATAAAATAGCAACAACAACAAAACAACAACAGAACAAGTCCTGCACCGAACGTCTTTTACCTGCGGCCCCTCCTCCCCCCCCACCCCCCTCCCTCACGCCATAACCGTATACAAGATGGTACCAACACGTCTGTCATGTATCTTACATTATTATATATAACTGTATCCTAACATGCTATACATGACTGTAATAAGATATGACCTGTAACCACCAGCATACCTTACCACCAGGGTTGCACTTGCAAGAGACAGGTATATAAGGGCAGGTCTCAGGCAAGTGCAGCATTCCAGAGCTGTGAAATAAAGGTGCAGGTCCAGAGTGACCTTGACTTCACTACATGCCTCGTGTGAATCTGGACTGAGGGGACAGGACTTTACAGTGGCGACGGGTTACGGGATTACAGAATCCACAGAATGGCGAACAACGGATCAGATGAAAAGTACAATGCGGGAGACAATTGGGAGGACTTTATAGAAAGGCTCCAGCAAAGCTTTGTAACCAAAGACTGGTTAGGCGACAATAAGGCAGACAAGAGAAGAGCCCATCTCTTGACCAGCTGTGGCTCGAAAACATATGCTTTAATGAAGGATCTGTTGGCACCCGAGAAACCAGCAAGCACGTCGTTTGAAGAATTGAGCACACTGGTAAGAGACCACCTGAAGAAGCGAGCAGCCTTCACATGGCCAGACACAGGTTCTACAACTACAGACGCTGTGTGGGCCAGAGCATACCCGACTTCGTGGTGGAACTTCAGAGGTTGGCTAGTTTATGTGAGTTCTCCGATGAACTGAGGAGAGAAATGCTGAGAGACTTTTTCATTGAAGGAATAGGCCACGCAGGCATATTCCGAAAGCTCATAGAGACCAAGAACCTGACCTTAGAGGCAGCAGCACGGGTTGCACAGACATTCTTGGTAGGGGAAGAAGAAACAAGGTTGATTTACAATGCAGGTACGACAACTAACGAAATATCGGAAGAAGAAGTTCACAGCACTAAACAAGCTGCTACCCCCACACACAGACAAAACCGGGAGAACAGGCTCTCGACAGCAGGCAGAAGCCATCAAGCTGCTACCCCCACACACAGACAAAACCGGGAGAACAGGCTCTCGACAGCAGGCAGAAGCCATCAAGCTGCTACCCCCACACACAGACAAAACCGGGAGGACAGGCTCTCGACAGCAGGCAGAGGCCATCAAGGGCCACAGGAATGGCCGTTCACACATCATCAACCCACAATGCGAGCAATCAACTACAAACTGAGAGAAGCTCAAGAGAGATCAGCCAGACGCAGCTCATTCTTTGGGAACTCTTTGAACAATGGAATAGGTCTGTGCTGGAGGTGTGGGGGTGGGCACTCGTCAAGGCGATGGCGATTTCAGCAGGCTGTTTGCAGAAATTGTAAATATACAGAGCATTTGGCCCGCATGTGCAAACAAACGGCAGCTCGGCTGGTATACGAATCGGATGGGTCGATAAGCGGACCAGAAGATGGTGGGGACAGTACCCGGGACACCGGTGTACAGCAGGTCAACACGATAAATGGCCGCTGCTCCTACAACAGGACGCCTCCTATAATGATGAGGGTCCTACTCAACGGGATATCTGTCAACATGAAGCTGGATACGGGAGCGAGTCAATCTCTCATGGGCGCTCAACAAGTTGAACAACTGTGGCCGCATAAAAGAGACAGACCAAAACTCACAAGGGTCGACATCAAACTAAGGACCTATACCAAAGAAATCGTACCAGTCCTCGGCAGCGCCATGCTCTCTGTCACACACAAAGGGACAGTGAACCGACTTCCCCTGTGGATTGTCCCAGAGACCCCCGCAGCACTGCTGGGGAGAAGTTGGCTGGCAAAACTAAACTGGAAATGGGATGATGTCCATGCCATGTCATTAGAGGAATGGACCTCCTGCTCAACAGTTATAAAGCGATTTGAACATCTCTTTCAGCCAGGTGTGGGCACTTTCAAAGGGGCCAAAGTCAAAATCTACATCACACAGGATGCTAGACCGGTCCATCACAAGGCCAGAGCTGTACCCGACGTGATGAGGGAAAAGATTGAACATGAACTAGACAGGCTTCTGCGGGAAGGCATTATATCACCTGTGGAATTTAGCGACTGGGCAAGTCCCATCGTCCCAGTCATGAAGCCTGATGGATCTGTACGAATCTGTGGGGACTACAAATCTACCATAACCAGAGTCTCCCTGCAGGACCAGTACCCGCTGCCCAGAGCGGAAGACTTATTTGCCACATTGGCTGGAGGTAAACTTTTCTCAAAATTAGACCTCACATCTGCGTATATGACACAAGAATTGGCCGAGGAATCCAAGATACTCACCACCATCAACACACGTCAAGGCCTTTTCATGTACAATCGATGCCCATCCGGCATCAGGTCGGCAGCTGCCATATTCCAGCGCAACATGGAGAGTCTGCTCAAGTCCATCCCGGGGACGGTTGTATTTCAAGACGACATACTTATCACGGGCAGGGACACCGACTCCCATCTCCGTAATTTGGAGGAAGTACTAAAGCGGTTGGATCGGGTCGGCCTACGAGTCAAGAAATCCAAGTGCCTGTTTCTCGCACCCGAGGTTGAATTTTTGGGCAGAAGGATTGCCGCTGATGGAATCCGCCCAACAGAGTCCAAAACAGAAGCAATTCGCCTGGCACCCAGGCCCCGGAATGTCTCAAAACTGCGCGCCTTTCTCGGGCTACTCAATTACTTTGGGAACTTTTTGCAGAACTTAAGCACGCTGCTGGAGCCTCTCCACGTGCTACTCAGGAAGGGGTGCGATTGGTTTTAGGGGGACGCCCAGGAACGCGCCTTCAATAAGGCATGCAACCTTCTGTGTTCCAACAGTGTTTTGACTTTCTTTGACCCAGGGAAAAAGCTAGTTCTCACACGCGATGCGTCAGCGTATGGGGTCGGGTGCATCTTGTAACATGTCAATAGTGCGGGCAAATTACAACCCATAGCTTATGCCTCCAGGTCACTTTCGCGGGCAGAGCGCGGGTACGGAGTGGTAGAGAAGGAGGCGCTCGCGTGCGTGTACGGTGTCAAAAAGATGCACCAATACCTTTTCGGGGCTAAGTTCACGTTAGAAACCGACCACAAGCCCCTCACGTCCCTCCTATCCGAGAGTAAGGCAATAAATGCCAACGCCTCGGTGCGAATTCAACGGTTGGCACTCATGCTGGCGTCCTACGACTATACCATAAGGCACAGACCAGGCACAGACAACTGTGCCGACGCGCTCAGCAGGCTACCCCTGGCGACCATGGAAGGGTCTAACGAACAGGACTGTGAGATAGCCATGGCAATCAATGCCTTTGAGTCCACAGGTTCGCCCATGACGGCTCGCCAAATCAGAGCCTGGATGTTATCCTTAGTAAAAAGATGCCTGCCCCGAGGAATTAAAACCCTTTCACAGGCGCATGCATGAGCTATCACTGCAAGCAGACTGCCTGATGTGGGGCAGCCGAGTAGTCATGCCTCTGCGAGGCAGAGAGGCATTTGTCCGGGAGCTCCACCGCGAGCACCTGGGGATCGTTCTCATGAAGGCCATAGCCAGATCCCACGTCTGGTGGCCTGGTATTGACGCGGACTTGGAGCTCTGCGTCCGAAGGGGCACCATTTGTGGCCAACTCATCAATGCCCCCAGGGAGGCTCCACTGAGCCCCTGGGCCCTGGCCTACCAAACCGTGGTCGCGAGTGCACGTAGACTATGCGAGCCCATTCATAGGAAAAATGTTCCTCGTAGTTGTAGATGCATTTTCAAAGTGGATCGAATGCACCATTTTAAACTCGAGCACAACCTCCACCACTGTGGAACGCCTCGCAACCATGTTTGCAATGCACGGAATCCCTGACATATTGGTCAGTGACAATGGTCCGTGCTTCACCAGCGCAGAATTCCAAGACTTTATAATTGACCACGGCATAAATCACGTCAAGACGGCACCGTTCAAGCCGGCCTCCAACGGCCAGGCGGAGGGAGCAGTGCAAATCATTAAACAAGACATGCTTAAAATCCAAGGTCCCACGCTGCAGGGTCGCCTGTCGCGACTGCTGCTGGCATACAGATCTCATCCGCACTCACTGACTGGGATCCCTCCCGCGCAACTGTTGATGAAAAGGACTTTAAAAACAAGGCTCTCATTAATCCTCCCAGACATGCACAAAATCATTAAGGCAAAGCGCCATAAGCTGACTGAGTACCATGACAGAAATTTGAGGGGGAGATGGAATGAGATAGGGGACAAAGTGTTTGTACTAAACTATGGCAGGGGTCCAAAATGGCTTGCAGGGACAGTAACGGGCAAGGAAAGAAACAGGCTACTGGTGGTACAAATGGACAACGGCAAAACCTGCCGGAGGCATGTAGACCAAGTCAAAAGCAGATTTACCAACAACACTGCGGAACCAGAGGCAGACTACAATGTGGAACTCGCACCACACCTGGTGGACAGACAGAGGGAACAACCTGAGGAAAGGGCAATCCCAACAGACAGCCCAGGCAAGTCAACAACAATCACACCAATCGAAACAGACAGCCCAGGCGAGATACCAGCAACCACACCCAAAGAAAAACAGACACCAAGGCAAACAACTGAACCACAACTCAGACGCTCCACGCGAGAGCATAGACCACCTGAGAGACTGAACCTATAAAGACAATAAGACCTTGGGGGAGGGTGATGTCATGTATCTTACATTATTATACATAACTGTATCCTAACATGCTATACATGACTGTAATAAGATATGACCTGTAACCACCAGCATACCTTACCACCAGGGGTTCACTTGCAAGAGACAGGTATATAAGGACAGGTCTCAGACAAGTGCAGCATTCCAGAGCTGTGAAATAAAGGTGCAGGTCCAGAGTGACGTTGACTTCACTACATGCCTTGTGTGAATCTGTACTGAGGGGACAGGACTTTACAACGTCGTGCAGCAATGCGGCCAGAATCCTGCTCTAAAAGGGGGATAGACAATGACATGTATAGATCCCCTGGAGAAGCTCTGCCTTTGGAAGGCCTGGCTTCTGAGTGGCGAGCCACTTGCTCGGCCTCGCCACTCACAGGTGATGTGGATCTGGGTGCTGTGACACTGGGGACTGCAATGCCAAAGGTCGAGACCATCAATTGGGCGTGGTCATTGACAGTCACGACAATTTGCGACGTGCCCTTCCTCGTGTCCGTCGATAGTGCTGCAATGCTTAAGGGAAAAGCCCACAAGACTTCCAGAAGTTGTTGGCTGAGCTGGACGCTCTCCCTGGACAGTCTCACTATGTCCAGGTGTGTGTCTGCCTGTCTGTCAGCAGACCAATTTGCTGACTCACCCTCCGGAGAGACGGCATACGGGATTCAACCCTGGGAGTTGGACCCGGGGCCTCGGATTGGCCAAAGCCCAAGCTTCTGTCTTCCTCATCAGAGCTACTGGCCACAGCTAAAAGACATGTCAATTGCATTGGTCCCCCCTCCCCCACCCTCACCGGAATAGCTTCATCAGTTTCCTCCTCCCGTGGAGGTTCCTCGTCCTCGGTGTCTTCGTGGTCCCCCTCCTGCACCCCCACACGATGGGCTGAGGTGGAGGCTTCCATTGGTGGATGTGGTGCCTCCTCGTCTGGAAATAGATAACAACAGACGAGTGGTTAGCAGCAGGGGAGGGGACAGGGTGACATGAGGAAGGTCACAGGCTCATTTGAAGGACCGGCGCTACTGCATTATATGTAGCCCACAGACACTGCATCACATTGCCCCAACCCCAGTCCATAGACACTGCATCCCACTGCCCCAATGCTAGCCCACAGATACTGCATCACATTGCCCCAACCCCAGTCCACAGACACTGGATCACATTGCCCCAACCCCAGTCCACAGACACTGCATCACATTGCCCCAACCCCAGTCCACAGACACTGCATCACATTGCCCCAACGCTAGCCCACAGACACTGCATCACATTGCCCCAACCCCAGCCCACAGATACTGCATCACATTGCCCCAACCCTAGCCCACAGACACTGCATCACATTGCCCCAACCCCAGCCCACAGATACTGCATCACATTGCCCCAACCCTAGCCCACAGACACTGCATCACATTGCCCCAACCCTAACCCACAGACACTGCATCACATTGCCCCAACCCCAGTCCATAGACACTGCATCCCACTGCCCCAATGCTAGCCCACAGATACTGCATCACATTGCCCCAACCCCAGTCCACAGACACTGCATCACATTGCCCAAACCCCAGTCCACAGACACTGCATCACATTGCCCCAACCCCAGTCCACAGACACTGCATCACATTGCCCCAACCCCAGTCCACAGACACTGCATCACATTGCCCCAACCCCAGCCCACAGATACAGCATCACATTGCCCCAACCTCAGCCCACAGATACTGCATCACATTGCCCCAACCCCAGCCCACAGATACTGCATCACATTGCCCCAACGCTAGCCCACAGACACTGCATCACATTGCCCCAACGCCAGCCCACAGACACTGCATCACATTGCCCCAACCCCAGTCCACAGGCACTGCATCACATTGCCCCAACCCCAGTCCACAGACACTGCATCACATTGCCCCAATCCTAGCCCACAGACACTGCATCACATTGCCCCAACCCTAGCCCACAGACACTGCATCACATTGCCCCAATGCTAGCCCACAGACACTGCATCACATTGCCCCAATGCTAGCCCACAGACACTGCATCACATTGCCCCAACCCTAGCCCATAGATACTGCATCACATTGCCCCAACCCCAGTCCACAGACACTGCATCACATTGCCCCAATCCTAGCCCACAGACACTGCATCATATTGCCCCAACCCCAGTCCACAGACACTGCATCACATTGCCCCAATCCTTGCCCACAGACACTGCATCACATTGCCCCAACCCTAGCCCACAGACACTGCATCACATTGCCCCAACCCCAGCCCACAGACACTGCATCACATTGCCCCAATCCTTGCCCACAGACACTGCATCACATTGCCCCAACCCTAGCCCACAGACACTGCATCACATTGCCCCAACCCCAGCCCACAGACACTGCATCACATTGCCCCAACCCCAGTCCACAGACACTGCATCACATTGCCCCAACCCTAGCCCACAGATACTGCATCACATTGCCCCAACCCCAGTCCACAGACACTGCATCACATTGCCCCAATCCTAGCCCACAGACACTGCATCACATTGCCCCAACCCTAACCCACAGACACTGCATCACATTGCCCCAACCCTAACCCACAGACACTGCATCACATTGCCCAAACCCCAGTCCACAGACACTGCATCACATTGCCCCAACCCCAGTCCACAGACACTGCATCACATTGCCCCAATCCTAGCCCACAGACACTGCATCACATTGCCCCAACCCTAACCCACAGACACTGCATCACATTGCCCCAACCCTAACCCACAGACACTGCATCACATTGCCCCAACCCTAGCCCACAGATACTGCATCACATTGCCCAAACCTCAGTCCACAGACACTGCATCACATTGCCCCAATGCTAGCCCACAGACACTGCATCACATTGCCCCAACCCTAGCCCACAGATACTGCATCACATTGCCCCAACCCCAGTCCACAGACACTGCATCACATTGACCCAATCCTAGCCCACAGACACTGCATCACATTGCCCCAACCCGAGCCCACAGACACTGCATCACATTGCCCCAACCCCAGTCCACAGACACTGCATCACATTGCCCCAACCCCAGTCCACAGACACTGCATCACATTGCCCCAATCCTAGCCCACAGACACTGCATCACATTGCCCCAACCCGAGCCCATAGACACTGCATCACATTGCCCCAACCCGAGCCCACAGACACTGCATCACATTGCCCCAACCCCAGTCCACAGACACTGCATCACATTGCCCCAACCCTAACCCACAGACACTGCATCACATTGCCCCAACCCTAACCCACAGACACTGCATCACATTGCCCCAACCCTAGCCCACAGACACTGCATCACATTGCCCCAACCCTAGCCCACAGACACTGCATCACATTGCCCCAACCCTAGCCCACAGATACTGCATCACATTGCCCCAACCCCAGCCCACAGATACTGCATCACATTGCCTCAACGCTAGCCCACAGACACTGCATCACATTGCCCCAACCCTAGCCCACAGACACTGCATCACATTGCCCCAACCCTAGCCCACAGACACTGCATCACATTGCCCCAACCCTAGCCCACAGATACTGCATCACATTGACCTAACCCTAGCCCACAGACACTGCATCACATTGCCCCAACCCCAGTCCACAGACATTGCATCACATTGCCCCAACCCAGCCCGGGGATTTTGCAGGACTTACCCTCAGTTTCGAACAGGGGATCTGCACCCCCCCGTGAGGCACCGATCAGAGCTGCCAGGCACTCCTCCAGGTCCATTAACGGCAGTGTCTAGGGTGGACCGCTGCCTGTGCGCCGCTGCTCCTGGCGGTTGTGCGACAACTTTCCCTGCAAAGATGACAATTGGAATGGTTACCAGAGGTCCCTTCTGCTCTTGTGGCACACACAGATAGCCATCAAAGCACTTCTACCATACTGTGTGCATTTAATACAGTCCTCTGTTTAATGGCCCTGGTAGTTGCAGGTGGTTCATGAGGAAGACATCGAAGTGCAGAAACATCTTTTAAGATGTCAAAAAGCAGTCTTACTAATGTGTAAAGATCATTCATGGCAAACAAAGTGCAACACTAAGCCTACCTATAACAACATGTGTCAGATGTACAATTTAAGTAATGAGCGAGTGCGTGAATAAATATGTTACTTACTTTGATGACCCTGCAATGATCATTGAACTTTTCCCGATACTGCTTATGGTCCCTCTTGATATGATGGACTGAGGAAACCTCCTCGGCCACGCTGGTCCACAGACACATTCACACAGCTGGGAGGGGTTTACCGGCACCCCTCCTGTTAAATTCCCCCCATTGGTTTGCACAGCTGCAATCAAGGCCTCATTTGCCTCAAAACTAAACTTTTGGGCTCTCTGCCTGCTGAAGTCCCCTTCCATCGTGGCTGCTTGCTCTGTGAAAAATAGCTGATTCAGCCCTGGATGTACTGCGCATGCGCGGGCGCACCCTGACAGCTGACCAGAATCACGGGAAGAAGAAAAAAAATCGGGGAAAAAAAAATTTGCGCGTGCGCAGAAGGTCCGTTTTTTTTTATTGCAAATTCCAACTGCAGCGCACAAATTCACTCGTGCAAGGCTGGATTTAGCGCTATTGCTATCGCTATCGCTGGTCACCATTTGCCGAATTTTGTGACGTCAAGCGATAACAGTACACCGGCGCTAAAAAAATAACTCCACGATTATCGCCCAAAAACGGGCGAAATTGCTAATACCTGAATTTCTAGCCCATTGGGTACAAAAGCAAGGAAGTTATGATGAATTTTTATAAAACACTGGTTTGGCCTCAACTGGAGTATTGTGTCCAATTCTGGGCAGCGTACTTTAGGAAGGATATGAAAGCCTTAGAGAGGCTGCAGGAAAAATTGACAAGAATCGTTTCAGGGATGAGGGACTTCAATTACGTGGATAGACTTGAAAAGCTGGGTTTGTTCTCCTCAGAGCAGAGAAGAGATTTGATCGAGGTATTCAAAATCATGAGGGGTCTAGACAGTATAGATAGAGAGAAACTGTTCTTATTGGTGGAAGGGTCGAGAACTTATTTAAGATTTAAGATGATTGGCAAAAGAACTAAAGGTGACATGAGGAAAAGGTTTTTGCGCAGCGCGTGGTCAGGATCTGGAATGTACTGCCTGATAAAGGGTGTTGGAGATAGATTCAATCGTTGCTTTCAAAAGGGAATTGGATAAGGACCTGAAGGATAAAAATTTGCAGGGCTATGGAGAAAGGGCGGGGGATAGGACTAGTTGAAAGTATTCCTGCAGTGAGCTGGCATGGGCTCGATGGGCCGAATTGCCTGCTTCTATGTTGTAACCATTCTATGGGCTAGAACCTCCACTTTTTTTGCATGCTTAACATCCACTTAATGCCCATTTTACCGCTGAAATGAAGTATAACGCCCATATAGCGCCCATTTTGGCACAAAATGGAAACTGATGAGCATTTTTAGGAAACTTATCGCCGAGTGTTACTTTTCCCATGTGCTTAACGCCGTGAAAAAATATTACTGCCCGCCCACTTTATTTAGGCGGAATCATCAGAATGGGCGAAATCAACGCCCATAATATCGCCCAGCGTTATTTTATGCATGGAATTAATGCCGCGATTCAATCATACCGCCAGCCCATTTTTTTGTCCTAAAGAGCATATTTGGTGAAACTAATGCCCACCATCACTTTCACCACCTCGCACACATATCGCCCACAATATCGCTCGCTCAAAAAACCGCCCAGAAAAAGTGAAACTGTTCTGAACGAACGCCAGTGGTATGGCTGGCATTTTTAAAATCGCAGGTCGCTTCATTCAAAAGGCTGCCTCAACTTCGGGGGAGTTTGCATTGACTCTGGAGTTCTTCTCAGGTGAAGTGAACATCTCAACAGACATATTTTCAGATTCTGGACTATTGGGGGTTTACTCCAGGTGTATTTTAGTGAGGCAATCATTGCTTCTGATCAATCGCTATTATACTTTTAATGCAATGGGGCCACCAAACAATAACTGTGCTTAAGCAGCGCTTCAGATGTCTTGAGCACTCAGGAGGGGAGCTACAAAACAATCCTGAGCAAGTAGCTAAATTTGTGTGTGTGTGCTCGATGCTGCACAAGCTGGCTATCAGGAGGGGCCAAGAATTGTCAGAAGACACTGATACTCCACCTCATGAGAGAGAAAAAGAGGACAACGAGGGGCTGGACACTGACCTAGGGCCAGACAATCAGGCTGGCGATGCAACCAGGCGTACGATCCCCTCCAGATCGCAGGAAAGGGCCCGTGGTGGCTACATAGCTGCAAGACTCTTAAGTGAGAAGCTGATATCTGAACGATTTGCCTGAAAGAGCGTTGATGTGAGCGACAATGCTGACAAACTGCTATGTGTGTGCAGCTCAGACATCAATGGTGCCCATTACGTTAGTGCCAGTTAAAGTTTACGTTGATTGATGTTAAGTTGTATTTAACCCTTTCATGTTAAGGAATCACCAGTGTGTAACGGTGCAGCTATCTGAGACAATGCGCAACAAGGTTATGTTCAATAACAAAAATGTTATACCAACATTGTTCTGAAATCATAAGTATCACAGGCAATAATACCCAACCCCTGCCCACATGCCACTTTTTTCACCATTGACATCAATCAAATGTTCAACATGTCCAGCAACACAGAATACAAAGGCAAAGCAGGAGGGTGGCCCCCAGCCCCCATACATTACAACAAATTGCATACAACCAGATGGAGATATAACACAGCCATCACCTGCGGACATGCACCTCACTTTCCTTCCTCCTCCCCTTCTTCTCCCCACCTCTACCCCTTCTTCTCCTCGCTCCATGACATCTGGCCGAGGAACTCCTCAAGTGGTGCCTCACTGGGGGGGATGAAGGCAGATGCAGTGGTTGAACGGGTACAGGAGCGGGGGGGTGCCAAGGGGGCAACATTCTCTGATGCAGAAGCAGGATCTTGGTCCTTTCCCTCATCTGTCATTTGCATTGGTGGTGCGGAACCTAGGGGTGGGGGATCACTGGGAGGCTTGTGCCAGCATTGTTCCTGGCCAATGCATCCAGGGCCTCCGCCATCCACGGCATGTACTCAGTCATGGTGGCCAGCTGTCGGGAAATGCCCACCAATGCTTCGATGAGCTGGTCACCAATGTCTATAGTCCTCCTGGACAACTGTACCATCTCTCCGCTGTCATGTGGCGCTCGTGGAACAGACCTGCTGCATCCACGAGACCTCCATGGGGTCGGCGCCATCCTGGGGACAAATGGAGTGCCCTGTGTGGAGGTGCTTGGGGCCGGTACCTCCAGAGTGGAGGTGGGAATTACCGGAGGACCACTAGATGGCCTTGGGGTGGAATGGCTTCTGGAGTGTGGCGATGCAGGTTCCTCGCAGTCCGCGCTCTCATCCATGGAGAACAGACCCAGTGGATTTACGGGCGAGAATCGAAGCTCCTCAGCACCAGATGTAGGATCGTCCAGAGAGTCGGGCCCCGCGCCTCCACCTTCTGGCCTCTGTGGTCTTGCCTTGGGACGCGCTGCTGGCTGAGCTGCAAAATGCAAATGAGGTTATTAGAGCAGAAGGGGGTGCAAGGGTCACAAGGTGATTCTAGCGCTACACACAGCATTTGCATGACAAAAGCACCACCACAGACATCATATTTCATGACCAGCAACACATTTGCATTCCAATGATTTTCATTAGGCCAGCATTATTTCTACGACAATTTTATGATATCGTATATGATTGTTCAGATATGAGTGGGTGTGGCATCTATTGATTTCACATCACGCAATGGTGTAAGCTTTACTCACATGGCATCACTTCAGGGTCTGTGGCTGTCCAGGGGTGCTTCCCCACGAGTGTGAGCACCCGCTCCTCCATCTCAGCAATGTCGCTGGGGACTGGTGGCCCCCCACCCGTTCGCCTCTGCATGGATCTCATCGTCGATAGCTTCTTCTGTAAAAGGTGACAGGATGACATGGCATGAGATCATTGTGTGATATCATTGCTAGATACTGTCACAGAGACTGATACAACACATAACCGACAGATGTAATCATGATTATTATGAAAATTATCATTCTTTACCTTAAGACGTACACCGTGACCACAGGCTTTGAGTAAAAATGAAAGACCTCACATCTGATGATAGTCACTCATGACTGTTACAAATCAAATTATATAAATATATAAGTACATATAAATCAATCTAATACTTACGCTTGCGGATCCCACAAGGTCGTTCCATCGTTTGCAGCATTGGTTGCCCTCATGAACCTCGTTGGTCGCCGACGAGACCACCTCTGCTACCTCGGTCCATATCATAGAAACATAGAAACATAGAAAATAGGTGCAGGAGCAGGCCATTCAGCCCTTCTAGCCTGCACCGCCATTCAATGAGTTCATGGCTGAACATGAAACTTCAGTACCCCCTTCCTGCTTTCACGCCATACCCCTTGATCCCCCGAGTAGTAAGGACTTCATCTAACTCCCTTTTGAATATATTTAGTGAATTGGCATCAACTACTTTCTGTGGTAGAGAATTCCACAGGTTCACCACTCTCTGGGTGAAGAAGTTTCTCCTCATCTCGGTCCTAAATGGCTTACCCCTTATCCTTAGACTGTGACCCCTGGTTCTGGACTTCCCCAACATTGGGAACATTCTTCCTGCATCCAACCTGTCCAAACCCGTTAGAATTTAAAACATTTCTATGAGGTCCCCTCTCACTCTTCTGAACTCCAGTGAATACAAGCCCAGTTGATCTAGTCTTTCTTGATAGGTCAGTCCCACCATCCCGGGAATCAGTCTGGTGAATCTTCGCTGCACTCCCTCAATAGCAAGAATGTCCTTCCTCAAGTTAGGAGACCAAAATACTCCAGGTGTGGCCTCACCAAGGCCCTGTACAACTGTAGCAACACCTCCCTGCCCCTGTACTCAAATCCCCTCGCTATGAAGGCCAACATGCCATTTGCTTTCTTAACCGCCTGCTGTACCTGCATGCCAACCTTCAATGACTGATGTACCATGACACCCAGGTCTCGTTGCACCTTCCCTTTTCCTAATCTGTCACCATTCAGATAATAGTCTATCTCTCTGTTTTTACCACCAAAGTGGATATCCACATTATACTTCATCTGCCATGCATTTGCCCACTCACCTAACCTATCCAAGTCACTCTGCAGCCTCATAGCATCCTCCTCGCAGCTCACACTGCCACCCAACTTAGTGTCATCCGCAAATTTGGAGATACTACATTTAATCCCCTCGTCTAAATCATTAATGTACAATGTAAACAGCTGGGGCCCCAGCACAGAACCTTGCGGTACCCCACTAGTCACTGCCTGCCATTCTGAAAAGTACCCATTTACTCCTACTCTTTGCTTCCTGTCTGACAACCAGTTCTCAATCCACGTCAGCACACTACCCCCAATCCCATGTGCTTTAACTTTGCACATTAATTTCTTGTGTGGGACCTTGTCGAAAGCCTTCTGAAAGTCCAAATATACCACATCAATTGGTTCTCCTTTGTCCACTTTACTGGAAACATCCTCAAAAAATTCCAGAAGATTTGTCAAGCATGATCTCCCTTTCACAAATCCACGCTGACTTGGACCTATCATGTCACCATTTTCCAAATGCGCTGCTATGACATCCTTAATAATTGATTCCATCATTTTACCCACTACTGAGGTCAGGCTGACCGGTCTATAATTCCCTGCTTTCTCTCTCCCTCCTTTTTTAAAAAGTGGGGTTACATTGGCTACCCTCCACTCGATAGGAACTGATCCAGAGTCAATGGAATGTTGGAAAATGACTGTCAATGCATCCGCTATTTCCAAGGCCACCTCCTTAAGTACTCTGGGATGCAGTCCATCAGGCCCTGGGGATTTATCGGCCTTCAATCCCATCAATTTCCCCAACACAATTTCCCGACTAATAAAGATTTCTCTCAGTTCCTCCTCCTTACTAGACCCTCTGACCCCTTTTATATCCGGAAGGTTGTTTGTGTCTTCCTTAGTGAATACTGAACCAAAGTACTTGTTCAATTGGTCTGCCATTTCTTTGTTCCCTGTTATGACTTCCCCTGATTCTGACTGCAGGGGACCTATGTTTGTCTTTACGAACCTTTTTCTCTTTACATACCTATAGAAACTTTTGCAATCCGCCTTAATGTTCCCTGCAAGCTTCTTCTCGTATTCCATTTTCCCTGCCCTAATCAAACCCTTTGTCCTCCTCTGCTGAGTTCTAAATTTCTCCCAGTCCCCAGGTTCGCTGCTATTTCTGGCCAATTTGTATGCCACTTCCTTGGCTTTAATACTATCCCTGATTTCCCGAGATAGCCATGGTTGAGCCACCTTCCCTTTTTTATTTTTACGCCAGACAGGAATGTACAATTGTTGTAATTCATCCATGCGGTCTCTAAATGTCTGCCATTGCCCATCCATAGTCAACCCCTTAAGTATCATTCGCCAATCTATCTTAGCCAATTCACGCCTCATACCTTCAAAGTTACCCTTCTTTAAGTTCTGGACCATGGTCTCTGAATTAACTGTTTAATTTTCCATCCTAATGCAGAATTCCACCATATTATGGTCACTCTTCCCCAAGGGGCCTCGCACAATGAGATTGTTAATTAATCCTCTCTCATTACACAACACCCAGTCTAAGATGGCCTCCCCCCTAGTTGGTTCCTCGACATATTGGTCTAGAAAACCATCCCTTATGCACTCCAGGAAATCCTCCTCCACCGTATTGCTTCCAGTTTGGCTAGCCCAATCTATGTGCATATTAAAGTCACCCATTATAACTGCTGCACCTTTATTGCATGCACTCCTAATTTCCTGTTTGATACCCTCCCCAACATCACTACTACTGTTTGGAGGTCTGTACACAACTCCCACTAACGTTTTTTGCCCTTTAGTGTTCTGCAGCTCTACCCATATAGATTCCACATCATCCAAGCTAATGTCTTTCCTAACTATTGCATTAATCTCCTCTTTAACCAGCAATGCTACCCCACCTCCTTTTCCTTTTATTCTATCCTTCCTGAATGTTGAATATCCCTGGATGTTGAGTTCCCAGCCCTGATCATCCTGGAGCCACGTCTCCATAATCCCAATCACATCATATATCCTCTGGTATGCCTTTGGGATGGGCTTCTCAAGCCCTCCCTTTGTCAACTCACCCCCCAGCATGACTCGATCTCCTGCAGGAGGGAGGCATTTGTCTCGTCTGAGAACCTCCTGGCTCTTTTGCGCCCTCCAATGTGCTCCTCTCCCACCGGACCGCTCTCTCCAGCGTTAGTCTCCACAGCGTGCTGTGATGCCTCTTCCTCTCTCTCCATTATAGGCCAAATTCAGGCAATTATGTGGCTGGTAACAGCTAATTTTTGTTTCCCTACTTGCTGTGAAGCTCTAAAGTCTCTCTCCTTCCTCCCAAAGCAGCCACACCACACCCAGACATGCCTTCAGTCGCTCTGAGCCCCCTCTCACTCTGTCTCCTCTTCTGCGCCTGTCATGATGACCCTTGATCTCCCTTGAATCGCAGGAATCAAGCGTTGCCATGCCATTGCTAAGGACGGCCACACTTCACGGCAGAAGGTCAAAAAAATTTAATGCTACCGCCCATTTCATATCGCTCGCGGCAACGCCCATTTTCAAAAATGGACGAGAAGCCGACGATCTGAAAACCCTTTTTTAACGCCCAAGCTGGAAATAATGCCCATTTTTGGGCGGTAAGCACAAAAGTGGAGGTTCTAGCCCTATGATTCTATGGTTCTTGGACTGATAATGGGAAATTCTTCTTCACACATAGAGTGATCAATATATGAAATGGAATTTCAGGAAGATTAGTGGAACGGAATACCTTGGAAACATTTAGGAAACAATTGAATGTTGAATGAGGGTCTTAAGATGAGTTCAATGGCATTCTTCATCTTTATATCTTATGAATAAAGAAACTGCAAGAGACAGTAGAGCCCTAAAGTTATTACAAAGTGAGATTTGAGAGAGATATGGAGTAGAAAAACATCTACCCTGGCTAATAGCTCTCCAGTCACCAATCAATATCCTAAACTCATCTCAATAATGATGTTTAAAACAAATCCTGTGGAGTTTAGATTATCAAGTAAGAATTGTGAATTTTAGTTGTTCTTTTTTAATGTAATTGTTTCATACGTTATGGTTGCTATTGTTAATACGGATTCTTTTTCCCTCAATCTGTTTCAGCGAATACACTGACGCGAACACCTCTTGCCTTTTCTGTAAAAGATCTTTATTGAAGATTCTCCGGCCGGGACTTGTCAAGACAAAGGGACACTCTCAATCAGAGCCTGTTTACCTTCTCCTGGACAAGCCCTTTTCGGCGCGAAAAGCACAGTAGATATACATTTTCAAAACAGAACACATTTGATTAGCACTTGGTCTATCCAATCCCTTTCTGCCTCCCCCCACCCCCGAGTACGTCCAATGGCAGGCAAGAAAGTCTCCCAATTAGGGCTGGTGTCAGGTCAGGTTAGTTATAGCTTTGCTACACTGTCTTCCCTTATCAGTAAAGAACCCAATTAGTTTCCCTTATTCCTTATCAGTAGAAGCTATTACTTTTCCCTTCCTATCTAGGATTGCTTTCTTTCTTTGTGCTGCCTTGGGCTTTCTCATGACCCGTGTCTAACCTCAACTTCAACTCTTGGTAACCCCTTTTTTTTCTGTTGATTCTGCAGTTGTCTGCATCTTGACATTTCTTTAACTATTTTCCCATGATTCCCTATCTCCATCCTTTTTCCACCTTCTCTATCCATCTACCACTTTCGCAACCCTTTTACACATTCTCACTATGATATTATTTTCTTGCAATGAAAACAATGGAAGTGAGAGTGCACATGCAAAAATCATCCTGTCTCAGGCAGGTTGCACTTTCCTGCTCATTTGCAATGTCAATGTCAGACAACAGTACCATGTGTAGTGATGCGATAACCCTTGTCATTCTATATAAAATTAACCTTTACAAATACATGTATGTGAAAGAGTAGTAAATCTTAAGCACTTGTTACTATGATGCAATAATCTTTCCATAGTTAGGTTTTAGACATATTTCAGAGTGTGTGATAAGGTGGGGACAGATCAGTAATAATTGATTTGAGTTAGATACAATAGTATTTTCACTTTAACTACATGTTCCACCTCTGGGCTGTGAAATGATAACTGATTAATGAAGAATGCGAGTCTCTCGTTTAGCTGTCTATATGTAATGCTATATACGATGGGGCAGAAAATTCTCTCGAGGACTTCCCGTGGGCAAAGCACTAAATAATAGATATAAAATGCGCACTTACCTGAAGCTGCTGCGCCCACTCGCAATCCCGATCCACAGGCCTCCTCTCTCTGCACGTCGCAGCGTTGCTCGTAGGGACATGCACAGGAGTCACGTGTGCCTGGACACCCAATCACAGGTAAGTATTTTCTCATTCATTGTAATAGGAGATTCGTAAGTTACGAATCTCCTCTTACAATGAATGAAAAAATCCCCAAAAATGCACAAACACTACATCAAACATTTAAAAAACACTTCACATAATACACTTAATAGAAATTAAAGTTGTTATACATGTTTTTTAAAGAAAAAAAAATTGCCAATTTTAAAAAGAAGTTAGGGTTAGGGTTTAAAATAACATTACCTGAGTGGGCAGGGTTTTAACATAAATATGTTTTTTAGATGTTTATTTTAATCGTGTGTTTTATAGATTTTTAAACTCTTACGCCTGTAAAAGTAGGCTATGCACCTGCTTTTTCAGGCACAAGATTTTTGAGGACTTTTGTCAAACAAGATATGCATAAATCCCGTAATCTTGCCTGTCCAACTGTCTTCACTCTCGAGATGTCTACGATCTGTCAAGCTCCAGCTTTTCCGATGCCTTCCCAGGTCTGTAGAAACTTCGTACAGACCCGGAACATCGGCATTTCTATCTCATTGTTTTCCACTCTAACATTATATCAGTGTAAATATGTAATAAAAAGGGTGGGGTTTGGGGCATTTTGGTGTTGAAATTTATCCTTCGGATGTGAATTAATCGTCCTCCTTAAATAAGGATTAAATAGAGAATATTAAATTTCTTTTACAATTTAATTTAAACTAACATTCCGATTAACTACTACTAGTCCCTTAATTATATATACCTCTATACGATGAAAAGGCTATCACGTTTTGAAGGACTATGGTCATATCAAAAACTAAAGCAAAGCCATGTAAACACTGAGAAATAAAACAGTATTGAAATATATTGATCAGTATTGTTTATTCATCGAATCAGGCCATACAAAGACTACCCAGTCCAGTCAACCCTGCAAAGACTTCCTCACTAATACCTGGGGACTGGTGCCAAATTTTGGAGAGCGGTCCCACAAGCTAGTTGTAATATATATAGCTCCACCTGTGGACTCCTGTGGCACTGCAGCCAGTGCTGTTTATAATAAAGAGGGAACAGGTCACCCGACTAGAATTCCAGCGTGTTCTGCCATATTAAGACTGTGAGTTGTTTGTGAGTTGTACTGAAGATATAACAATGAAGATGGGATAATCGGGGGGAAAAAAGCTGCAATTTTTGTTGGTGGAGGATTCAGCCAACCGACAGAGAGACGTTGAGAGCTTCTCAGTTTTGATTAACAGCTACAAGTCCAAGATAAATTACAAGCACACTTGTCTGAACTACCAGAGTCCAGATGGCCGCGCCTATGGGAATAATAGGGCCTTTGGGGCAGTTTCAACATGACCGTGAACGTTTCGGAGCGTATGTGGAGTGCCTAGAAATGTTTTTTACCGTAAATAATATCATTGAAGTCCCCAATGATGAAAACCATAACCGGGTGGTGTTGGAAAGACAATAGGCGATTTTCTTAGCTGAAGCAGGGCCCGAGGTGTATGGCACTCTGAAAAATTTGCTTGTGCCTGTCAACCCAAAGGACACAACTGTTGAAAGTAATCGTTTCAGAATACAAGGTCAGTTAACCGAAGAAAATATCAGTGAGTACAATGTAGCATTAAAAAAGTTATCTATTCACTGTAATTTTGGAAACTTTCAAGACCGAGCATTGCATGACCGCTTTGTTTGTGGGATGATAAATGATGTGATCAGAAGAAAGTTACTGACAACTCCTAACTTGACTTTTGATTTAGCTTGTCAGACAGCTATGTCAATGGACATGGCCAATCAATATTCCCGAGAATTTCATACTATTTCCAGTCGTCAGACAACCGAGGTGAATCGCCTGCAGGTTAAAAATAAAAGGCAGTTGAAGCCCAAGGTCTCAGAAACTGGCAATAGTAACAGAGCATAGAAGTCCTGCTGTCTGTGCCTGGGACAACACATTACTCAAGGTTGTCCATATCTGAAGACAGAGTGTTTCATCTGCAGGAAAACTGGGCATCTTGCGAAGGCCTGCGACTGAAGGGTCAACCAGCTTTCAAAGCTGTAAGTATAAATCCCCAGAGACTACATAGCATGGAAGAAAAACAACAGGACGAGGAGGTTTTAGAGCTACACATCATCAGGAGTACGAGGTTAACTAACAGCGATTCGAAAAGTATCATAATCCACATAGATGTTGCAGGAACCAAGATACCCATGGAAATCGACACTGGTGCATCCATGAGTGTAGTACCAGAGTCGCTATACCTCGACAAATTGCGGGATTTTCCATTGGAGAAATCCAAGATCGAGCTGCTCAGCTGCTCAGGAGAGAACATTCCTGTGGTAGGTCGTATCACTGTACCGGTGAAATACAAGGATCAATTTCAGAGCTTGTCTCTATTAGTAGTGGCAGGAGACAAGCCTGCCTTGCTGGAAAATATTGGTTGGTATCACTGAAGCTGGATTGGACTAAGATTTTTCATGTTGAAACGAGAATTGCATCAAAGGATGATGTCATCAAGAATTATCCGAAGGTGTTCTGTGAAACAGGCAGTCCGATCCAAAGCTTCAAGGCGAGTGTCAGGGTACAGAAGGATGCTAGATTGGTTTACTGCAAGCCACGTTCCGTACCATATGCACTCAAGGAGAAAGTTGAGCAAGAACTCAAAAGACTAGAGACTGAGAACATTATTTCTAAGATAGAATGATGTAATTGGGCTACACCCATTATTGTTGTACTTAAGTCCGATGGTAAGGTAAGATTGTGTGGTGATTATAAAGTAACCATAAACCAGGTTCTAGAGGGTAATGTCCCCAATACATTGCCAAATGTAGAAGATTTGCTCACAACAATGACAGGTAGTCAGAGCTTATCAAAGTTGGATCTTGCGAATGCCTACTTACAGCTTGAACTGGATGAGGAGTCCAACTCATGCTTGACTATAAATACTCATATAGGCCTATATCAATTTAATAGGCTACTATTTGGGGTGTCTTCTGCTCCTGCCATATTCCAAGGGGTGATTAACCAGATTTTGCAAGGTATTGAAGGGGTAGTATGTTATTTAGATGGCATACTAATTTCAGCACCAAATAGACAAATTCTTTTTTTTTGGTGGTAAAAACAGAGAGACAGACTATTATCTAAATGGTGACAGATTAGGAAAAAGGGAGGTGCAACGAGACCTGGGTGTCATGGTACATCAGTCATTGAAGGTTGGCATGCAGGTACAGCAGGCGGTTAAGAAAGCAAATGGCATGTTGGCCTTCATAGCGAGGGGATTTGAGTAAAGGGGCAGGTAGGTGTTACTACAGTTGTACAAGACCTTGGTGAGGCCACACCTGGAGTACTGTGTACAGTTTTGGTCTCCTAACTTGAGGAAGGACATTCTTGCTATTGAGGAAGTGCAGCAAAGGTTCACCAGACTGATTCCCGGGATGGCGGGACTGATATATCATGAAAGACTGGATCAACTGGGCTTGTATTCACTGGAGTTCAGAAGAATGAGAGGGGATCTCATAAAAACGTTTAAAATTCTGACGGGTTTAGACAGGTTAGATGCAGGAAGAATGTTCCCAATGTTGGGGAAGTCCAGAACCAGGGGTCACAGTCTAAGGATAAGGGGTAAGCCATTTAGGACCGAGATGAGGAGAAACTTCTTCACCCAGAGAGTGGTGAACCTGTGGAATTCTCTACCACAGAAAGTTGTTGAGGCCAAATCACTAAATATATTCAAAAAGGAGTTAGATGAAGTCCTTACTACTAGGGGGATCAAGGGGTATGGCGAGAAAGCAGGAATGGGGTACTGAAGTTGCATGTTGATGAAATGCATCCCAGGGTATTTAAAGAGATGGTGGGAGTTATAGCAGATGCATTCGTTATAATCTACCAAAATTCTCTGGACTCTGGGGAGGTACCAGCGGATTGGAAAGCAGCTAATGTAACGCCTCTGTTTAAAAAAGGGGGCAGACAAAAAGCAGGTAACTATAGGCCGGTTAGTTTAACATCTGTAGTGGGAAAAATGCTTGAAGCTATCATTAAGGAAGAAATAGCGGGACATCTAGATAGGAATAGTGCAATCAAGCAGACGCAACATGGATTCATGAAGGGGAAATCATGTTTAACTAATTTACTGGAATTCTTTGAGGCTATAACGAGCATGGTGGATAGAGGTGTACCGATGGATGTGGTGTATTTGGATTTCCAAAAGGCATTCGATAAGGTGCCACACAAAAGGTTACTGCAGAAGATAAAGGTACGCAGAGTCAGAGGAAATGTATTAGCATGGATAGAGAATTGGCTAACTAACAGAAAGCAGAGAGTCGGGATAAATGGGTCCTTTTCAGGTTGACAATCGGTGGTTAGTGGTGTGCCACAGGGATCGGTGCTGGGACAACAACTGTTGACAATATACATAGATGACCTGGAAGAGGGGACAGAGTGTAGTGCAACAAAATTTGCAGATGACACAAAGGTTAGTGGGAAAGCGGGTTGTGTAGAGGACACAGAGAGGCTGCAAAGAGATTTAGATAGGTTAAGCGAATGGGCTAAGGTTTGGCAGATGGAATACAATGTCGGAAAATGTGAGGTCATCCACCTTGGAAAAAAAAACAGTAAAAGGGAATATTATTTGAATGGGGAGAAATTACAACATGCTGTGGTGCAGAGGGACCTGGGGGTCCTTGTGCATGAAACTCTTTTTGGAGTTTATCTGCAAAACAAAAAACATTAAACCGTGCCACCCGCCCTGGATGACACAGCAGACATTTACAAGGCCCCTTTTTTTTCTTTTCTTTTTTTTGGTTTTTTTTTGGGGTGCTAAAATCACATTTTTTCCAGTGCCCCCTATAAAAGGGGAGGGGGACACTAAAAGCACCGGCAATTAAAACAAATTAAACTTTAAAACGTAAAATCAAATTAAAATTTGGTTGCCGGGCGTGATGATGCACTCCAGTCCCTCCGGTGCCCACCTCTCGCGGAAGGCCGCGAGCGTACCGGTGGACACCGCGTGCTCCATCTCCAAGGACACCCTGGACCAAATGTAAGAGCGGAAGAGAGGCAGGCAGTCAGGTTGAACGACCCCCTCGACCGCCCGCTGCCTGGACCGGCTGATGGCACCCTTGGCCGTGCCCAGGAGCAGTCCTACGAGGAGGCCTTCGGACCTACCCGCTCCCCTCCACACAGGGTGCCCAAAGTCATTTTCCAACATTCCATTGACTCTGGATCAGTTCCTATGGAGTGGAGGGTAGCCAATGTAACCCCACTTTTTAAAAAAGGAGGGAGAGAGAAAACAGGGAATTATAGACCGGTCAGCCTGACATCGGTAGTGGGTAAAATGATGGAATCAATTATTAAGGATGTCATAGCAGTGCATTTGGAAAGAGGTGACATGATAGGTCCAAGTCAGCATGGATTTGTGAAAGGGAAATCATGCTTGACAAATCTTCTGGAATTTTTTGAGGATGTTTCCAATAGAGTGGATAAGGGAGAACCAGTTGATGTGGTATATTTGGACTTTCAGAAGGCGTTCGACAAGGTCCCACACAAGAGATTGATGTGCAAAGTTAGAGCACATGGGATTGGGGGTAGTGTACTGACATGGATTGAGAACTGGTTGTCAGACAGGAAGCAAAGAGTAGGAGTAAATGGGTACTTTTCAGAATGGCAGGCAGTGACTAGTGGGGTACCGCAAGGTTCTGTGCTGGGGCCCCAGCTGTTTACACTGTACATTAATGATTTAGATGAGGGGATTAAATGTAGTATCTCCAAATTTGCGGATGACACTAAGTTGGGTGGCAGTGTGAGCTGCGAGGAGGATGCTGTGAGGCTGCAGAGCGACTTGGATAGGTTAGGTGAGTGGGCAAATGCATGGCAGATGAAGTATAATGTGGATAAATGTGAGGTTATCCACTTTGGTGGTAAAAACAGAGAGACAGACTATTATCTGAATGGTGACAGATTAGGAAAAGGGGAGGTGCAAAGAGACCTGGGTGTCATGGTACATCAGTCATTGAAGGTTGGCATGCAGGTGCAGCAGGCGGTTAAGAAAGCAAATGGCATGTTGGCCTTCATAGCAAGGGGATTTGAGTACAGGGGCGGGGAGGTGTTGCTACAGTTGTACAGGGCATTGGTGAGGCCACACCTGGAGTATTGTGTACAGTTTTGGTCTCCTAACCTGAGGAAGGACATTCTTGCTATTGAGGGAGTGCAGCGAAGGTTCACCAGACTGATTCCCGGGATGGCGGGACTGACCTATCAAGAAAGACTGGATCAACTGGGCTTGTATTCACTGGAGTTCAGAAGAATGAGAGGGGACCTCATAGAAACATATAAAATTCTGACGGGGTTAGACAGGTTAGATGCAGGAAGAATGTTCCCAATGTTGGGGAAGTCCAGAACCAGGGGTCACAGTCTAAGGATAAGGGGTAAGCCATTTAGGACCGAGATGCGGAGGAACTTCTTCACCCAGAGAGTGGTGAACCTGTGGAATTCTCTACCACAGAAAGTTGTTGAGGCCAATTCACTAAATATATTCAAAAAGGAGTTAGATGAGGTCCTTACTGCTAGGGGGATCAAGGGGTATGGCGAGAAAGCAGGAATGGGGTACTGAAGTTGAATGTTCAGCCATGAACTCATTGAATGGCGGTGCAGGCTAGAAGGGCCGAATGGCCTACTCCTGCACCTATTTTCTATGTTTTCTATGTTTCTATCAGGAGAGTGGGACTGAAGTGCAGCCAGAATTTCAGGAGCAGCCCCTTCAAATAATGGAACTCCTTGTGCATGAATCACAAAAAGTTAGTTTGCAGGTGCAGCAGGTAATCAGGAAGGCGAATGGAATGTTGGCCTTCATTGCGAGAGGGATGGAGTACAAAAGCAGGGAGGTCCTGCTGCAACTGTACAGGTTATTGGTGAGGCCACACCTGGTGTACTGCGTGCAGTTTTGGTCATCTTTTTTAAGGAAGGATATATTAGCTTTGGAGGGGGTACAGAGACGATTCACTAGGCTGATTCCAGAGATGAGGGGATTACCTTATGATGATAGATTGAGTAGATTGGGTCTTTACTCGTTGGAGTTCAGAAGGATGAGGGGTGATCTTATAGAAACATTTAAAATAATGAAAGGGATAGACAAGATAGAGGCAGAGAGGTTGTTTCCACTGGTCGGGGAGACTAGAACTAGGAGGCACAGCCTCAAAATACGGGGGAGCCAATTTAAAACCGAGTTGAGAAAGAATTTCTTCTCCCAGAGGGTTGTGAATCTGTGGAATTCTCTGCCCAAGGAAGCAGTTGAGGCTAGCTCATTGAATGTATTCAAATCACAGATAGATAGATTTTTAACCAATAAAGGAATTAAGGGTTATGGGGAGCGGGCGGGTAAGCGGAGCTGAGTCCAGGGCCAGATCAGCCATGATCTTGTTGAATGGCGGAGCAGGCTCGAGGGGCTAGATGGCCTACTCCTGTTCCTAATTCTTATGTTCTTATGTTCAGCCATGAACTCATTGAATGGCGGTGCAGGCTCGAAGGGCCGAATGGCCTACTCCTGCACCTATTTTTTATGTTTCTATGTCTATAATAATATATTGAATGAAGTCCTCAAATGGCTAGAGAACCACAGAGTACGAGTGTCTGCTCGCAAGTGTGAGTTATATCAAAACTCAGTGGAGTACTTAGGGTACAGAGTAGACAAAGATGGATTACATCCAACCAAGGGAAAGCTGGATGCAATCAGAAATGCGCCCACTTCCAAGAATGTAATTGAACTGCGATCATTTTTGGGTCTTTTGAAATATTAAAGGAAATTCCTACCAAATTTAGCTGCAGTATTACATCCACTGAATGAACTATTGAAAAAACAGGTCCATTGAAAGTGCGATGCAGCATTCAAGAAGTGTAAAAGCAACTTGGTAGAGAGCACCATGTTAGTTCACTATGACGTATCTAAGGAGATCAAGCTAGTATGTGATGCCTCTCCATATGGAGCTAGGGCAGTGATCTCTCATGTGCTACATAGTGGGGAGGAGAGACCAATTGCTTTTGCTTCATGCACTCTCAGTGCTTGTGTGCGTAATTATGTGCAAATCGAAAGGGAAGCTTTGGCATTATTTTTTGCGGTCAAAAAGTTCCACAAATACATGTATGGTCGTAAGTTTACCATCATTATGGACCATAAGCCCCGAACAGCAATCCTCCATCCAAAGTCCCCAGTTCCAACATTAGCTGCAGCCCGAATGCAGAGATGGGCTTTGATTTTGTCAGCATATACATATGATATTGAATACAGACGATCAGCTGATCACAGTAATGCTGATGCTTTGTCTAGATTGCTCTCCCCATCACAAGTTACACCTGATAGGGAAAAAGTGTTCTATTTTTCATACATTGATGAACTGCCAGTCACAGCTGAAGAGATTGGTAGAGCAATCAAACGTGACCCAGTTATGTCAAAGGAGTATGATTATATTGCAAATGGCTGGCCAAACCAGGTAACAGACAAAGATACACATCCATTCTTCATTCGTAGGAATGAATTATCAGTCGACAAAGATTGTATCATGTGGGGTGCAAGAGTGGTTATACCAAATAAATTCAGGTCCAAATTATTAGGAGACCAGCACCTGGGAATGTGCTTGACCAAGTGTCTGCATGCAGTTACTTTGATAAAGGTAGAGTAAAAGAGAGAGAGTTCAAATGAAAATCAAGGGCATCCCTTGGAGGAAAACTTTCCTCAGGATCAGCCTCGAATGAGTTTAAATTCAACACCATATTTGGAAGGTTCTGTTTGAGAGCGAAGGTGTCCTCTTCGAAACAGAAAACAAGTGGTTAAGCTTGATTTGTAAATATGGCAAAATAAGTCCATATCTTTTGTTGTGTATAACCATTAAAAAGTTATGTATGATGATTATTTTATTATAATTACTTCTTCTTTAAGGAGGGAGAAGTGTAATATATATAGCTCCACCTGTGGACTCTGTGGTACTGCAGCCAATGCTGTTTATAATAAAGAGAGAACAGGTCACTTGATTAGAGTTCCGGAGTGTTCTGCCTTCTTAAGGCTGTGAGTGTGTTTGTGAGTTGTACTGAAGATATAACACTAGTCAAGTAATAGCCAGACAGTCATACACACAGAATCATATCTATCAGCCATTGTACCAGACTCCTCCATCACCACCAGAGGTGGGGGCACAGTGATATACAGTTGGGAAGGAGTGGCTCTGGGAATTTCAACTTTGTCTCTGGATCCCATGAAGTTTTATTGCTTCAGGTCAAACACCTGTTGCCCTCCCTCACTTGATGAATCAGTACTTCTCCATGTTGAGCATATCTTACAGACAGTAGTTTGGTTGGCAAGGGCACAGAATGTACTCTGGGTGGGAGACTTCAATATCCATCACCGACAGTTGCTCAGTAATACCTCCACTGACTGAGCTGGACATAGAAGGACATAGCTGCCAGACTGGGCTTGCAACAACTGATGAGAGAACCAACACAAAGGAGTAACCTACTTCACCTCATACTCATCAATCTACCTGTCGTAGATGCATCTGTCCATGACAGCACTGGTTGGAGTGACCACCACACAGATCTCGTGGAGTCTAAGTCCCATCTTCACAGTGAGGACATTCTTCACTATGTCGTATGGCACTACCACTGTGCTAAATCGGATAGATTAAAAACAGATTAAGTAGGTCAAAACTGGTCATCTGTGAGGCACAGTGGGTCATCAGCAGCAGCAGAATTGTATATCACCACAATCTATAACCTCATTGCCCAGCACATCACTCACTCCTCCATCACCATCAAGCCAGATGACCAATCCTGGTTCAATGAGAAGTGTAGAAAAGCATGATGAGAGCAGTAGCTCAAAAAGGTGGCAACCTTGTGATGCTACAACACATGCATGCTAAACAGAGAAAGCAGCATGCTATAGGCAGAGCTAAATGATCACATAGCCAACAGATCAGGTCAAAGCTCTGCAACCCTGTCACACCCAGGCATGAATGGTGGTGGGCAATTAAGCCACCAAGGGGAGGAGGAAGCTCCATGAACATCAACATCCTCAACAATGGTGGAGCCCAGCTTGTGTGAAAAAGATAAGACTGAAGTTTTTTCAACCATCTTCAGCCACAAGTGTTGAATGGATGATCCTACTTGGCCTCCTCTTGCAATCCCCACCATCACTGATGCCAGTCTTCAGCCAAATCGATTGACTCCACATAACATCAAGAAAGAGCTGAGTGCACAGCAATGTTATCTGTAATTTGCGGTCTAAGTGCGCGGTCCCTATAAATTTGCAGCACATGCGTAGTATCTTCCAGTGGCAGCCACTGGTGAGCGGCCTGCGTGGGACCTCCCGATTTGTGTGCGGCCGTGTTGCTGTGTACCTTAGGGGGAACATTGGTGCACAAGACACAGCAAAGGCTATGGGCCCCAAAAGCATCATGCTAGTAGTGCTGAAGACCTGTGCTCCAGATTTAACCTTGCCCATGGTTAAGCTGTTCCAGTACAGCTACAATACTGTCTACTACCTGACAATGTGGGAAATTGCCCAGGTATGTCTTCTCCACAAAAAGCAAGACATATCTAACCTGGTCAATTATCATGTATACAAAAGCAAAATACTGCAGATGCTTGAATTTGGAATAAAGTTAGAAAATGCTGAAAATCTCAGCAGGTCAGGCAGCATCTGTGGAGAAAAAGCAGAGTTAACATTTCGGGCCGATGACTCTTCGTCGGACTGGAGAGTGTTCAGAAATAACAGATTCTTAACAAGCACTGAAAGGGGGAGGGGAAGAAAGAACAAAAGGGAAGGTCTGTGATAAGGTGGAAGACAGAAAAGATTAGAGAGACAAAAGGGGTGATGGCCCAAATTCAAATGGTAATGCCAGGAGTTTGAAAAACATTAGTCAAGATAGAGTGTGAATGGCAAGATAATGACCAGCTGCCATTAGAGACAAGGAGAAGAAAAGAAAGAAAGAAACAGGCTCTGGGGGCCGGGGGGGGCGGGGTAGGAAAGGGAGCCAAAGATTGGCAGCGGCTATGATCTGATGATCTGAAATTGTTCAACTCGATGTTGCGTCCAGAAGGCTGTAAAGTGCCTAAACAAAAGATGAGGTGCTGTTCCTCGAGCTTGCATTGAGCTTCGTTGGAACAGTGGAGGAGACCGAGGACGGAGAGGTCAGATTGGGAATGGAATGAAGAATTAAAGTGACAGGCGACCGGAAACTCAGGGTCATACTTGCGGATTGAACGGAGGTGCTCTGCAAAGCAGTCACCCGATCTACGCTTGGTCTCCCTAATGTAGAGGAGACCACATCGTGAGTAGCGAATACAATATACTAAATTGAAAGAAATACAAATAAATCACTGTTTCACCTCGAAGGAGTATTTGGGGCCCTGGATAGTGGGAAGGGTGGAGGTAAAAGGGCAGGTGTTGCATCTCCTGCGTTTGCACAGAAAGGTGCTGTGGGAAAGGGAATGGGTGCTGGGAGTGACTGTGGAATGGACCAGGGTGTAGCGGAGGGAGCAGTCCCTTCGGAATGCTGAGAGGGGAGGGAAGGGGAAGATGAGATTGGTGATGGGATCACGCTGGAGGTGGCAGAAATGGTGGAGGATGATCCGTTGAACGTGGAAATTGGTGGGGTGAAAGGTGAGGACAAGGGGAAATCTGTCATGATTCTGAGAGGGAGGGGAAGGGGTTAGAGCATGGGGGGGAAATAGAATGGATACGGTCGAGGGTCATGTTAACCACAGGGGAGGGTAATCCTCGGTTGAGGAAAAAGGAAGACATGCCAGAGGCACTAGTGTGAAAGGTGACATTGTTAGAGCAGATGCAATGGAGACGGAGAAACTAAGAGAATGGAATGGAGTCCTTACAAAATGCGGGGTGGGAGGAAGTGTAGTCCAGGTAGCTGTGGGAGTCAGTGGGCTTATCGTGGATATGGGTCGAAAGCCTATTCCCAGAGATGGAGACGG
The DNA here is from genome assembly GCF_044704955.1 of Pristiophorus japonicus. Taxonomy (NCBI): domain Eukaryota; kingdom Metazoa; phylum Chordata; class Chondrichthyes; family Pristiophoridae; genus Pristiophorus; species Pristiophorus japonicus. The sequence continues at coordinate 242,516,107 of NC_091980.1, read as the reverse complement.
AGAAGTCGAGGAAGGGAAGGGAAGAGTCGGATATTGACCTTGTGAAGGTGAGGGAAGGGTGGAAATTGGACGCAAAGTGAATGACATTTTCAAGTTCAAAGCGAGAGCAGGAAACGGCACCGATACAGTCATCAATGTAACGGAAAATGAGGTGGGGGTGGGGACCCGAGTAGAACTGGAACAAAGAATGTCAATTCCGGTCAATTATCACCCTATCAGCTTATTCCCAAGTATCAGCAAAGTGACAGATTGAGTTATCAACAGTGCTAACAAGCACTGAAATTTGGAGAGACAATTTCAGTGATTTGAGAATGGATCTAGCACAGGTGGACTGAAAACAAAGATTGACTAGAAAAACAATAAATGAGTAATGATAGGCCTTCAAGGCAGAGATACTTCGGGTAGAAACCAAACATATTCCCATAAGGAGGAAAGGTGGAGCATCCAAAGCTTGAGCTCTCTGGATGACAAAGGAAATAGAGGTTAAAATAAAACAGTAAAAGAAAAGGAGGTTTATTTCTTATGTTCTTATGTTCTTATAACAAATGTCAGGTACAAAATACAGTAGAAAAACTCTGTTTTGAATATACTCAACGACTGAGTCTCCACAGCATTCTTGGGTAGAGAATTCCAAAGATTCACAGCCCGTTGAGTGAGGAAATTTCTCCCCATCTCAGTCAATGTCATCCAGATGTGCAAGTAATATCTGATTTCCCAAAGAGTATTGATGAATCGCACTTTTCTGAATAAATTTAATCTGCCACGTGTCTGCCCATTCCACCAGCCTTCAAGTCTATCACTAATGTGATATACAGATACAACCTCCCGAATCCGGCAACCTTGGGACCGAGGCTGAGCCGGTTTTCATGTTTTTCCGGACTTCGTAATGTGTTTCTAATGTCCGAAGTCCGGAAATGCCCGAGCCCAGGTTCAGATATTTCCAGATTTTGGAACGCCAGAAGCGCATTCCGAGTCCAGAAATGCCTGGGCCCAGGTTGCGATATTTCCGGTTTTTGGACGTCATTCTGTTGTTCTTCTCTTCGCAGGCTTGTAATCTTCGCTTCTTTGCTTCTTCGCAATGCATGGTAAGTCTCCCTCTCTTGTTTTTGCAAAACAGTACCCTGTAACTATTTAATGTGAGCTTCCCGGCCTGTATCTTTTGCTACCGTTTTCAAATTTGAAAAGGAATGTACAGTACTCAAAGCATGAAATATAATAAAGGTTTTTATTTGTAAAACAGTTAAGTTATGAAATATAAAATAGTAAATGAAGGCTTTTATTTGTTAAACAGAATAAAAATAAACAGCTCCAGTTACAATTGGGGGCTGGAGGTTGTGCTTGAGGTAGAGGGCTCAGCTATGATGTCTGGAGCTGATGATGGGCCAGCAATAGGATTATTAAATATGTAAATTACTGGTGTAGTTACACGCTGTAGGTCTTGGGCCTTCTGTTACGACATCTTTTGAAAGATATTTAATATTGTTGTTTGTTCTAAATAATTTGGGCTTTTCTTTTGCTAATCTTTCCCAAATTCTGTAGACCTGCAGTATTTCTTCTTCACTTATGAAGCTTCATTGCTCTAAGGCGTGAATTAATTCTTGACAAAGATTGATTGCTTTGTCAACGTCATCCTCACTGCTTTCATCCTTTTCTTCATCTGTCACTGCATGCACAATGGGAGCATCGTTGTCTATGTCCATGAATTCTACGACATTGTCCTCATTCAATTCCTGCGCAGATTCGCAAGTCAGTCCTCTTGCATAATCTAAAAGTTGAGCAATCATTGCTTTCTCCCTGGACACACGAAAGCCTTGAAAGTCCTGAGGAGCATCATCAGCATCTTCAGCTTCATAGTTGATGGCCTGATGTTTTGCCAAGCATTGACCAAAGTGTCTGCAGTTACCAAGTTACATGCATCCGCAGCTGCCCATATGGCGTCCTTGATAGAGAAAGCTTTTGAGAATGCTTTTATTCCCATGCCTGTGTTCACAGCATTAAGCAAACACTTCATAAACTCGTTTTTGTACAGACACTTCATCGATCTCAAAATTCCTTGGTCCATTGGCTGTATCAGTGATGTAACATTTGGAGGTAAGTAGATTCCATGGACATTATCCTTTACCAAAAGCTCAGCATCGGGATGTGCTGAGCAATTGTCTAGCAGCAAGTATATTTTGCAGTTTTCCTCAAGGCCAGCTTCCATGTAATGAGCATGTGCCTGAGGGACAAAATGCTTCTCAAACCAGTTCAGAAAGATTATCCTGGTTACAGATGCTTTCTTATTGGCATAATAATGCACTGGCAATACTCTCAAACCCTTGAAGCATCTTGGACGCTGGCTTCTCCCAATGACCATAAGCTTACACTTATGTGTCCCAGCTGCATTTGCAGCAGCAAGTACAGTCAACCTATCCTTGGCGTCTTTTACACCTGCTGGCTGTGTTTCTTCTGTTGCTGCTAATATCTTTCGCGGTACGTAGCGTCAAAACAGTGCTGTCTCGTCAACATTGTACATTAGCTCAGGTGAAATGTTTCCATCAGCAATTAGTTTGATGAACTCATCAATATAATATTCAGCTGCCTCATGATCTGCTGAGACTTTCTCACCACATACTTTGTTGTCTGATGCCATGATGTCTTTTAAATTTGGCTAGCCAACCAGAAGAGTACTCGTATGGAGTTTCAATCCCCAGTTGTGCATGGAATATTTTAGCTTGTTGCACCACCATTGGGCCAGACAAAGGAAGCTTTTCACTTCGTCTCTGTCGCCACCATTCCATCACTGCTCGATCCACATCATCACATTTCGGCTTTTGCATATTTTTTCACTGACTCATTTCCTTATGAACACTTTCCGCATAAAACTTCATGAGCTGTTCTTTCTGTTTTCTGATATCATAGATGGTGGAGTGTCCAACACCATACTCCTCACTCAATCTTCTCACTGAAGCACCTCTATCTAATCTCTGGAGTAACTCCACTTTCTTGGCAATTGAAAGTGGACTATGCTTCCTCTTTCCTTTATCTGAACTCATTAGGGTAACTGTTGGCCTTTTTGACATGTTTGCAATGACACAACACAAATTCATAATCTTTACCTGTGCAGATCTTTAATCGGGAAAAACACCACAGCGATGGAGTCAGGTTGTGTGGGTCTGATCATGGGATGTAGGTGGGTCAGGTGGGGTCTCAGCATGGGATGTAGGTGGGTCAGCTGGAGTAGCCTAATAATGTTTAATGCCACTAATTTTTTTTTAAATGTTGAATTTAAACGTGCATGTACAGTACAGGTGCAGGTATAGGTAGTTTTTTTAATTACAGATGCAGGTGTGCAAACTTAAAATCGCAATCTGGTCGGGTGAGGTCGGGTCAGCTCTGGTGAGGTTGGGTCAGCTCCGCTCGGACTCATAGGGCATGGCAATCCAATCGTGCGGTTGCTGCTTTGGGGAGCTGCAGTGTGTTGTGCAGAGTTGATTCTGGCCGAAGGAACTTGTGTGCTGTGCAGAGTTGATTCTGGCCGAAGGGACTTGTGTGCTGTGCTGAGTTTGATTCTGGCCAAAGGGACTTGCGTGCTGTGCAGAGTTACTGAAGACCTGGTCTGGAACAGGTAGGTTTGGTATTTTTATTCTTGCAATTTTTTTCACTGTACAATAGTTGGATTTTATTTTTTGACTTTTCCCTGGGCCTGGCTGGCGGCGGTAACGATTTGGCAGGGTGTCTAGATTCCTGAACATTTTGCGGATTCTGGACGACCCTGCCACGGATCATCCCGGAGTCCGAATTCTGGAACATTCCAGATTCCAGAACTCCGGATTTTGGATACTGCCCCTGTATTCTTCACGACCTCACAAACACACAGGACTTCACAAGATGACTGTTGACTCAGGAACTTGTCAAGTGACCTGTTCCTGACGCTTTATTGTGAAAACAGTAATGGCTGCACTACCACAGTAGTCCACTAGGTGGAGCTATATATTACACTTCTTCCTCCTTAATGAAGAAGTAATTATAACAAACAATCATCATAAATAATTTGCATGGTTATACATAACAAAAGATATGGACTAATTTTGCCACATTTATAAATCAAACTTAACCACTGATTTTCTGTTTCAAAGAGGATACCTTCACTCTAATACAGAACTTTCTAAACATGGTGTCGAACTTAGACTCATTCTAGGCTGATCCTGAGGAAAGTTTTCCTCCAAGGGATGCCCTTGATTTACATTTGAATTCTCTACAACTTCAGACTGTTTGTCTGCATGACTCGGACTCAGACTTAAATTCTGACTTTTTCTTGGACTATGTCTAGATGTAGGATATGCTACTGGTATTCTACTTGTAACAAAACTATCTGTTGAGTCAGCAATAATTGAATACACCTCGGGGCCTGCTTCAGTCTAGAAAATAGCCCGTTTTCTTTCCAACACCAACCGGGTTATGGTTTTCATCATCGGGGACTTTGATGATACTATTCGCGGTGAAAAACATTTCTAGCTGCTCCACATACCCTCCGAACGTTTCACAGTTCAGATAGAATTCACCAAAGTGCCCTGTTATTCCCATAGGCTTAGCCATCTGGACTCTGGCAGTTCAACCAAGTGTGCTTGTAATTTAACTTGGATTTTTGGCTGTTCTGCAAATAAAGGACTTCTCTAGTCTTTCTGTTGTTTAGCTGGAATCATCCACCAACAAAATTTTCAGCTCAGGAATCCGATTACCCCATCCTCGTCGCCAATGTGAGATATTCTTTACAACCTCACAAACACACAGGACTTCACAAGGTGGCTGTTAACTCAGGAACTTGTCCGGTGACCTGTCTGATGCTTTATTGTGAAAACAGCAATGGCAGCATTAGCACAGTAGTCTACTTGGTGGAGCTATCTGTATTACACTTCACCTTCTCACTGTTCACTATACTTCCAAGTTTTGTGTCATCTGCAAATTTTTTAATTGTTCCCAAGTCCAAGTCATTGATTTATATCAAGAAAAGCAGTGGTACTAGTACTGACCCCTGGGGAACACCACTGTGTACCTTCCTCCAGTCCGAAAAACAACTGCTCACCACTACTCTGTTTCCTGTCACTTAGCCAATTTCATATCCATGCTGCCACTGTACCTTTTATTCCATGGGCTTCAACTTTGCTGGCGAGTCTATCATGTGGCACTTTATCAAATGTCTTTTGGAACTCCATGTACACCATGTCAACTGCATTGCCCTCATCAACCCTCTCTGTTACTTCATCAAAAAACTCAATCAAGTTAGATAAACATGATTTGCTTTTAACAAATCCGTGCTGGCTTTGCTTAATTAATCCACATTTGTCCAAGTGACTGTTAATTTTGTCCCTGATTATAATTTCTAAAAGCTTCCTCACTACCAAGGTTAAACTGATTGGCCTGTAGTTGCTGGGTTTATCCTTACACCCTTTTTTGAACAAGGGTATAACATTTGTAATTCTCCAGTCCTCTGTCACCAATCCTGTATCTAAGGAGGATTGAAAAATTATGGCCAGTAATTTGCGATTTCCACCTTAACTTCCCTCAGCATCCTAGAATGCATCCCACCCAGTGGGATGCCTTACTTACCTTACTGATGACTTACCTACTTTAATTACAGCCAGCCTTTCTAGTAAACTCCTCTTTATCAATTTTTATCCCATCCAGTATCTCCACGACCTCCTCTTTCACTATGACTTTGGCAGCATCTTCTTCTTTGGTGAAGATGGATGCAAAGTCCTGATTAAGTACCTCAGCCATACCCTCTGCTTCCATGTATAGGTCTCCTTTTTGGTCCCTATTTGGCCCCACCTCTCCTCTTACTACCCGTTTACTATTTATATACCGATAGAAGACTTTTGAATGCTCTTTTATGTTAGCTGGCAACTATTCACATACTCTCCCTTTGCCTCTTTTTTTGACTTTTTCACTTCCCCTCTGAAGTTTTTATATTCAGCCTGATTCTCACTTGTATTCTCAACCTGACATCTATCATATGCACTCTTTTTCTGCTTCATCTTACTCTCTATCTCTTTCGTCATCCAGTTCTGAGTTTGGTTGCCCTACCTTTTCCTCTTGTAAGAATGTAACTCGACTGTACCCGAACCATCTCCTCTTTAAAGGTAGTCCATTGTTCTATTCCAATTTTGCCTGCCAATCTTTGATTCCAATTTACCCAGGGCAGATGAGTTCTCAACCCACTGAAATTGGCCTTCCTCCAATTAAGTATTTTTATTCTAGATTGCTCCCTGTCCTTTTCCATACAAATCTAAACTTATGATACTATGATCACTGTTGCCTAAATGTTCACCGACTGACACTTGCTCCACTTGCCCGACCTCATTCCCCAGAACCAGATCCAGCAATGCCTCCTTCCTCATTAGGCCGGAAACATACTGATCAAGAAAATTCTCCTGAACACACTTTAGAAATTCTTCCCCCTCTCTGCCCTTTACACGATTACTATCCCAGTCTATATTAGGATAGTTGAAGTCCCCCATTTGCACTACCCTATAGTTCTTGCACCTCTCTGTAATTTCCCTGCAAATTTGCTCCTCTATATTCTTCTCACTAGTTGGCAGCCTATAGAATACACCTAGTAATGTAATGGCACCTCTATTATTTCTTAACTCTAACCAAACAGATCCTGTCCTTGACCCCTCCAGGACATCCTCTCTCCCCATGACTATAACATTCTCCTTAACCAATACTGCCATCCCATCTCCTTTCTTTCCTTCCCTATCTTTCCTGAACACTTTATATCCAGGAATATTTAAGACCCAATTCTGCCCTTTTTTGAGTCAGGCCTCCATTATTGCCATGACATCATATTCCCATGTAGCTATTTGTGCCTGCAACTCACTAACCTTATTTACCATGCTTTGTGCATTTACACACATGCACTGTAAACCTCTCTTAGACCTTCGTCATGAACACTAACTCACCAATAATCTGCTCACTGATACTCAATTTGGATTCTGCCAGATCTACTCAGCTCCAGACTTCATTACAACCTTGTTGCAAACATGGACACAAGGCATGAATTCCACAGGTGAGGTGAGAGTGACTGTCCTTGGCATCAATGCAATATTTGACTGAGTGGCAGTGAGCTACCCTAGTAAAACTGAAGGCAATGGAGATCAAGAGGAAAGTTCTCCAGTGGCTGGAGTCATACCTCACACAAAGTAAAATAGTTGCAGTTATTGTAGGCCAATCGTCTCAGCCCCAGGACATTACTGTAGGAGTTCCTCAGGTCAGAGTCCTCGGCCCAACTATCTTCAGCTGCTTCATCAATGACCTCCCCTCCATCATAATGATGATTATACAGTGTTCAGCTCCATTCACAATTCCTCAGAAAATAAAGCAGTCAATGCCTGCTTGCAGCAAGTCCTGGGCAACATTGGGCTAATAAGTGGCAAGAGTAACATTTGCACCACACAAGTGCCAGCCAATGACCATTTCCAACAAGAGATTTCCTAACCACCGCACCTTGACATTAGTGGCATAACCATCACCAGTTGCCCCACTATCAAATTTAAAGTGGCAAGGTAGGGTGGAGGGCGGGGGGGTGTCACCATTGACCAGAAACTCAACTGGACAAGCCACATAAGTTCCATGATTACTTGAAGAGATCAGAGGCTGGGTATACCATGGAGAGTAACTCACCTCCTAACTCCTAAATGCCTCTCGACCACCATGTCCCCATGCACCTCACAAACTTGCAAACTCGATTACCTAGAAAGACAAGGACAGCAGGTGCATGGGAAAATCAGCGCCTCCAAGTTCCCCTCCAAGTCACACACAATTCTGATTTGGATATATATCGCCGTTCCTTCATTGTTGTTGAGTCAAAACTCTGGAACTCCCGACGTAACAGCACGGTTGGTGTACCTGCACCCCACGGACTGCAGCGGTTCAAGAAGGAGGCCCACTACCACCTTCTCAAGGGCAACTAGAGATGGGCAATAAATGCCAGTTTTGCCAGCAACAACCGAATCCCGAGAATGAATTTTAAAAATGTGCTATATTTAATATTCATCGGCACTTTGTTTTGTTAAGGTCTTTCTACAGTCGTAAGAAATCTGGTTGAACAGATGTACCTGCAATGTGGAAAACACAACTATGTGCATCTGCAAAGTGATCGTCCTGGGCTGGATTGTTATCACTGATTTGTCCTAATTGCAGTGATGTCCCTCAAACTAGGGGATTTAACATGCATAATGACGGTGTTATTTTCTGGTCAGCAGCTGCACTTAATAAATTAGCAGTGATTGTACCACAATCATTAATCTTTCAATGAAGACATTGCCAAACATAACTATGTCCTGATTGTTCCTAAGAACATAAGAACATAAGAAATAGGAACAGGAGTAGGCCATACGGCCCCTCGAGCCTGCTCTGCCATTCAATAAGATCATGGCTGATCTGATCATGAACTCAGCTCCACCTCCCTGCCCGCTCCCCATAACACCCTATCCCTTATCATTTAATAAACTGTCTATTTCTGTCTTAAATTTATTCAATGTCCCAGCTTCCACAGCTCTCTGAGGCAGCGAATTCCACAGATTTACAACCCTCTGAGAGAAGAAATTTCTCCTCATCTCTGTTTTAAATGGGCGGCCCCTTATTCTAAGATCATGCCCTCTAGTTCTAGTTTCCCCCATCAGCGGAAACATCCTCTTTGCATCCACCTTGTCAAGCCCCCTCGTAATCTTATACGTTTCGATAAGATCACCTCTTATTCTTCTGAATTCCAATGAGTAGAGGCCCAACCTACTCAACCTTTCCTCATAAGTCAACCTCCTCATCTCCGGAATCAACCTAGTGAACCTTTTCTGAATTGCCTCCAAAGCTAGTATATCCTTTCATAAATATGGAAGCCAAAATTGCATGCAGTATTCCAGGTGTGGCCTCACCAATACCCTGTACAGCTGCAGCAAAACTTCCATGCTTTTATACTCTATTCCCTTTGCAATAAAGGCCAAGATTCCATTGGCCTTCCTGATCACTTGCTGTACCTGCATACTATCCTTTTGTGTTTCATGCACATGTATCCCCAGGTCCCGCTGTACTGCAGCACTTTGCAATCTTTCTCCATTTAAATAATAACTTGCTTTTATTTTTTTCTGCCAAAGTGCATGACCTCGCACTTTCCAACATTATACTCCATCTGCCAAATTTTTGCCCACTCACTTAGTCTGTCTATGTCCTTTTGCAGATTTTTTGTGTCCTCGTCACACATTGATTTTCCTCCCGTGGAATTCTCTGCCACAGAAAGTTGTTGAGTCCAGTTCGTTGGACATATTCAAAAGGGAGTTAGATGTGGCCCTTACAGCGAAAGGGATCAGGGGGTATGAAGAGAAGGCTGGGGTGGGGTACTGAGGTTGAATGATCAGCCATGATCATATTGAATGGCGGTGCAGGCTTGAAGGGCCGAATGGTCTGCTCCTGCACCTATTTTCTATGTTTCTATGTTTCTATGTTTCTATCAGCAAACTTGCCTATGTTACACTCAATCCCTTCTTCCAAGTCGTTAATATAGATTGTAAATAGTTGGGGTCCCAGCACTGATCCCTGCGACACCCCACTAGTTACTGGTTGCCAACCAGAGCATGAAGCATTTATCCCGACTCTCTGTTTTCTGTTAGTTAGCCAATCCTCTATCCATGCTAATATATTACCCCCAGCCCCGTGAACTTTTATCTTGTGCAGTAACCTTTTATGCGGCACCTTGTCAAATGCCTTCTGGAAGTCCAAATACACCACATCCACTGATTCCCTTTTATCCACCCTGTTCGTTGCATCCTCAAAGAATTCCAGCAAATTTGTCAAACATGACTTTCCCTTCATAAATCCATGCTGACTCTGCTTGTCCGAATTTTGCTTTTCCAAATGTCCTGCTACTGGTTCTTTAATAATGGACTCCAACATTTTCCCAACCACAGATGTTAGGCTGACTGGTCTATAATTTCCTGCTTTTTGTCTGCCTCTTTTTTTAAATAGGGGCGTCACATTTGCAGTTTTCCAATCTGCTGGGTCCTCCCCAGAATCCAGGGAATTTTGGTAAATCACAACCAATGCATCCACAATCCCTGCTGTTACTTCTCTTAAGACCCGAGGATGCAAGCCATCAGGTCCAGGGGATTTATCTGCCTTTAGTCCCATTATCTTACTGAGTACCACCTCCTTAGTGATTGTGATTGTGTTAAGTTCCTCCGCCCCTATAGCCCCTTGACTATCCACTGTTGGGATATTGTTAGTGTCCTCTACCGTAAAGACTGATACAAAATATTTGTTCAGAGTTTCTGCCATCTCCATAGAAACAGAAACATAGAAATTTACAGCGCCATTCCGGCCCATCGTGTCCGCGCCGGCCGACAAAGAGCCACACGCCCCTTGGTCAGCAGCCCTAAAGGTTACATATAAATATATGAACAATGACGGAAAGGCAAAGAGCACCCAACCCAATCAATCCTCCTCATTACAACTGCGACACCCCTTATACTAAAACATTCTACACTTCACTCCAACCGGAGCCATGTTCCCCATTACTAATTCCCCGGTCTCGTCCTCTAAGGGTCCAACATTTACTTTAGCCACTCTTTTCCTTTTTATATACCTATAGAAACTCTTGCTATCTGTTTCTATGTTTTATGCGAGTTTACTTTCATAGTCTATCTGTCATGTATTCAACTATCATTGTAACCCATGTATAAGCTGACCTAACTTGTACACCTTGAGAACATTGACCACAAGGGGGTGAACTTGTGGGAGACACTCCTAACCTGGACTTTGAGGTATAAAAGGGGAAGCTCCACCCACCTTCATCATTTGAGGTCTTGGTAATAAAGGCAACTGATCACAGAGTGACCTTCTCTCAAGTATGGGCCTTGTGTGCATTTATACTGTATAGTAAGGACATATCATTGGCGACGAGAAACTGAGATTTAAACCACGCGAGCATGGCCACTAGCAGCACAGAAGAGAGGTACTATGTTGGTGATGATTGGGACGACTTTATTGAGAGACTACAGCAAAGTTTTGTCACTAAGGAATGGTTGGTACAGGATTCGGCCGACAAACGCAGGGCTCATCTCCTGACAGTTTGTGGATCCAGAACGTACTCCCTGATGAAGGACCTTCGAGTGCTAGAGAAGCCGGCGGACAAGACGTTTGAAGAGCTCAGTAAGTTGATCGGGGAACACCTTAAACCGGCGAGCAGTATGCACATGGCGAGACACCGGTTTTACACGCACCGGCGGTGAGAAGGGCAAAGCGTTCCAGACTTCGTGGCAGATCTCAGGCGACTGGCGAGCCTATGTAAGTTCCCAGATGCATGCAGAGCAGAGATGCTGCGATACTTTTTTATTGAGGGCATCGGGCATGCTGGGGTTTTCAGGAAACTGATTGAGACCAAAGACTTGACCTTCGAAGCGGCGGCTCTGATAGCCCAGACATTTATCTCAGGGGAGGAAGAGACCAGAATGATGTATGACAAAAATCTTAGCTCAAATGCAGCAAACGACCAGGGAGTTAACATTGTTAATGCGGCACACAGTTCTCTAGGCAGACAAGGGCAATCGGACATGCCCCAGCATGTAGTCGAACCCAAAGGGGGAATTCAATAGAGACAATGGCTAGCTGAACGGCGATTCATGCCATCGCAATGGACAATGCGGCTAGTAATGGGGCCATTAACACCTGTTAATGGTGTGCTTAAGGACAGTTACAGAGACAGAGACGATTGACTGGTAATGGACCTTTTGTTTCCAACAACAGGGCCTCCAGCTCATGCTGGAGGTGTGGAGGCAAACATCCAGCCAGATGTCAGCAGGTATCAGCAATATACCTGCAGAAACTGCAACGTCAGCGGTCACTTGGCGCGTATGTGCAGGAAGCCTGCAGCCAGGTTGATGTACGAGGAGGACGGGCCCGATGTAAGCCCTACGAGGCCAAATGAATACAGGGTTAATTGCTGGAAGCTGAAGTTCAGCGAGTTCATGTGGAGCACATACACAGTTCATATATCAGGACGCCACCGATAATGATGAAAGTGCTCCTCAATGGCATCCCAGTATTAATGGAGCTAGACACGGGGGCCAGCCAGTCCCTGATGATTATCAAACAGTTCAAAAGGTTGTGGGTGTCCAAGGCCAGGAGGCCAAAATTATTGCCGATTGACGCACAGCTACGGACATATACAAAGGAGATAATTCTGGTGCTAGGCAGCGCCATGGTAGTCGTGACTCACAAAGTTTCGGAGAACAGGTTGCCACTCTGGATTGTCCCGGGGGATGGTCCCGCACTACTGGGGAGGAGTTGGCTTACTGTCATGAACTGGAAATGGGGCGATGTCAATGCAATTTCTTCTGTGGAGCGAGTATCATGCTCACAGGTCCTGGACAAATTTGACTCATTATTTCAACCCGGCATCGGCACTTTCATGGGGGCCAAGGTAGTGATTCACATAAACCCAGTACACCACAAGGCCAGAGAGGTGCCGCCTGTGATGCGGGAAAAGATAGAATGCGAATTGGACCGCCTGCTGAGGGAAAGCATCATCTCTCCAGTCAAATTCAGTGACTGGGTGAGCTCGATCGTGCCAGTGATCAAGGCGGATGGGTCGGTCAGGATATGTGGTGATTACAAGGCCACCATTAATCGGGTGTCACTCCAAGACCAGTACCCGCTACCGAGAGCGGAGGACCTCTTTGCGACGCTAGCCGGTGGCAAACCTTTTTCAAAATTGGACCTGACCTCAGCTTACATGACCCAGGAGCTGGTGAGTGAGTCGAAGAAGCTAACCACCATCATGACACACAAGGGGTTGTTTGAGTATAACAAATGTCCGTTCGGGATTCGTTCGGCCGCCGCGATCTTTCAGCGAAATATGGAAAGCCTCCTCAAGGACGGTGGTTTTTCAAGATGACATCCTCATCACGGGTTGCGATACTGAAGAACACCTCCACAACCTGGAGGAGTTGCTACGCAGACTGGACCGGGTAGGGCTGCGACTGAAAAAGGCGAAGTACGTCTTCTTAGCTCCAGAGGTAGAATTCCTGAGGAGGAGGGTAGCAGCAGACAGGATCAGACCTACTGCGTCCAAAACGGAAGCGATCCAGAAAGCACCTAGACCCCGTAACACGACGGAGCTGCGTTCGTTCCTGGAGCTCCTGAACTATTTTGGGAACTTTCTTCCCAAAGTGAGCACGCTGTTAGAGCCGCTACACGTGCTCCTACGCAAAGGTCGCGATTGGGTCTGGGGGGACAGCCAGAAAAGGGCTTTGGATGGAGCATAACAAATTGCGTGCTCTAACAAACTGTTAACGTTATATGACCCGTGTAAGAAACTTGTTTTAACGTGCGATGTGTCGTCCTATGGGGTCGGGTGTGTGTTGCAGCATGTGAATGCCAATGGTCAGTTACAGCCGGTAGCTTATGCCTCCAGAAGTCTGTCCCAGGCAGAAAGGGGCTACGGGATGGTAGAAAAGGAAGCGCTAGCATATGTATATGCAGTAAAATAAAATGCACCAATACTTGTTTGGCAGGAAATTTGAGCTGGAGACCGATCACAAACCACTAACGTCACTTTTGGCCGACAACAAGGCGATAAATGCGAATGCATCGGCCCGCATACAGAGGTGGGCACTCACATTCGCCGCCTGTGACTACACAATTCGGCACAATTCAGCACTGAAAACTGCGCCGATGCACAAAGCAGGCTCCCACTAGCCATCACTTAGGGGGCAGCTGAGCATGATGCTGAGATGGTCATGGCTTTTGAAGCTTTCGAAAGTGAAGGCTCACCTGTGACAGCCCGTCAGATTAAAGTCTGGACAAATAAAGACCCGCTACTGTCTTTAGTTAAGAAATGTGTCCTGAATGGGGACTGGGCAGCCACATACGGGGCATGCCCTGAGGAATTTAAACCATTTCTTAGGCGCAAGGATGAACTCTCGATTCAGGCCAATAGCCTACCATGGGGAAACAGAGCAGTCGTGCCCCAGATGGGCAGAGAGGTGTTCATCAGAGAACTTCACAATGAGCACCCGGGCATTGTCATGATGAAGGCAATTGGCAGGTCACACGTTTGGTGGCCAGGGATAGATGCAGACCTGGAACTTTGTGTTCGCAGGTGCAACACGTGTGCTCAGCTGGGCAACGCACCCAGGAAAGCCCCCCTTAGCCCCTGGTCCTGGCCCGCCAAGCCATGGTAACGCATCCATGTGGACTACGCAGGTCCTTTCATGGGAAAAATGTTTTTGGTTGTAGTAGACGCCTACTCCAAATGGATTGAGTGTGCCATTTTAAATTCAATGCCAGGTAGAAAGTCTATGGGCAATGTTCGTCGCCCATGGTCTACCGGATGTCTTGGTCAGCGACAATGGCCTGTGCTTCACAAGCACTGAATTCCAGGACTTCATGGCAGGCAATGGAATCAACCATGTCAGAATGGCACTGTTCAAGCCGGACTCAAACGGCCAGGCGGAACGAGCAGTGCAGATAATCAAACAGGGGATGCTCAGAATCCAAGGTGGTTCCCTACAAAGCCGCTTATCATGCCTCCTGTTGGCCAATAGATCCCGACCACACTCGCTCACAGGGGTTCCACCCACAGAGCTGCTAATGAAAAGGACGCTCAAAACCAGGTTATCCCTTATACACCCCACTATGAAAGAAATTGTTGAGAGCAGGCGTCAGTCACAATATGACTACCATGACAGGAATGCGAGACCCTGTTTTTGTCCTTGATTACGCTGCAGGGCCCAAATGGCTTGCAGGCACTGTGATTGCCAAAGAGGGGAATAGGGTTTTGGTAGTTAAACTTATCAATGGACAAATCTGCCGCAAACACGTGGATCAAACGAAAAGGAGGTTCAGCAACTCCATAAAAGAAGCAGAGGAAGAACATGACGTAGAGTTTACTCCACCACAGGTGACCGAACACCAGAACCAAGTGAAGGAGAGCCCAGTCACTGTGGGCAGACCGGACAGGCCTGAGGCACCGCAAACAGCAGACACTCAGGCCAGCGCCCAACAACCGGAGCCCTAACAAGGAAGTGTAAACCACCAGAGAGACTTAAGCTGTGATCCCAATAAGACTTTTGGGGGGAGGTGATGTCATGTATTCAACTATCATTATAACCCATGTATAAGCTGACCTATCACTATTTTCCCTTTTCTAATCATTTTTTAGTCATTCTTTTCTGGCTTTTAAAAACTTCCCAGTCTTCTGTCCTCCCACTAATTTTGGCCACTTTGTATGCCCTTGTTTTTAATTGGATACCATCCTTCATTTCTTTAGTTAGCCACATATGGCTATCCTCTCTTACACCCTTTCCTCCTCAGTGGAATATATTTTTCTTGAGAGTTGTGAAATATCTCCTTAAACGTACACCACTGTTCATCGTACACTTTAATCCATTTTCCCAGTCCACTTTAGCCAACTCTGCCCTCATACCTTCATAGTGTCGATTATTTAAGCTTAGTACACTGGTTAGAGATCCAACTTCTCACCTTCCATCTGAATTTGAAATTCTATCATGCTATGATCACTCATTCCAAGGGGATCCTTTACTAGGAGATTGTTTATTAATCCTGTCTCATTACAAGGACCAGATCTAAGATAGCCTGCCCCCTGGTTGGTTCCGTTACATACTGCTCAAGGAACCCGTTCCTTATGCACACTATGAACTCCTCCTCAAGGCTACCCTGACCAATTTGATTTGTCCAATCAATATGGAGATTAAAATCACCCATGATTATTGCTGTTCCCTTTTTGCATGCCCCCACTATTTCCTGGTTTATGCTCCGACCAACAGAGTTGCTACAGTTAGGGCGCCTATAGACTACACCCACCAGCGACTTTTTCCCCTTATTATTCCTTATCTCCACCCAAACTGTTTCAACACCCTTATCATTTAAGCCAATATCATTTCTCACTATTGCAGTGATTCCATCCTTTATCAACAGAGCTACCCCACCTCCTTTTCCTTTCTGTCTCTCCTTCCGGATTGTCAAATACCCCTGAATATTTAATTCCCAGTCCTGGTCGCCCTGCAACCACGTCTCTGTTATGGTTATCAGATCATACCCATTTGTCTCAATTTGTGCCGTCAACTCATCTATTTTGTTACAAATGCTACGTGCATTTAGACAAAGTGACTTTTAGTTTGTTTTTTTACTCTTTTTTTCCTGCTTGTTTCCTCTCTCCTTCAAACTCACTTTCTTTATTTTTGCTTTCTAATTCCAGCTTTCCTCCTCTCCTTACTGAATCTATTTTCAGGTTCCCATCCCCCTACCTAGCTAGTTTAAACCCTCCCCAACAACACGAGCAAACCCCCCCGCGAGGATATTGGTCCCGGTTCTGTTGAGGTGCAACCCGTCCGGCTTGTACAGGTCCCACCTCCCCCAGAAGCGGTCTCAATGCCTCAGGAAACTAAAGCCCTCCCGCCTGCACCATCTCTCCAGCCACATATTCATCTGCTCTATCCTCCTATTTCTGTACTCACTAGCTCGTGGCACTGGGAGTAATCCGGAGATTACTACCTTTGAGGTCCTGCTTTTTAATCTCTCTCCTAGCTTCCTAAACTGCAGGACCTCATCCCTCTTCCTGCCTATATCATTGGTACTAATGAGGACTGTGACCTCTGGCTGTTTACCCTCTCCCCCCAGAATGCCCTGCAGCAATTCAGTGACATCCTTGACTCTGGCACCAGGGAGGCAACATACCATCCTGGAGTCACGTCTGCGGCCGCAGAAACGCCTGTCTGCTCCCCTGACTATTGAATCCCTTACCACGATAGCTCTTCCACTCTTTTTCCTCCCCCCCTGCGCGGCTGAGCCACCCATGGTGCCGTGGACTTTCATCACCCCCACCGTACTCAGAACAGAGTACCAGTTGGAGAGTGAGATGGACTCAGGGGACTCCTGCGCTACCTGCCTAGTCCTCCTCTTCTGTCTAGTGGTCACCCAAACCCTCGCTGCCTGCACACTCTTAAGCTGTGGGGTGACCGCCTCTCGCAACGTGCTATCCACATAGCTCTCAGTCTCGCGGATGCACCGCAGTGGCCCCAGCTGCCGGTCAAGCTCCAAAACACGGAGCTCGAGTTGGTGCAGCTGGAGACACCTCCTGCACACGTGGTCGTGCTGGATGCGCGAAGCATCCGGGACTTCCCACATGCCACAGGATGTGCAATCTATGGGACTGAGCTGCCCTGCTATCCCTCTAGTTACACTCGCAACTATCAAGTAGAACTAAACTCTAAGCCTTTGCACAACACACCCAGCCGCTACTCAGCAAACAGCAAACAGCCGATTTAATTAGCTGGCTCTCCTTAGATAATAAAGATCACATATATTTACTTGCAGATCCTACTTACAACAATGCCAAAGGTTTCCTACCAGCAGCTGGCCAAAAAATGGTCTGAAAATAGAATAAACCGACACTACTAATTTTACAACGGCCCAGATTTTGCGGTCAGTGCTGAACAAATGGTGCCAGCTGTTCATTACATTTACACTTGACCACAGACTTTTTATGGGCTTTTGCACCGCAACTTGTGGTGATTCAGAATCCATTTCAGTGCAGCGCCCTCTACAGGGGACCTGGGACCTGTGTGAACAGGAAAAGCAACTGTGTGTCTCCTTAACCAATCAGATTGAAGAATTCTTAATGAGGCTAACTGTCCGAACCAGGAAATGTAAGTTAAAATAGTTAATTCAATGCCAAATCATGTACAGAAAACTAAATGAAGAGAGGGAAAGAAAGATGGATTAAGCTAAGAGATAAAAGAGATAGAAATAAAAAGTAAAAATATATGTATTTTTTATTTTTTTAAATCTCCAACAATAATTAAAATCTGAAGGAATGTGGATTCTGTTATATCATGTAAATATCATGTCTAACCGCCAAAGGGCTTATTCCCTGGAGTCCCAAGGGATCCCTTGGGAGCACCTGTATATAAGGAGGCCTCAGGCTGGAGAGACACTCTGAGATCTGTAATAAAGGACTACGGTCACACCTTACTTTGAGCTTGCAGTATCTAGTCTGACTCTTTATTCAAGATGTAACAGATTCCACGCTATGCAAAGTTGATTTTCAGTGCCAGAGAGGTTGTTTGACAGTAATTAAGGCTTATTGTGCTGTTAAAAATTTACTTACACTAGAATGGACAAGCCCTAACTTTTTCTGGCATGTTTAGTGGGTATCTATCATGTAAGTACCGCAGCTTCACGCCCTTCCATGTATTTCAATGCCGAGTCTCTTGGCGAGATGCTGTTATCGCGCAGCTTCTGGAGGAACAGGGCAACTCAGACTGCAACTTTGTGATTTCTGCGTTTAACTGCACATGTACGGTCACGGGAAGTTGCTGTCTGATTTATATTTTAAAAATGGTGAGCACTGATAGCCTCACTGTTATGTTTACTGCAAAATCCGGGCCTATACATATTGGATAGAATCGGAAAAGAATGGGAATAATTTCAAGGCAATCTCAGGGTTTAGGTAACATAAAACAATTACATTTATTTAAGTATTAGTATATGATAACATTTGATGTCTTGTAATTATTTGCACCAATCATTAACTTTGAGATATGAGTATGTGTCGTATACTGTGTACCCTTATTATAACCTCCTCCAGTCCTATAACCCCCTCCAGTCCTATAACCCTCCAAGATCATCATGTTCTTCCAATTCTCGTCTCTTACGCATCCACGATTCTAATCTCTATGACTTCAGCTGCCTAGCCCTATGCTCTGGAATTATCTCCCAAAACCTCTTTGCCTCTCTAGCTCTCTCTCCTCCTTTAAGACACTCCTTAACACCTACTTCATCTGTCCTAATATCTCCTGATGTGGTTCAGTGTCAAATTTTGTTTGACAACGCTCCTGTGAAGTGCCTTGGGACATTTTACTACATTAAAGACACTATATAAATGCAAGTGGGGGTGCAGTGAAGATTCACTAGATTGATTCCTGGGGCTTTCCTGTGAGGAAATATTGAGTAGAATAGGCCTATATTCTCTGGAGTTTAGAAGAATGAGAGGTGATCTCTATGAAATATATAAAATTCTTAAAGGGATTGACAGGGTAGATGCTGAGAGGCTATTTCTCCTGGCTGGAGAGTCGAGAACTAGGGGTAATAGGCTCAGGATAAGGGGTCGGCCATTTAGGTCTGAGATGAGGAGACAGTTCTTCGCTCAGAGAGTTGTGAATCTTTGGAATTCTCTACCCCAGTGGACTGTGGATGCTCAGTAGATGAGTATATTCAAGACCAAGATAGATAGATATTGGACTCTAAGGGTTTCAAGGAATATAGGGATCGAGCAGGAAAATGGAGTTGATGTAGAAGTTCAGCCATGATCTTATTGAATGGTGGAGCAGGCTCAATGGGCTGCATGGCCTACTCCTGCTCATATTTCTTTTGCTCTTAAGGTGTTGGTGTTGTTGTGTACAAAACAAAACATGCTTGTATAGCACAAATATAATTTCTTCATCAAGAGTACCGTACCAATTCCTTTTTATGAAGTCTTTTAATCATAGAAGATTACAGCTCAGAAGGAGGCCATTTCAGCCCATCGTGTCCACACCGGCCAACAAGGGGCTATCCAGCCTAATACCACTTTCCAGCTCTAAGTCTGTAACCCTGCAGGTTACAGCACGTCAAGTGCACAACAAAGTACTTTTTAAATGTGATGAGGGTTTCTGCCTTGACCACTCTTTCAGGCAATGAGTTCCAGACCCTCATAACCCTCTGTGTAAAGAAATTTCCCCTCAAATTCCCTCTAAACCTTCTACTAATTACTTTAAATTTATGCCCCCTAGTTGTTGACCCCTCTGCTAAGGCAAATAGGCCCTTTCTATCCACTATATCGAGACCCCTCGTAATTTTATACACCTCAATGTGGTCTCCCCTCAACCTCCTCTGTTCCAAGGAAAACAAACCCAGCCTACCTAATTTGTCCTCATAGCTAAGATTTTCCACTCCCGGCAACATCCTCGTAAATCTCCTCTGTATCCTCTCCAGTGCAATCCTTCCTGTAATGCGGCGACCAGAACTGCACGCAGTACTCCAGCTGTGGCCTAAACAGTGTTTTATACAGTTCAAGCATAACCCACCTATAATCCATCTTATATTCTATGCCTCAGCTAATAAAGGCAAGCATTCTGTATGCCTTCTTAACCACCTTATCCACCTGGCCTGCTACCTTCAGGGATTTGTGGACATGCACTCCCAGGTCCCTTTGTTCCTATATACTTCTCAAGGTCCAACTTTTAACGTGTATTCCCTTTCCTTGTTAGCCCTCCCCAAATGGAAACTTCACACTTCTCTGGATTAAATTCCATTTGCCACTGTTCTGCTCACCCAACCAGTTGGAACATAAGAACATAAGAAATAGGAACAGGAGTAAGCCATACGGCCCCTCGAGCCTGCTCTGCCATTCAATAAGATCATGGCCGATCTGATCATGGACTCAGTTCAACTTCCCCGCCATAACCCCTTATCCCTTTATCGTTTTAAGAAACTGTCTATTTCTGTCTTAAATTTATTCAATGTTCCAGCTTCCGCAGCTCTCTGAGGCAGCAAATTCCACAGATTTACAACCCTCAGAGAAGAAATTTCTCCTCATCTCTGTTTTAAATGGGCAGCCCCTTATTCTAAGATCATGCCTTCTAGTTCTAGTCTCCCCCATCAATGGAAACATCCTCTCTGCATCCACCTTGTCAAGCCCCCTCATAATCTTAGACGTTTCGATAAGATCACCTCTCATTCTTCTGAATTCTAATAGGCCCAACCTACTCAACCTTTCCTCATAAGTCAACCCCCTCATCTCTGGAATCAACCGAGTAAACCTTCTCTGAACTGCCTCCAAAGCAAGTGTATCCTTTCGTAAACATGGAAACCAAAACTGCATGCAGTATTCCAGGTGTGGCCTCACCAATACCTTTTATAGCTGTAGCAAGACGTCCCTGCTTTTATACTCCATCTCCTTTGCAATAAAGGCCAAGTTACCATTGGTCTTCCTGATCACTTGCTGTACCTGCATACTATCCTTTTGTGTTTCATGCACAAGTACCCCCAGGTCCCGCTGTACTGCAGCACTTTGCAATCTTTCTCCATTTAAATAACAACTTGCTCTTTGATTTTTTTACGCCAATGTGCATGACCTCACACTTTCCAACATTATACTCCATCTGCCAAATTTTTATCCACTCACTTAGCCTGTCTATATCCTTTTGCAGATTTTTTGTGACCTCCTCACACATTGCTTTTCCTCCCATCTTTGCATCATCAGCAAATTTGGCTACGTTACACTCAGTCCCTTCTTCCAACTCGTTAATATAGATTGTAAATAGTTGGGGTCCCAGCATTGATCCCTGCGGTATCCCACTAGTTACTGTTTGCCAACCAGAGAATAAGCCATTTATCCCAACTCTCTGTTCTCTGTTAGTTAGCCAATCCTCAGTTGATTGATATCTTCCTGCAATCCACAGCTTTCTTCTTCATTATCAACCACACAGCCTATTTTTGTATCACCTGCAAACTTCTTAATCATACCCCCTATATTCAAGTCTAGATCATTGATGTATACCACAAGAAGCAAGGGACCTACCACTGAGCCCTGCGGAACCCTACTGGAAACATCCTTCCAGTCACAAAAACACCCATCAACCATTACTCATTGCTTCCTACCTCTGAGCCAATTTTGGATCCAACTTTCCACTTTGCCCTGGATTCCATGGGCTTTTACTTTCGTGACCAGTCTGCCATGCCTTATCGAAAGCTTTGCTAAAATCCATATACACTATATCATACACACTGTCCTCATCGACCCTCCTGGTTACCTCCTCGAAAAATTCAATCAAGTTAGTCAGACACGGCAGTCCGAGAGGCGGGAGTTCCTGGCGTTGGTGAGGCCTATAAAGGCCCAGCAGCAGCGAGAGGCGTACCTGTGCAGCTGCAGCGGGGAGAGAAGGCAAAAAAGAAGTAGAAAGAAATCAAAAGGTGACGTCACAGCCAAGAGGGTAAGTGATTGGCTGGTGATTGGTGAGTAGTTTTTCTTTTTTCTCTTCTATAACAGTGAGTAAACTTTAACATTGTTGTTGCCAATTTAAGTGTATCTAAGGGTTAAGTCATGGCAGGAGAGCTCGGTCGGGTGTTATGCTCCTCCTGTACCATGTGGGAACTCAGGGACGACTCCGGTGTCCCTGACGACTATGTGTGCAGGAAGTGTATCCACCTCCAGCTCCTGATGGTCCGTGTTGCGGAGTTGGAGCTGAGGGTGGATTCACTCTGGAGCATCCACGATGCTGAGAATGACGTGAGTATCACGTGTAGCGAGTTGGTCGTACCGCAGGGAAAGGGTCCACAGCCAGATAGGGAATGGAAGACCAACAGGAAGAGCAGTGCAAGGAAGGTAGTGCAGGAGTCCCCTGTGGTCATCCCCCTGCAAAACAGATACACTGCTTTGGGTACTGTTGAGGGGGATGACTCATCAGGGGAGGGCAGCAGCAGCCAAGTTCATGGCACCGTGGCTGGCTCTGTTGCACAGGAGGGCAGGAAAATGAGAGGGAGAGCGATAGTGATAGGGGATTCAATTGTAAGTGGAATAGATAGGCATTTCTGCGGCCGCAACCGAGACTCCAGGTTGGTATGTTGCCTCCCTGGTGCAAGGGTCAAGGATGTCTCGGAGCGGGTGCAGGACATTCTAAAAAGGGAGGGAGATCAGCCAGTTGTCGTGGTGCACATTGGTACCAACGACATAGGTAAAAAAAGGGATGAGGTCCTACGAAACGAATTTAAAGAGCTAGGAGTTAAATTAAAAAGTAGGACCTCAAAAGTAGTAATCTCGGGATTGCTACCAGTGCCACGTGATAGTCAGAGTAGGAATCGCAGCATAGCGCAGATGAATACGTGGCTTGAGCAGTGGTGTAGCAGGGAGGGATTCAAATTCCTGGGGCATTGGAACCGGTTCTGGGGAAGGTGGGACCAGTATAAACCGGACGGTCTGCACCTGGGCAGGACCGGAACCAATGTCCTAGGGGGAGTGTTTGCTAGTGCTGTTGGGGAGGAGTTAAACTAATATGGCAGGGGGATGGGAACCAATGCAGGGAGACAGAGGGAAACAAAAAGGAGGCAAAAGCAAAAGACAGAAAGGAGATGAGGAAAAGTGGAGGGCAGAGAAACCCAAGGCAAAGAACAAAAAGGGCCATTGTACAGCAAAATTCTAAAAGGACAAAGGGTGTTAAAAAAACAAGCCTGAAGGCTTTGTGTCTTAATGCAAGGAGTATCCGCAATAAGGTGGATGAATTAACTGTGCAAATAGATGTTAACAAATATGATGTGATTGGGATTACGGAGACGTGGCTCCAGGATGATCAGGGCTGGGAACTCAACATCCAGGGGTATTCAACATTCAGGAAAGATAGAATAAAAGGAAAAGGAGGTGGGGTAGCATTGCTGGTTAAGGAGGAAATTAAGGCAATAGTTCGGAAGGACATTAGCTTGGATATGTGGAATCTATATGGGTAGAGCTGCAGAACACTAAAGGGCAAAAAACATTAGTGGGAGTTGTGTACAGACCTCCAAACAGTAGTAGTGATGTTGGGGAGGGCATCAAACATGAAATTAGGGGTGCGTGCAATAAAGGTGCAGCAGTTATAATGGGTGACTTTAATATGCACATAGTTTGGGCTAACCAAACTGGAAGCAATACGATGGAGGAGGATTTCCTGGATTGCATAAGGGATGGTTTTTTAGACCAATATGTCGAGGAACCAACTAGGGGGGAGGTCATCTTAGACTGGGTGTTGTGTAATGAGAGAGGATTAATTAGCAATCTCATTGTGCGAGGCCCCTTGGGGAAGAGTGACCATAATATGGTGGAATTCTGCATTAGGATGGAGAATGAAACAGTTAATTCAGAGACCATGGTCCAGAACTTAAAGAAGGGTAACTTTGAAGGTATGAGGCGTGAATTGGCTAGGATAGATTGGCGAATGATACTGAAAGGGTTGACTGTGGATGGGCAATGGCAGACATTTAGAGACCGCATGGATGAACTACAAAAATTGTACATTCCTGTCTGGCGTAAAAATAAAAAAGGGAAGGTGG
Source organism: Pristiophorus japonicus (assembly GCF_044704955.1). Taxonomy (NCBI): domain Eukaryota; kingdom Metazoa; phylum Chordata; class Chondrichthyes; family Pristiophoridae; genus Pristiophorus; species Pristiophorus japonicus. The sequence continues at coordinate 242,491,990 of NC_091980.1, read as the reverse complement.
CTCAACCATGGCTATCAAGGGAAATCAGGGACAGTATTAAAGCCAAGGAAGTGGCATACAAATTGGCCAGAAATAGCAGCGAACCCGGGGACTGGGAGAAATTTAGAACTCAGCAGAGGAGGACAAAGGGTTTGATTAGGGCAGGGAAAATGGAGTACGAGAAGAAGCTTGCAGGGAACATTAAGACGGATTGCAAAAGTTTTGATAGCTATGTAAAGAGAAAAAGGTTAGTAAAGACAAACGTAGGTCCCCTGCAGTCAGAATCAGGGGAAGTCATAACGGGGAACAAAGAAATGGCGGACCAATTGAACAAGTACTTTGGTTCGGTATTCACTGAGGAGGACACAAACAACCTTCCGGATATAAAAGGGGTCGGAGGGTCTAGTAAGGAGGAGGAACTGAGGGAAATCCTTATTAGTCGGGAAATTGTGTTGGGGAAATTGATGGGATTGAAGGCCGATAAATCCCCAGAGTCTGATGGACTGCATCCCAGAGTACTTAAGGAGGTGGCCTTGGAAATAGTGGATGCATTGACAGTCATTTTCCAATATTCCATTGACTCGGGATCAGTTCCTATGGAGTGGAGGGTAGCCAATGTAACCCCACTTTTTAAAAAAGATGGGAGAGAGATAACAGGGAATTATAGACCGGTCAGTCTGACATCGGTAGTGGGTAAAATGATGGAATCAATTATTAAGGATGTCATAGCAGTGCATTTGGAAAGAGGTGATATGCTAGGTACAAGTCAGCATGGATTTGTGAAAGGGAAATCATGCTTGACAAATCTTCTGGAATTTTTTGAGGATGTTTCCAGTAGAGTGGACAAGGGAGAACCAGTTGATGTGGTATATTTGGACTTTCAGAAGGCTTTCGACAAGGTCCCACACAAGAGATTAATGTGCAAAGTTAAAGCACATGGGATTGGGGGTAGTGTGCTGACATGGATTGAGAACTGGTTGTCAGACAGGAAGCAAAGAGTAGGAGTAAATGGGGACTTTTCAGAATGGCAGGCAGTGACTAGTGGGGTACCGCAAGGTTCTGTGCTGGGGCCCCAGCTGTTTACACTGTACATTAATGATTTAGACGAGGGGATTAAATGTAGTATCTCCAAATTTGCGGATGACACTAAGTTGGGTGGCAGTGTGAGCTGCTAGGAGGATGCTATGAGGCTGCAGAGCAACTTGGATAGGTTAGGTGAGTGGGCAAATGCATGGCAGATGAAGTATAATGTGGATAAATGTGAGGTTATCCACTTTGGTGGTAAAAACAGAGAGACAGACTATTATCTGAATGGTGACAGATTAGGAAAAGGGGAGGTGCAAAGAGACCTGGGTGTCATGGTACATCAGTCATTGAAGGTTGGCATGCAGGTACAGCAGGCGGTTAAGAAAGCAAATGGCATGTTGGCCTTCATAGCGAGGGGATTTGAGTACAGGGGCAGAGAAGTGTTGCTACAGTTGTACAGGGCCTTGGTGAGGCCACACCTGGAGTATTGTGTTCAGTTTTGGTCTCCTAACCTGAGGAAGGACATTCTTGCTATTGAGGGAGTGCAGCGAAGGTTCACCAGACTGATTCCCGGAATGGCGGGACTGACCTATCAAGAAAGACTGGATCAACTGGGCTTGTATTCACTGGAGTTCTGAAGAATGAGAGGGGACCTCATAGAAACGTTTAAAATTCTGACGGGTTTTTACAGGTTAGATGCAGGAAGAATGTTCCCAATGTTGGGGAAGTCCAGAACCAGGGGACACAGTCTAAGGATAAGGGGTAAGCCATTTAGGACCGAGATGAGGAGGAATTTCTTCACCCAGAAAGTGGTGAACCTGTGGAATTCTCTACCACAGAAAGTTGTTGAGGCCAATTCACTAAATATATTCAAAAAGGAGTTAGATGAAGTCCTCACTACTCGGGGGATTAAGGGGTATGGTGAGAAAGCAGGAATGGGGTACTGAAGTTGCATGTTCAGCCATGAACTCATTGAATGGCGGTGCAGGCTAGAAGGGCCGAATGACCTACTCCTGCACCTATTTTCTATGTTTCTATGACCTTCCCTTAACAATTAATTTGATATGGATGGTGTTAGAAACAGTGAGGATGTGAGGGATAGGTCAGCTGTAACCAACATCAGATCATCACTGTGCAAGTGAAATTTGCTGAGGGCAGACATTGTTGGTGGAGCTTTGACCAGACCAAGGAAGCTTCTTATTTGTGTATCTGTACTGTGAGGAGGGGAGCTGGCACATTCAATTTGCACACAAATAGTCTGCCTGTGTGACATTAGATTGGGATAAACTACTTCCTGAAGATTTATTTTTTCAATCTATTTTGTAGATTATTAGGATTGACCAGGAAGTGAAGTTATTTTTTTAAGCAACATTTCTATGGGTTTTGCTTGAGATATGCAGTAGGTTTTGGGAGTGGGTGACTGGTGGGGGCGGAAAATGTCTCATACACTGACACATAATAAATGTGTATGATCTGCTTAGTGCCAGTGGGAGATGTGGCGTGGGAAGATTCTAATTAAAGAACGCTGCGTTGGATGTTTGATTGGCTGGCAAGTTGCGTCTTTGTGTTATCCACGTAGCTAGAACTAATTATGCAAATTATGAAGTAGAGAAGTTACATATATTTAATCCGTACTTTTGCACTTACATTTAGGATATAAAAATGTAACCTCTCCTCAATAAGGAGGTGAGGAAAAGAACAATAATTTTCTTATGTAAAAGTGCTTAAAATGCCAGAGTGAAGTCTGCTACTGCAGTTTGCAGTCTGTTTGCTATCTTTAGCGTCACCTGACGTTTAAAATGTAACAAACACACAGTACCAATCCTTAATCCGTTTGTATTATTGTAATAGATGACTACAACTGTCCAAAAATCTTAATATATATATTTGATAGTGAAGTGGGACATATACTGTACATTTGCACAATTCAAAACTAATTGCAAAAGATTGACCGAAATGGGTTTAATTATACTATTTTAAAAATGACTGAGGTAAAAAAAATTGAGTCATTCATAATTGTAAGCAAATACCACATCATATTAAAAAATGTATTTAAATTATATTTTCAGAAAATGTTTTTTCTCTTCAGATGTTTTTGAAACAATTTAGATATCACAGATTGCATTCTGTGAAAGTGACAAACTGAAGATGGACCTGTTTCCTGATGTGATGGTGGGCTCCTAATCACTTCCTGTGGTTCCATGGCAGATGGTAAATCTTTCTGGCAGATGCTTCTGTTCTGCGCTCGCATCGCGTTTGGCTTTGAACATTCCTGGGAGGGAATTGGGGTCTTTTGTAAGCCCTCGTGTGAAGGTCACATTTTACGATGAAAAGAATGGCAAAATTTTAGCATTGCATTGCTAGGCCTGCAAAAACTGGCTTTAGCCCTGGCTGATATATTCATCGCAGTCCAAACATTAGAGTTGTAGAACTTAGAAACAGAAAAGCCAACTATGAGACTACATCATTGAATAGTACAATCAGGAAAATAAAGCAAGTCTGCATTAACATTGTGCATGTTATTTATTTATAGCACTCAGTATATGCTGTTCTTTTAACTTGTGTGACTTTATTCCAACAATAGTGCAATAAACAGTTAACGTTAAACAGGAACAAAAAAGTGTCACATCCTGTGATCAGTTAAAGGTATGAATGAAACATTTATCGGTATATTAGTATTGTGTTTAGTACATGTCTGTCACACCTGAAAGTATCACACTTGAAAGTGTAATACTTTGTCATGCAATGCATCTGAATTGCTCAAATGTGATATTTATGCAATTACAACACATCACAGCTAAACAACATATAAAACAGTTCAGCTTGTTTGAGAAGTACAAATATATTACACTGTGTCAGTTTGACTTAATTGGTAACCTGTGATTTATAAGCAGATGCAATTCTAGAGAAATTTTCTTTAGCAACAGTGTTTCACCTCTGTAATATATGTACATAAGGTCTTCTCACCACCAGAGGGCACTACCGTCCTAGGGTCATAGTACACTCGTGCTGGGCCCGGTATATAATCTGAATTTCACCTTTGTATCTTCACTTCTGGAAACCATTAAAGACTGACCAGGTTACACCTGGTCACTGGCTCACAGTACGGAGTTCATTGTATCATTTAATACACCATAACCTCTAACCGATCACAAGATGTACCTATTAAGATTATTTTCCACACCAGGAGTAGCTGAGCAGTGGTGTTAAAGGACAGGCCAGGTTTAGCACAGCCCTACATCAGTAGCTAAATATCACAATTGTGCTCCAGCCAATGTGAATCAATATATTACATAGTGTTAGCTTGGCTCAATTGGTAGTAATCTTGCCTCTAAATTAGAAAGTTGCAGTTTCAATCTCCAGTACAGACTTGAGCATATAATCTAGACTAACATTTCAATGCAGTACTGAAGGGGTTCTGCATTGTCGGAGGTGCTGTCATTGTATATAGCTCATCTTCATCCAAATGTAGAGTGTGTCTCATAAGCAGCTGTAACCAGGTGGGCAAGGGGCTAAAGGCCCTGTCAGATGCAGTACTAAATCAAGCAGACCAGGCTTGATCTGTCTCTGTGCTCAGTTCACTAATATCAGGTTGGGAAGCAACTGGGGTGCTACACCCCAGTATTAAGGATGGGAAAAATCAGAATGGCTCCCACTTTCTGATTCCTATTCAACCAATCAGTATATATGTTGGTATATATCCTACTCAACCAATCAATCCATTCTTATCTATCTAATCATAGCCAGAAAATCTCCCTCAATGGCTTCTCTTCCCACTCCCGCATCGTTACCTCTGGTGTCCCCCAAGGATCTATCCTTGGTCCCCTCTTGTTTCTCCTCTATATGCTGCCCCTTGGCAATATCATCTGAAAACACGGAGTCAGTTTCCGCATATACGGTGACGACACCCAGCTCTACTCTCCACCAATTCTCTCGACCCTTGTTTGGTATCTAAATTGTCAGATTGCTTGTCTGACATCCAGTACTGGATGAGCAGAGATTTTCTCCAATTAAATATTGGGAAGACCGAAGCCATTATCTTTGGTCCCCGCCACAAACTGCCCTAACCACTGACTTCATCCCTCTCCCTCACATCAATCTGAGGGTGAACAAGACTGTTTGCAACCTAGGAGTCATATTTGACCCTGAAATGAGTTTCCAGCCACATATCCACGGCATAACTAAAACCGCCTTTTTCCACCTCCGTAACATTGCCCGCCTCCGCCCCTGCCTCAGCTCTTCTGCTGTTGAAACCCTCATTCACGCTTTTGTTACCTCTAGACTTGACTACTCCAACTTACTCCTGGCTGGCCTCCCACATTCTACACTACGTAAACTTGAGGTCATCCAAAACTCAGCAGCCCGTGTACCAACTCGCACCAAGTCACGATCACCCATCACCCCTGCGCTTTCTGACCTACATTGGCTCCCGGTTAAACAACGCCTCTATTTCAAAATTCTCATCCCTGTTTACAACTCACTCCATGGCCTTGTCCCTCCCTATCTCTGTAATCTCCTCCAGCCTCACAACCCCACAAGATATCTGCACTCCTCAAATTCAGGAGACGAACGGAAAAAATTGGCAACAAAATCAAGGAAACAGGCATGACCTACAGGGATGCTACTGAGAAATCAACTTTATAGCAGGAGCAAAATACTGCATATGCTGGAATCTGAAATAAAAACAGAAAATGCTGCAAATACTCAGCAGGTCGGGCAGCATCTGTGGAGAGAGAAACAGACATAGAAACATAGAAAATAGGTGCAGGAGTAGGCCATTCGGCCCTTCTAGCCTGTACCGCCATTCAATGAGTTCATGGCTGAACATGCAACTTCAGTACCCCATTCCTGCTTTCTCACCATACCCCTTGATTCCCCTAGTAGTAAGGACTTCATCTAACTTCTTTTTGAATATATTTAGTGAATTGGCCTCAACAACTTTCTGTGGTAGAGAATTCCACAGGTTCACCACTCTCTGGGTGAAGAAATTCCTCCTCATCTCGGTCCTAAATGGCTTCCCCCTTATCCTTAGACTGTGTCCCCTGGTTCTGGACTTCCCCAACATTGGGAACATTCTTCCTGCATCTAACCTGTCTAACCCCGTCAGAATTTTAAACGTTTCTATGAGGTCCCCTCTCATTCTTCTGAACTCCAGTGAATACAAGCCCAGTTGATCCAGTCTTTCTTGATAGGTCAGTCCCGTCATCCCGGGAATCAGTCTGGTGAACCTTCGCTGCACTCCCTCAATAGCAAGAATGTCCTTCCTCAGGTTAGGAGACCAAAACTGTACACAATACTCCAGGTGTGGCCTCACCAAGGCCCTGTACAATTGTAGCAACAAAGGGACATCGACCTGAAACGTTAATTCTGTTTCTCTCTTCACATATGCTGCCTGACCTGCTGAGTATTTCCAGCATTTTCTGTTTTTATTTATAAGCAGGTTGTTACTTACTTACCAGTATGATTTGTATACATGTCTTTGAAAAGCTTATTTGTGCTGTTTATGTTCCTAGCTGCTATACTGCCTCCTTTATTTGGTACACTTTTGGTCCTACTGCAGTCCTTGATAATATTGAATTACTTTTGCTTTGGACTGACTGTTCCCATCTGCAATGGATACTCCCTTTCAGCACGAGTTGTGGGAGTAGCTCACCATTAATCTTTGCCAAATGTCCTGATTTGATTAGCTTTAATTCTTTCCACAACTGTAGTACCAGCAAGCGTGTGCCTCCTCACTTCATTAACAATGTTATCTCAGGATATGCATGTAACAATAATCTCAAATGCTGTTAGCTATTCATTGTTCTGTGCTTTTTTCAGTTTCCAAGCCTTACTTTCAAATGATAGGATGTAACATTGCTGTGTGTCAATGTTTCTGTTATTATTAGCATAACGGGCCACTGCAATTTAAATGTAAAATTGATCATTTTCCACCTTTACAAGAAATAATTTCTATTCTAGATGTACCAGTTTATAAGAAATCTGTGTTATTTCATAAATTATGATGTCATTGAATAAGATCAGAGCTCTCTCTCCCTCTCCCACAGCGAGACTAAAAATAGTAGGCAACTGAGAAGCACACCAAGCGCTAAGAATGATAGGAAATAAAATAAAAATAACTAGCTCCTACATTTTTACCTTTTTTTTGGTTTTCTCTTTGACATTACTGTAATGAAAAGCTGCCAATAATGTTGGTTACTATGATAATCAATTGATAAGACATTTTAATAAAATGACTATACTTTCCTTTTCATGGACAGAAATATAGCTCCCTGCTGCTGACTGTAAAAAAGGAAAACAGGAATTCTGTGCTTTTAAAATATGTATTTTCTTTCAGCAGATCCAAGCTAGTCATTAAAAAAATAAATTCTTTCCCAGTTTATTCATCACAATAAATCCTAATGAAAACTTTGAAGCAATTAATGACTTCAATCAGTAAGTAAAAACAAGTTAATTTTCTACCATAGGTGAAATGCTAAAAAATGCACTACAGCTAAATACTAAGGAGTGTTTTATGTATTTAAAAAATTGCTGTTTAGAGCCTGGAGTTTTACTTTCAGTGCCTGTCCTCTTCCTGGTTCAAGTCACATTGGGGTTGAAATTGCTCCTCATTGCACCCATTTTCCAGGTGGAAAACAGCGGTAACAATAATCGATTTTGCAGGGCAATGCCTTGTGCTCCACGAATGCCTGAAATATATCCAACCACCGGCTTAGGATGATCTTCAGGAGTCCTGGGTTGTTGCTGAAAGCAGGCGTGACCGACCTCAGCTGCTTGCCTATATTATTAAAATGTGGCCTGAAGTCAAATTTTGAGTGAGCCTCGGGCCCCTGGCATGTGCTTGCAGCCATTTACCTATTTTGGGCCTAAAAATTAGCCAGAATCAATTTCTACCTGATTATATTTATCTTGACTTACCGCTGTAGTGCAAGGTGACTCATTGGCTATAATCAGTTAGTTCTTCAGGCAGTGTTCTCAGCAAGAAAACAATGGCTAAAAATTGCAGTTGGATGCCACTGACCAAAAAAAAAAATCCGAATGTACCTGGTGGCCCATGCTCCAATGACCACTTCGGGTCCGAGGCCGAGCTCTGCAGCCCAGCGCTTCCTGGGATCACGTGGGCCTGCACCACCAATCACAGTGTAGTGCGTCCAAACCTCCGAGGCAATTTCACAGGAGGCAGTAGCGTCCCTCCCCCGGGCAAAAACATTCTTGCGCCTGTTAACGCCCGCCGGAGGTGCTAACGGGGCTATAAAAAGGAGCAATTTCGCCCCCATAGTTCCAATCATTTTTACTACGAAATATCTCAGTGTAGGCTCTAAGGCATCAACCACATCCAGTTTGCCAATTTCATTGGCCTTGAAAGTTAATTTTTTACCATAGATGAAATGATAAAAAATGCACTACTCCGGCTTCTCCGGGTGTGTACGAAGTGCGCATGTGCCCGAAGAGGCCCCGCAAGTTCTGGGTTTAGGCATGCGAAGCGCATGCGCCTGAACCCGGCACTTGTGGATCTGTCAAAATGTGACAGATCGCACGCATCCCTGGGAGAAGGGCCTTCGAGGGCGGACGTACCTAGCAAATGTCCTTCAAACTCTTACGCCGGATAAAAGCAAGCGTGGGCCTGCTTTTACCAGTGTAAGAGATTTAATAGACAGAAAAAATTATTTTATTACTTATTTTTGTATTAAAAACCCTATCTACGAAGGTAAGTTTATTTTTAACACTATTAAAACATTTTTTTTAATTCAAAAACTTGTTTTCTCTTAAACATTTAATTTAATGTAATTCCTATTCATTTTAAAAAAGTGAAGTGCTTTTTTATTTATATTTGTGTTTTATTTGTTGTTAGGGGTATTCTCATTCACGTGTCTACCTTGCGGGGCCTCTTCAGGCACGTGTGCATATCGCACGCGCCCAGAGAGGCCGGAATTTCAGGGCCAATGAAATTGGCGAACTGGTTGTGGTTGATGCCTTAGAGCCTACACTGAGATATTTTGCAGTAAAAATGATTGAAACTATGGGGGCGAAATTGCCCCTTTTTATAGACCCACTAGCACCTCTGACAGATGCTAACGAGCGCAAGAACATTTTTGCTCTGGGGAGGGGCTGCTACTGCCTCCCATGAAATTGCCCCGGAGGTTTGGGAGGCACTGTCTTGGCAGCGCCACACACCGCGGATAGCACCCCGGGCCGGCGTGCAACCGGCAATGACGCCATCACCGTGCGCGCTGACCCCTCATTGCCCCGCACCGACTCTTTTACGCCCGGCGGGGGAAGTTGCCCCATGGGCCGCGAGGCTGGCACGGGCAGATGCCAACACCTGCTTCGCGACCCACTCCTGGGGCGTTATTTAAAGGGGAGGTCTGCAGTGCCCCGTATCACCATCTTTGTTGGTCGTGGACCGGGCTGCCAAGGTGCAGTCCAGCACTCTATTTTGCGTGCCTGACCGTTGGCCCAGTCTCACATGTCCCTGGTGGCCCAATGACGGCCACCAAAGGGCCTGCAGAGTGTGCAGCGGCCCTCCCCTTTAATGGAAGGGGTGGGGCATCGCAGCGCTACGTGAAGTGTCTCCGTAGCACTGGACTCAGTGCCACGCTAGCACTCCGGGAGCACCCCTCAAAAGAAGCGGAGCGCCGGAGACAGCGGAAGATAACTGTCCCCAATCGGGGCCCAAAACAATTTCACCGCCTATATCATAGTTGAACTTTCTAAAATATTTTCACTAAATTTTAATGCTTACCGATTGATGTGAAATATGTCAGTACTGGGAATGGAATACTTTGTCTTCTTTTACACCGACTGCCATCATCACGTACTCGAAGAACATGTTGGGTTAGATACAGAATTAATTATTTTATTATCCTACGCCAACAATGTGGCTAAACATCAACCTTAAAACACTTACTGCACCAGTACAACATTTCTCGCTCTCACACCAGACAACTTTATGGGTTCTCAGAAAATGTTAACTTAGATGAACTGTGGGGAGTTTTGATATTATTGGTCTATGCAGAACTAGCCTGGGCGGAAACCATCAAAATGTATTTCACACAGCAGGCGCAAAAGTGGGGCAGATTCACAAAACATGGGAAAAATGACACGGATTTTGTGATGGGTATGGCAGCATACTCTCAGAGTATGCCATCATACCTCCTTTGAAATCCACTGCAAGTTCAAGATTTTTGCATGCGTTTGCATATGGAAATGTTATGGTTTATGCAAACAGATGCAGGGCCTGTTTGCATCAGTGTAAGGGGATACCTCAGACATGTTTTAAACATTTTCATCTGGGAAATCATATAGTTTAACTGTATCAAATGATTTTTTTCTTGTTTCTGCAAATATTAGAGTTTTAATGATGTCAGTAATTATCAGCCAAATTAAATTTTTTGTGAAGTTGGTGGAATTAAGTTAATTAGGAATTGAAATCCAATCCTGTAAATTGTAATTAAATCTGATTACAGGATTCAATTAAATCTGATTTCGGAATTGCCTTCTGAAATGATTAAAATCTAATTCTGTTTTCTGATTGGAGGACCAGGCCCACATAATCCCAGGTACATTTATACACAGGCTGCGTCCCTGGGATCCATGGGCCATGACACTGCCTGCCTACTCGCAGTGTTTTCGCAGGAGGGCCGCCATCAGGTAGGTGTGTATTCTTTTCGCAGGTCGGCGTCGTACTCTGGAGATATACCGCCGACCGTAATTTTTGGCCCTGACTGGTATTATAATAATATCTATTAATATATTTAAAGTCTTGCACACAGCATGCACTTCTTGTAACACACTCTTATCATCACACTCTTCTGGAAGATCTGCTAGTAATAATAATTTCAATCTTCAAGGAAGGTGATCATCTGGTTTGCAGATGCAATTGTCATCAGGCTTGCTCAGCCAAGTGAGAAAAGTATTCATTGTACATTGTATAAAGCATTTAAAACATTGCTGTAAACTACCTTATAGAGAGCATCAATAAGGCCTCTACAATAATCATTCTGCTATGAACAAGCTATCTAAAGGAAAGGAAATAATTTGCATTTATATAGCGCCTTTCACATTCCTAGACTCTCAAAGTACTTCATAGCCAATGAGTGCTTTTGAACTGTTGTATTGTAGGCAATACAAGGGCCAATTTACACACAACATCTTATAAACAGCAATGAGATAAATGACCAGATAACTTGTTTTTTAGTGGTGTTGATAGAGGGATACATATTGGCCAGGACAACTTCCCTGATCTTTTTTGAAGTGTGCCTTAAGATCTTTTACATTCACTTAACCAAGCAGACATGCCCTTGACTTAACATTTCATCCAAAAGTCAGCACCTCCAACAATGCAGTACTCCTTCAATAATGCAGTGAAGTATCAGTATAGATTAAGTACTCAAGTCTCTGGAGTTAAACATTAAACCTTCTGACTTAGAGGTGAGAGTGCTATCACTGAAGTAAAGCTGACAGCTAATATCTAGTACCTCGAAAAGAAGAATCCTGACCATGGCTAGCAAACTACTGTCCTGGTGAAAAGTTGCCCATTATATTGCAGTTTAGCATATTCGATTCTGAAGAGCACTACAATATGTTTAACATTCTTCATCTGATATGAGGTCTTGTATAGTTAACATGCCCCCCATTAAGTTTGTTTACATAGCAATGTCTGTTTCTCCTTTTAAAAAAAATATTTATTGTGTGAAGTGCTTATGGGCATTTTTACTTGATAAGGGAGATAACCATCTATGCTACCATGGGGTACATTTCCTTCTTTACTGCTTGCATGTAGAGGATTGGCTGTGCTGAGTGCAGAGTTGTAACTCAGGCAGGGGTGCACACCCATAATAGAGCCTGCACAATTTTCCTTCCATTTAAATTAATGGAAGAAAAACCTGACAGCCAGTCCTCCCCGCTTGATTTTCATCTCTGTGCTCCTCTCTGGTGATATTCTATGCTCAGCTGGTAAAGACAAAAATCTACCCCGATATAAACGTTACTGCTCAGTTCAATAACTTTTAGCAAGATGTTGTTGCATTCATAGCATTTGATGATACAACAATTTGTATTTACATAGCGACTTTAACGTAGTAAAATGTCCCAAGGCGTTTCACAGGAATATTATAAGACAAAAATTTGACATCGAGCCACATAAGGAGAAATTAGGGCAGATGACCAAAAGCTTAGTCAAAGAGGGAGGTTTTAAGGAGCGTCTTAAAGGAGGAAAGAGAGGTAGAGAGACAGAGATGTGTAGGGAGGGAATTCCAGAGCTTAGGGCCTAGGCAACAGAAGGCATGGCCACCAATGGTTGAGTGATTATAATCAGGGATGCTCACGAGGGCAGAATTAGAGAAGCGTAGATATCTCAGGGGGTTGTGGGGCTGAAGGAGATTATAGAGATAGGGAGGGGTGAGGCCACGGAGGGATTTGAAAAAAGTATGAGAATTTTGAAATTGTAGCGTTGCTTAACCAGGAGCCAATGTAGGTCAGCTCAACGGTGATGGGTGAACGGGAGTTGGTGCAAGTTAGGACATGGGCAGCCAAGCTTTGGATTACCTCAAGCTTACGTAGGGCAAAACATGGGAGGTCAGCCAGGAGTTTGTTGGAATAATCAAGTCAAGATACCATAAGATAGGCTGTCAAGTTGATGGTGCTTACAGCATGGGGGCCCCGACCTGCGAGAAACCAACAGCGGCTAGGCCCATGCAGAAGAACTGGTCTCCAGTCGTCTTGGGTAATCCTTGCCACTGGACCTAGACCTCGCTCTGTCAAGCCTGTGGTGTGGCTGGTGTGCAACGGCTACAACACGTTAAAAAAATCCACACACAGGCATCTTCCACCCTTCACGATGTAGTTCGGGATCTGGAATATTAGGTCTTTCATTGAAACACCTGTGAACTCATCCTTTTTGGCGTGGAAACAAGTCATCCTCATTTTGAGGGACTGCCTATGATGGGGCTTACAGTAAATCTAGCTTAATGCTGTGTCAACTTGGCTTAGTTGATAGCACTCTTATCTTTTTGTGGGAAGGATGTGGATTCAAGACTTAACCACAGCAACTAGCCTGATACTTCAATACAGTACTGCATATTAAACCAATGCCCTGCCTGACTGTTCAGATAAATACAAAAGATCCCACGTTACTATTGGAAGACAAGCAGGTGATGCTTGCTCCCAATGTTATGGCCAACAATTCAACGAACATACCAAAAAGTGAATATTTGGTCATTCATCCAGCTTTCTGTTTGTGAAAATGTGATGTGTGTCACATAACGGGGAACAAAGAAATGGCGGACCAATTGAACAAGTACTTTGGTTCGGTATTCACGAAGGAGGACACGAACAACCTTCCGGTTATAAAAGGGGTCGGGGGGTCTAGTAAGGAGGAGGAACTGAGGGAAATCCTTATTAGCCGGGAAATTGTGTTGGGGAAATTGATGGGATTGAAGGCCGATAAATCCCCAGGGCCTGATGGACTGCATCCCAGAGTACTTAAGGAGGTGGCCTTGGAAATAGTGGATGCGTTGACAGTCATTTTCCAACATTCCATTGACTCTGGATCAGTTCCTATGGAGTGGAGGGTAGCCAATGTAACCCCACTTTTTAAAAAAGGAGGGAGAGAGAAAACAGGGAATTATAGACCGGTCAGCCTGACATCGGTAGTGGGTAAAATGATGGAATCAATTATTAAGGATGTCATAGCAGTGCATTTGGAAAGAGGTGACATGATAGGTCCAAGTCAGCATGGATTTGTGAAAGGGAAATCATGCTTGACAAATCTTCTGGAATTTTTTGAGGATGTTTCCAGTAGAGTGGATAAGGGAGAACCAGTTGATGTGGTATATTTGGACTTTCAGAAGGCGTTCGACAAGGTCCCACACAAGAGATTGATGTGCAAAGTTAGAGCACATGGGATTGGGGGTAGTGTACTGACATGGATTGAGAACTGGTTGTCAGACAGGAAGCAAAGAGTAGGAGTAAATGGGTACTTTTCAGAATGGCAGGCAGTGACTAGTGGGGTACCGCAAGGTTCTGTGCTGGGGCCCCAGCTGTTTACACTGTACATTAATGATTTAGATGAGGGGATTAAATGTAGTATCTCCAAATTTGCGGATGACATTAAGTTGGGTGGCAGTGTGAGCTGCGAGGAGGATGCTGTGAGGCTGCAGAGCGACTTGGATAGGTTAGGTGAGTGGGCAAATGCATGGCAGATGAAGTATAATGTGGATAAATGTGAGGTTATCCACTTTGGTGGTAAAAACAGAGAGACAGACTATTACCTGAATGGTGACAGATTAGGAAAAGGGGAGGTGCAAAGAGACCTGGGTGTCATGGTACATCAGTCATTGAAGGTTGGCATGCAGGTGCAGCAGGCGGTTAAGAAAGCAAATGGCATGTTGGCCTTCATAGCAAGGGGATTTGAGTACAGGGGCAGGGAGGTGTTGCTACAGTTGTACAGGGCATTGGTGAGGCCACACCTGGAGTATTGTGTACAGTTTTGGTCTCCTAACCTGAGGAAGGACATTCTTGCTATTGAGGGAGTGCAGCGAAGGTTCACCAGACTGATTCCCGGGATGGCGGGACTGACCTATCAAGAAAGACTGGATCAACTGGGCTTGTATTCACTGGAGTTCAGAAGAATGAGAGGGGACCTCATAGAAACATATAAAATTCTGACGGGGTTAGACAGGTTAGATGCAGGAAGAATGTTCCCAATGTTGGGGAAGTCCAGAACCAGGGGTCACAGTCTAAGGATAAGGGGTAAGCCATTTAGGACCGAGATGCGGAGGAACTTCTTCACCCAGAGAGTGGTGAACCTGTGGAATTCTCTACCACAGAAAGTTGTTGAGGCCAATTCACTAAATATATTCAAAAAGGAGTTAGATGAGGTCCTTACTGCTAGGGGGATCAAGGGGTATGGCGAGAAAGCAGGAATGGGGTACTGAAGTTGAATGTTCAGCCATGAACTCATTGAATGGCGGTGCAGGCTAGAAGGGCCGAATGGCCTACTCCTGCACCTATTTTCTATGTTTCTATGTTTCTATGTCACATTTACCTATATAACACAAGCGACATTTACCTACATAACACAAATGGATTTCAAACTCCTTTGGGCATCCTAAGGATATGAAAAGCACTATATAAATGCGAGTTCCTTCTTTCCTTTACACTATTCCATACTTCTACCTAATGTCTATGCCCTACACCTGTCCAACATCAATACCTCTGGCTCTTCGGACAAAAATTGATTCTTTGTGCAAAGAGCTTTGAAACAGGCCATGCACCCTGTCCAATAACTCTAACCCATGCCCTGCACTTTGTTTAAATTTGAACCCAGCTCTGCATTGGGCCCTAGACCTGCACCCTGTCCAATATCCAATGTTTTTTTGCCCAAGGTCCCAAAGTTGCTCCATGCCCTGCATACTGTATGCCTATTTAGAGCTACTGATGGCCCTGTTTGTACTCTACTCGGACAAGGAGGCAATTCAGCTGAATGATACTCATCCTCTCTTGGCATTTCCTGAATTAATAAGGATTTTAGTAGCCATCAATAAACTTGGTTGGGATCAGGTTAGACCATATAAAAAAGCAGGTTATCAAGTTCCAAGGTGTAACAAGCAGGAGAACAAGCGGATGTGGTGTATTTGGATTTCCAGAAAGCATTCGACAAGGTGCCACATAAAAGGTTACTGCACAAGATAAGAGCTCACGGGGTTATACATAGAAAATAGGTGCAGGAGTAGGCCATTCGGCCCTTCGAGCCTGTACCACCATTCAATATGATCATGGCTGATCATGCAACTTCAGTACCCCACTCCTGCCTTCTCTCCATACCCACTGATCCCTTTAGCCGTAAGGGCTACATCTAACTCCCTTTTGAATATATCCAATGAACTGAACTCAACAACTTTCCGTGGTAGAGAATTCCATAGGTTCACAATTCTCTGGGTGAAAAAGTTTCTCCTCATCTCGGTCCTAGATGGCTTTCTCCTTATCCTTAGACTGTGACCCCTAGTCTGGACTTCCCCAACATCGGGAACATTCTTCCTGCATCTAACCTGTCCAATCCCGTCAGAATTTTATATGCTTCTATGAGATCCCCTCTCATTCTTCTAAATTCCAGTGAATATAAGCCTAGTCGATCCAGTCTTTCTTCATATATCAGTCCTGCCACCCTGGGAATCAGTCTGGTGAACCTTCGCTGCACTCCCTCAAGAGCAAGAATGTCCTTCCTCAGATTAGGAGACCAAAACTGCACACAATACTCAAGGTGTGTTCTCACCAAGGCCCTGTACAACTGCAGTAAGACCTCCCTGCTCCTATACTCAAATCCTCTCGCTATGAAGGCCAACATGCCATTTGCTTTCTTTACTAAATGAACAAAATGTAGAATCATTGTGGGTGGAGATTAGAGATAGTAAGGGGGAAAAGTCACTGGTGGCCGGAGTTTATAGGCCCCCAAATAATAACTTCACGGTGGGGCGGGCAATAATCAAGGGAATAATGGAGGCACGTGAAAAGGGAACGGCAGTAATCATGGGGGATTTTAACCTACATATCGATTGGTCACATCAAATCGCAAGGGGTAGCCTGGTGGAGGAATTCATAGAATACATACGGGATTGTTTCTTAGAACAGTATGTTACAGAACCAACAAGGGAGCAAGCTATCTTAGATCTGGTCCTGTGTAATGAGACAGGAATAATAAACGATCTCCTAGTAAAAGATCCTCTCGGAATGAGTGATCACAGTATGGTTGAATTTGCAATACAGATTGAGGGTGAGGAAGTTGTGTCTCAAACTAGCGTGCTATGCTTAAACAAAGGGGACTACAGTGGGATGAGGGCAGAAGTAGACTGGAAACACAGACTAAATGGTGGCACACTTGAGGAACTGTGGAGGACTTTTAAGGAGCTCTTTCATAGTGCGCAACAAAAGTATATTCCAGTGAAAAAGAAGGGCGGTAAGAGAAGGGATAACCAGCCGTGGATAACCAAGGATATAAAGGAGAATATCAAATTAAAAACCAATGCGTATAAGGTGGCCAAGGTTAGTGGGAAACTAGAAGATTGGGAAAATTTTAAATGACAGTAAAGAATGACTAAGAAAGCAATAAAGAAAGGAAAGATAGATTAAGATAGTGAATTTGTGCAAAACATAAAAACAGATAGTAAAAACTTTTACCAATATATAAAACAGAAAAAAGTGACTAAAGCAAATGTTGGTCCCTTAGAAGATGAGAAGGGGGATTTAGTAATGGGAAATGTGGAAATGGCTGAGACCTTAAACAATTATTTTGCTTTGGTCTTCACAGTGGAAGACACAAAAACCATGCCAAAAATTGCTGGTCACGGGAATGTGGGAAGAGAGGACCTTGAGATAATCACTATCACTAGGCGGGTAGTGCTGGACAGGCTAATGGGACTCAAGGTAGACAAGTCCCCTGGTCCTGATGAAATGCATCCCAGGGTATTAAAAGAGATGGCGGAAGTTATAGCAGGTGCATTCGTTATAATCTACCAAAATTCTCTGGACTCTGGGGTGGTACCAGCGGATTGGAAAGCAGCTAATGTAGCGCCTCGTTTAAAAAAGGGGGCAGCAAAAGGCAGGTAACTATAGGCCGGTTAGTTTAACATCTGTAGTGGGGAAAATGCTTGAAGCTATCATTAAGGAAGAAATAGCGGGACATCGAGATAGGAATTGTGCAATCAAGCAGACGCAGCATGGATTCATGAAGGGTAAATCATGTTTAACTAATTTACTGGAATTCTTTGAGGATATAACGAGCATGATGGATAGAGGTGTACCGATGGATGTGGTGTATTTAGATTTCCAAAAGGCATTCGATAAGGTGCCACACAAAAGGTTACTGCAGAAGATAAAGGTACGCGGAGTCAGAGGAAATGCATTAGCATGGATAGAGAATTGGCTGGCTAACAGAAAGCAGAGAGTCGGGATAAATTGATCCTTTTCGGGTTGGAAATCGGTGATTAGTGGTGTGCCACAGGGATCAGCGCTGGGACCACAACTGTTTAAAATATACATAGATGACCTGGAAGAGGGGACAGAGTGCAGTGTAACAAAATTTACAGATGACACAAAGATTAGTGGGAAAGCGGGTTGTGTAGAGGACACAGAGAGGCTGCAAAGAGATTTAGATAGGTTAAGCGAATGGGCAGATGGAATACAATGTCGGAAAATGTGAGGTCATCCACCTTGGGAAAAAAACCAGTAAAAGGGAATATTATTTGAATGGGGAGAAATTACAACATGCTGTGGTGCAGAGGGACCTGGGGGTCCTTGTGCATGAATCCCAAAAAGTTAGTTTGCAGGTGCAGCAGGTAATCAGGAAGGCGAATGGAATGTTGGCCTTCATTGCGAGAGGGATGGAGTACAAAAGCAGGGAGGTCCTTCTGCAACTGTATAGGGTATTGGTGAGGCCGCACCTGGAGTACTGCGTGTAGTTTTGGTCGCCTTACTTAAGGAAGTATATACTGGCTTTGGAGGGGGTACAGAGACGATTCACTAGGCTGATTCCGGAGATGAGGGGATTACCTTATGATGATAGATTGAGTAGACTGGGTCTTTACTCATTGGAGTTCAGAAGGATGAGGGGTGATCTTATAGAAACATTTAAAATAATGAAAGGGATAGACAAGATAGAGGCAGAGAGGTTGTTTCCACTGGTCGGGGAGACTAGAATTAGGGGGCACAGCCTCAAAATATGGGGGAGCCAATTTAAAACAGAGTTGAGAAGGAATTTCTTCTCCCAGAGGGTTGTGAATCTGTGGAATTCTCTGCCCAAGGAAGCAGTTGAGGCTAGCTCATTGAATGTATTCAAATCACAGATAGATAGATTTTTAAGCAATAAGGGAATTAAGGGTTATGGGGAGCGGGCGGGTAAGTGGATCTGAGTCCATGGCCAGATGAGCCATGATCTTGTTGAATGGCGGAGCAGGCTCGAGGGGCTAGATGGCCTACTCCTGTTCCTAATTCTTATGTTCTTATGTATCTGCTGTATCTCCATGCCTACTTTCAATGACTGATGTATCATGACACCCAGGTCTCTTTCACCTCCCCTTTTACTAATCTGTCACCATTCAGATAATAATCTGCCTTCCTGTTTTTGCAATTATCCACATTATACTGCAACTGCCATGCATTTGCCCACTCACCTAACCTGTCCAAGTCACCCTTCAGCCTCTTAGCATCCACCTCACAGCTCACACTGCCACCCAGTGGGTGTAATATATTAGCATAGATAGAGGATTGGCTTACTAATAAAAAAGAGAGTCAGGATAAATGGGTCATTTTCCGGTTGGCAAACGGTAACCAGTGGAGTATTACAGCGATCAATGCTGGGGCCTCAAGTATTTACAATCTATATTAATGACTTGGATGAAGGGACCGAGTGTAATGTAGCCAAGTTTGCTGATAATACAAAGATGGGTGGGAAAGCAAGTTGTGAGGAGGACACAAAGAATCTGCAAAGGGATATAGACAGGTTAAGTGAATGGGCAAAAATTTGGCAGATGGAGTATAATGTGAGTAAATGTGAGGTTATCCACTTTGGTAGGAAAAATAAAAAAACAAATTATTATTTAAATGGAGAGCGATTACAAAATGCTGAGGTACAGAGGGATCATGGTGTCCTTGTACATGAAACACAAAAAGTTAGCATGCAGGTACAAGTAATTTGGAAGTCAAATGGAATGTTGGCCTTTATTGCAAGGGGGATGGAGTATAAAAGCAGGGAAGTCCTGCTACAACTGTACAGGGTATTGGTGAGACCACATCTAGAGTACTGCATACAGTTTTGGTCTCCTTATTTAAGGAGGGATAATACTTGCATTGGAGGCAGTTCAGAGAAGGTTCACTAGGTTGATTCCTGATATGAAGCGTTTGACTTATGGAGAAAGGTTGAGCAGGTTGGGCCTATACTCATTGGAGTTTAGAAGAATGAGAGGTGATCTTATTGAAACATATAAGATACTGACGGACTTGACAAGGTAGATGCAGAGAGGATGTTTCCACTCATGGGGGAATCTAGAACTAGGGGGCATAGTTTAAGAATAAGGGGGCGCCTATTTAGAACTGAGGTGAAGAGGAATTTCTTCTCTAAGTGGGTCGTACATCTGTGGAATTCTCTTCCCCAGAGGTCACTGAATATATTTAAGGTGGAGATAGACAGATTTTTGAACGATAATGGAGTGAAGGGTTATGGGGAGCGGGCAAGGAAGTGGAGATGAGTCCAAGATCAGATCAGCCTTGGATCTTATTGAATGGCAGAGCAGGCTCGAGGGACCAGATGGCCTACTCCTGTTCCTATTTCTTACATTCTTAAAATGCAAGAGAACTGACCATGAAGGGGGCTTTTAAGCATCTTAATATATTTAATTGGATTGAAGGAGGAAAATTTCCATACAGACCCCCCAATGGCTCATTTGCTAAAGACAGCAAAAATTACGGCTAGGAATTAAACATTGCAGGGTATAGCATATTTTAAAAAGACAGTGAGGGTAAAAGGGGAGGTGGAGTATCTGTTATTATCAGGGATACATAATAGCAGTAGAAAGAAGTGATACAGCTATAAGTAAGACTTAAATAGAATCAATGTGGATAGAGATAAAAGTTAATAAAGTTTATTCATTCATGCATTGGGGGTGTCGCTGGTCAGGCCGGCATTTATTGTCCATCCCTAATTGCCCTTGAGAAGGTGATGGTGAGCCGCCTTTCTTCTTGAATCACTGCAGTCCTTGTGGTGAAGGTACTCCTAGTGACTTTGTTGTAGCGGTTTGGTACAACTGAGTGGCTTGCTCGGCCATTTGAGAGGGCAGTTAAGAGTCAACCACATTGTTGTGGGCCTTGATTCACATATAGGCTCGACTGGCAGATTTCCTTCCCTAAAAGGACATCAGTGAACCAGTTGGGTTTTTACAACAAATTAGCTTTTTTTAAATTCCAGATTTATTTTAATTTAATTTAAATTCCCCCAGCTGCGATTTGAACTCGCATCTCTGGATTATTAGTCCAGGCTTGGATTACAAGTTCAGTAACATAACCACTATGCTGCCGTACCCCTATGAAAACAAATGAGGGTATTGAGTAAAATACATAGAATAATAATCATGGGGGATTTCAACTACCCCGATATTAATTGGACAGAAGAGGTAGGTAAATGGGATGAAGGAATGGAATTCCTACAGTGTGTACAGGACTCCTTTCTCACCCAATATGTAAAAAGCCCAACAAGGGAGGATTTAGAAACATAGAAATTTACAGTGCAGAAGGTCATTTTGGCCCATCGTGTCCGCGCCGGCCGACAAAGAGCCGCATGGCCCTTGGTCAGCAGTCCTAAAGATTACATATAAACCTATGAACAATGACGGAAAGGCAAAGAGCACCCAGCTCAACCAGTCTGCCTCACACAACTGCGACACCCCTTATACTGAAACATTCTACACTCCATCCCAACCAGAGCCATGTGATCTCCTGGGAGAGGCAAAAACCAGATAAAAACCCAGGCCAATTTAGGGAGAAAAAATCTGGGAAAATTTCTCTCTGACCCATCCAGGCGATCGAAAGTAATCCAAGAGATCACGCTGGCCGTACTCTATTCCCTGCAGTACTTACCATTATATCTGCACCGTCCAACAAAAGGTCATCCCATCCAGTCTAATCTCAATTACCAGCTCTAGGTCCGTAAACTATTGGACTAGTAATGGGAAATGAACCAGAGCAGATTAGAGAAGTAAAAGTAAGGGAATATCTAGGCAATATGACCATAATATAATACGCTTTAACATGATAATTGAGAAGGACATAAGTATGACAAAAACCAGGGTAACAGATTGGAGAAAAGCTGATTTTGAGGGGCTGAGAACAGAACTTGGTAATGTTATGTGTGTAATAACTCGATAGACTGAATACTGTAAACTAACACAGGTACAAACCTGGCTCTGCTTTATTAAGGCCCAAAATGATTACATTACATGATGGCTTGCCTTTTATACCTGGGCCGCACACACGTGCGTACAGCCCAATGATCTCCGACAGTGGCGCTACCTGGTGACTAGTAACCCCAAGCATACATACATGATAATATCCCCCTTTAAGATATTAGTAACAGTCTTTTTACAAATTGAGATGGTCCGGGGCTTTACGCTCCCAAATTAATCGTCTCAGTTCAACTCCAGCCTTGGGCAAGCGTTCTTCTGAGTCTGTTATGACTGGGGGCTGGGTAGCCGATCTGATGGCAATGACCATGTCAGGGATTGAAAGTCCAGATTCATTGATGACAGCGGAGTCCTCTGATGACTGAGGGTAGGTTCGTTGGTCACTGATTGTGTCTTCCTCAGACTGTTCCGGTTCATCCGTGTGCCGCAGCTTTATCTGATCGACATGTTTCCTGCATGTTTGCCCATTCTTGATGATAAACCCTCTGTTACCCTCCTTGGCCGTAACGGTACCGGCGATCCACCTGGGACCTTGACCATAATTTAGTACCTACACAGGATAGTTAACAGAAATGTCGCGTGACACAGCAGCGCGATCATGATACCACTGCTGACTTTGACGTCTGTATTCAACATGATCATTCAAGTCAGGGTGGACAAGAGAGAGCTTGGTCTTGAGACCTCTCTTCATCAATAGTTCAGCAGGGGGGACCCCGGTAAGTGTGTGGCGTCTTGTCCTGTAACTAAGCAATATGTATGACAAGCAAATCTGCAGTGAACCTTGAGTTACACGTTTCATACTCTGCTTGATGGTTTGGACAGCACGTTCTACTTAACCATTAGATGCGGGTTTGAATGGTGCTGGCCTCACATGTTTGATCAACGCCACGAGCGTGAAGAGGTCAGGCGCAGGCAGTGGAAGGAGCGTGTGGCAAATCAGTCCCACCCCCCCTTCCCCCAACAAATGTCTGTTCCACCTGTGACAGCGTCTGTGGCTCTCGCATTGGAGTGTTCATCCAACAAAGAATTCACTTTAGGAGTGGAAGCAGGTCTTCCTCGATTCCGAGGGACTGCCTATGAGAGTGAGGCTACCAATGAGTTTCATGAACTCTTGAAACTCCAGACTAGTGAAGCAAGGTCCATTGTCGCTTACAACAATGTCGGGCAGACCATGAGTGACAAACATGACACGAAGGCTCTCAATGGTAGCTGTGAATGTACTGGATGACATGATTATACACTCTATCCACCAACACCACATCCATCACAACTAAAAACATCTTTCCCAGGAAGGGACCTGCAAAGTGAATGAAGATCCTGGACCATGGTTTAGATGGCCACAACCATAGACTCAGCGGCGATTCCGCTGGTGCTTTACTTAGCTGCATGAAAGTGTTGCACACATGATTCCAGATCAGAGTCAATTCCAGGCCACCATTCATGAGACCCGGCAATGGCTTTCATCATGACAATATCGGGATGAGTACTATGTGGATCATACACAAATTTCTCTCTGCCTTTCTTAGGCATAACAACACGATTACTGAAACAATCTGACTGAATGGATAGTTCGTCTTTGCGACGGTTGTAAGGTTTGGGCTCATCACCCCATTTGCTTGGGTATGGCAGACCTATCACCACTAAAGACACAACGTTTCATAACCGATAATATTAAGTCCTGGATCAGTCAGGACCCAACTTGTTGAGCCGTGACAGGGGTTCCTTCACTTTCAAAAGCATCCATAACTAACAGTAGGTCTGCTGGTTGTGGCATCTCCACCTCCGGTGTGGGCAATGGCAGGCGGCTCAATGCATCGGCACAGTTCTCGGTGCCAGGTCTATGGCGAATTACATAATCATAGGCAGATAATGTCAGCGCCCACCTTTGAATGTGGGACGATGCATTGGTGTTGATACCTTTGTTTTCCGAAAACAATGAAATGAGTGGCTTGTGATCTGTTTCCAGTTCAAACCGAAGACCAAACAGGTACTGATGCATCTTTTTAACCTCACACAGGCTAATGCTTCTTTTTCTACCATGCTGTAGGCTCTTTCCGCCTTTGACAAACTTTTAGAAGCATACACAACAGGTTGTAGTTTACCCGACTCATTAGCTTGTTGGAGCACGCAACCAACTCCATATGGCGAAGCACCACAGGCCAATACTAGATGTTTACACAGATCATAATGTACCAGCAGCTTGTTAGAGCAAAGCAGATTAGTAGCTTTCTCAAAAGCTCTATCTTGAGACACACCCCAAACCCAGTTGTCACCTTTTCTTAGCAGCATGTGCAGTGGCTCTAATGAAGTGCTCAATCTAGGTAGGAAATTACCGAAGTAGTTGAGTAGACCCAGGAACAAACGCAGCTCAGTCACATTCTGAGGCTTGGGTGCATTTTTGATGGCCCTGGTTTTCGAATCCATAGATCTGATGCCGTCAGCAGCAATTTTCCTCCCCAGGAATTCGACTTCATGAAGACGCACGTTGAACGTTTCAGTCTGAGTCCCACTTTGTCCAGATGATGTAGAACCTCTTCCAGGTTGTTCAGATGTTCGGCAGTGTCACAACCCGTGACCAGGATGTCATCTTGGAACACGACGGTTCTAGGGACGGACTTCAGTAGACTCTCTATGTTCCTCTGAAATAAGGCTGCAGCCAAGCAAATTCTGAAAGAACACCTGTTGTAGATAAACAGTCCTTTATGAGTGTTGATGCACGTAAGTTTCTTCGACGTCTCGACCAGCTCGTGTGTCATGTAGGCTGACATCAGATCCAGTTTAGTGAATGACTTCCCCCCGGCTAGCGTTGCAAACAGGTCATCAGTCTTCAGTAACGGGTATTGATCCTGTTTCAAAACTCGGTTGATCGTAACCTTGTAGTCTCCACAAATCCTGACAGTGCCATCACTCTTCAACACAGGAACAATGGGGCTGGCCCATTCGTTAACTTCGACCGGTAATATGACCCCTTCACCTTGGAGTCTGTCCAGTTGGAGTTTGACCTTCTCCCTCATCATATATGGAGCCGCCCGAGCTTTATGATGGATGGGTCTTGCATCCAAGTCCACATGGATCTGCATCTTGGCTCCCGTGAAATTGCCGATGCCTGGTTCAAACAGTGAGGGGAACTTGCTCAGCAATTGAGCACATGGAGTATCATCCTCCGACGACAACACTTTGCTATCGTTCCAATTCCATTTGATTTTTTCTAGCCAATTCCTGCCGAACACAGTTGGACCACTGCCTGGAACAATCCATAATGGTAAATCATGAACCGCACCATCATACAACACCTTGACTACTACACTACCAATCACCGTTATGAGTTCTTTAGTGTACGTACGCAACTTGGCCATTGACTGGACTCAGCTTAGGCCTTACAGCCTTAATATCCCACAGCTTGTCAAATGTCCTCTGGCTCATTATTGACTGACTCCCACCCGTGTCCAATTCCATCGGTACCGGCACACCGCTAAGTTTCACATTAATCATTATTGGTTAGCTCTTTGTTAGGAACGAATACAGTCCATACACTTCCTCCTCTGGTACCTCGGATTGCATATCCGGATCCGCGCTATTCTGGTCATCATCCTTCACGTGGTGTGTCGCTGCACTCTTGTTCAGTTGTGGACACATCCGCTGGAAATGCCCCAGTCCCAAACAGTCTTTACAAATGTACTGTTTAAACAGACACTGATGAGGCCGATGATTGCCCCCACAATGCCAACATGGTGAAATCAGATTCATTCCCGTTGGCAGACTTTGGGCAGCCACAGGTTTCGCATACGCAGTCTAGTAGGTCCTGTCATATGCAGCTCTACCAAACGACGATACAATCTTGTTTACAGTACTTGCCGAATTCCGATGATATCTGCTTTAAGTGTTTGTCTGTCGTCATGCATGCCTGGGCAATCGTGATGGCCTTGCTCAAATCCAGCGTCTCCGCTGCCAGTAGCTTACGCAGGATCACCACGTGGTTGATGCCGATTACAAAGAAGTCCCGCAGCATGTCTCCCAATGCGTTTTCGAACTTACACGGTCCAGCTACACATCTTAGATCAGCAACGAATTCCGACACATCCTGGCCCTCAGAACAAATGTACTTGTAGAATCGATATTGTGAGATGATGATGCCGCCTTCTGGTTTGAGATGGTCACATATCAGAGCAGACAATTTTTCATAGTCCTTGTCCGTTGGACTTGCAGGCAAGAGAAGATTCTTAATGAGTCCATGTTGTTATATATGTAAACTTGTATTTACTCTGTACAGCCACCAGAGTGCTCATCCCCTGGAGTCCCAAGGGATCCCACAATCTCTTGGGAGCACAGGTATTTAAGGAGGCTTCACATGTTGGAGAGGCACTTTGGAGATCTGCAATAAAGGACTAAGGTCACACCTTACTTTGAGCTCACAGTGTTCAGTCTTACTCTTTCTCCATACACAACACATAGATTTTAGAACCGCAAACCGTGAGGAAGACCGCCCTGCGCCTGTGGGTTCCTCCATTTTGTTGGCAACGAAGTACTGGTCCAGGTGAGCTATAAAATCTGCCCAGTCCTCTCCCTCTCCAGAATTCCAATTGTGCTCATTTTTGCATGCGAAGGTTCTTAAGTTACCTTGTCGCCAAATGTTATGTATGTAATAACTCGATAGACTCAATACTGTAAACTAATACAGGTACAAACCTGGTTCTGCGTTATTAGGGTCCAAAGTGATTACATTACATGATGGCTTGCCTTTTATACCTGGGCCACACACACGTGCGTACAGCCCAATGACCTCCGACAGTGGTCAGTAACCTGGTGGCTAGTAACCCCAAGCATACATACATGACAGGTAAAATAAAATGGACAACAATATTCACAAACAATGTTGTAGAACAGCAACGGAAACATTTAAAACGGTGTTCAACAGAGTCCAGGAAAATATATTCCGCTAAAAAACAAGAACAAGCTATACAATAATGAGACACCACAGATGAATAAAGTCATAAGGGAAAAATTGAGGGTGAGGAAAGAGGCTACATTAAGTACATGGACAGCAGGGGAGAGCATGGTAAGGGAGAATTCCAAGTCGGGAGGAGGCTCGAGTGGAGCATAAACGCCGGCATGGACAATTTTGGCCGAATGGCCTGTTTTTCTGCTGTGTATCCTATGTAATCCTACTCAAAGCTAATACCCCTTGGCCCTTCAAACGTTCACAAGACTGAATGTCTATGCTGCTTTTGCACCTATGTCCAATACCTAAGGTTTTATGTTTCTGTCCATTACGCTACATCCTGCCCAATGCCTTCTCGTTCTGTGTCATCCTCTTTTGCACTGCCTGACGCCCGATAAGCCCTGCATCCTGTTATATACCCTATTATGATGCTCCATCCTCTGCAACACGCCCAATACACTCTGATTCTATTGCATGCCCCTCATCCTGTCCAAATCCCAAAGTTGTTGCAACTGGCCAATATCCCCACCTTGACTGAGCACTGAGCTCCCGACCATTGACCCTCTCCTCCCCGCCGTGTCCCACCGACATGCGCAGTGCGCGGGCAAGATGGCGGCGGCGGTGATCGGGACGGCGGTGGCTGGTGGCCGGGAGAGGATGAGGCTCACACTGACACTGCTGCTGCTGCTGGCGTCTGCACAGGGCGAGAGGAGTCTGGTCAAAGTCATCACCGACCACAACTGGCGAGAGATCCTGGAGGGGGAGTGGATGGTAGAGTTGTAAGTAGCGGCGCCGGGGAAGCCAGTCAATGCGCCCCCGCCCGAGCCGGGACGCGTCCACACACGCACAGCCCACCCCATACACGGTCCAGCGCCTCCACAGCCCAGCCCGTCCACGGCCCAGTCTCTCCACAGCCCAGCCCGTCCACGGTCCAGCGCCTCCAATGTCCCGCCTCCAGCCCGTCCACGGCCCAGCCTCCACAGCCCAGCCTCTCAGCCCAGCCCGTGGCCTCCACGGCCCAGCCCGTCCACGGTCCAGCGAGGCGCCTCCACTGCCCCAGCCCGACCACTGCCCAGTCTATCCACGACCCAGCTTCTCGCTGTAGGCAACGCGTGGCCTTTACTACATGTGCGAATAACTTGGTCCTGAGTGGAAGTCAGTGAGACTAAAAATTCAGTGGGATGAAACAGTAACAGAACATGCCAGGGTCAGAGCCAGGGATATGGCCAGTGGACATCACTCAGAGCATCAGTCACGCTCAATAATCATAATCACTCCAGCCTTTAAACTTTTTGAAAATTCTCTTGCTTGTGTGCAATGTATTTACAAATATTCTGCCGCCCAAAAGCATTTCTGAAGTAAAAGTAATAAAAAAAAACAACAGGGAATGTATTTCTGATGTTAGCTATGCGCATGCGTTAATCAGTGTCTGCTTTGATCTTCAGCTATGCCCCCTGGTGTCCTGCCTGCCAACAGCTTCAGTCTGAATGGAATGAGTTTGCAGAGTGGAGCGATGACCTGGGTGTCAATGTTGCCAAAGTGGATGTAACCGAGCAGCCAGGTATTTTTCATCACTAATGGTATCTTTGTGCTAGAGTATTTTGCTGTGGGAAATAAAGCATGTTTCTAATCTTGCGTATAGAATCGACCTGTTAATAAATTGGAAGGATTGCTTATTGTTTCTACTCTTGAGAAGAACAACACAGTTCTTCATGCAGTGCTGCTTGGGGCAATATTTTATCCGGCCAGTGCTAAGTAATTGTTTCCGAGGGTTGTAATTGGCATCACGGAGACATGGCTCTGGGGTGACCAAGGTTGGGAACGCAGCATCCAGGGGTATTCAACATTTAGGAAGAATAGACAAAGGAAAAGGAGGCGGGGTGACATTGCTGGTTAAAGAGGAAATTAATGCAATAGTAAGAAAGGACATTAGCTTGGATGATGTGGAATCGGTATGGATGGAGCTGCGGAATACCAAGGGGCAGAAAACGCTAGTGGGAGTTGTGTACAGACCACCGAACAGTAGTAGTAAGGTTGGGGACAGCATCAAACAAGAAATAAGGGATGCATGCAATAAAGGTACAGCAGTTATCATGGGTGACTTTAATCTACATATTGATTGGGTGAACCAAACTGGTAGCAATGTGGTGGAGGAGGATTTCCTGGAGTGTATTAGGGATGGTTTTCCAGACCAATATGTCGAGGAACCAACCAGGGAGCTAGCCATCCTAGATGGGGTGATGTGTAATGACAAAGGACTAATTAGCAATCTTGTGCGAGACCCCTTGAGGAAGAGTGACCATAACATGGTAGAATTCTTTATCAGGATGGAGAGTGACACAGTTAATTCAGAGACTAGGGTCCTGAACTTAAGGAAAGGTAATTTCGATGGTTTGAGGCGTGAATTGGCTAGAGTAGACTGGCAAATAATACTTAAAGGGTTGACGGTGGTTAGGCAATGGCAAACATTTAAAGATCACATGAATGAACTTCAGCAATTGTACATCCCTGTCTGGAGTAAAAATAAAACTGGGAAGGTGGTTCAACTTTGGCTAACAAGGGAAATTAAGGATAGTGTTAAATCCAAGGAAGAGGCATATAAATTGACCAGAAAAAGCAGCAAACCTGAGGACTGGGAGAAATTTAGAATTCAGCAGAGCAGGACAAAGGATTTAATTAGGAGGGGGAAAATAGAGTACGAGAAGAAGCTTGCCGGGAACATAAAAACTGACTGCAAAAGCTTCTATAGATATGTGAAGAGAAAAAGATTAGTAAAGACAAACGTAGGTCCCTTGCAGTCGGATTCAGGTGAAATTATAATGGGGAGCATAGAAATGGCAGACCAATTGAACAAATACTTTGGTTCTGCCTTCACGAAGGCAGACACAAATAACCTTCCGGAAGTACGAGAGGACCGAGGGTCTAGTGAGAAGGAGGAACTGAAAGGATATCCTTATTAGACGGGAAATTGTGTTAGGGAAATTGATGGGATTGAAGGCCGATAAATCCCCGGGGCCTGATAGTCTGTATCCCAGAGTACTTAAGGAAGTGGCCCTAGAAATAGTGGATGCATTGGTGATCATTTTCCAACAGTCTATCGACTCGAGATCAGTTCCAATGGACTGGAGGGTAGCTAATGTAACACCACTTTTTAAAATGGGAGGGAGAGAGAAAGCGGGTAATTATAGACCGGTTAGCCTGACATCAGTGGTGGGGAAAATGTTGGAATCAATTATTGAGGATGAAATAGCAATGCATTTGGAAAGCAGTGACAGGATTGGTCCAAGTCAGCATGGATTTATGAAAGGGAAATCATGCTTGACAAATCTTCTAGAATTTTTTGAGGATGTAACTAGTGGAGTAAGCAAGGGAAAACCAGTGGATGTGGTGTATTTGGACTTTCAAAAAGCTTTTGACAAGGTCCCACACGAGAGATTGTTGTGCAAAATTAAAGCACATGGTAATGTATTGACGTGAATCGAGAACTGGTTTGCAGACAGGTAGCAGAGAGTCAGGATAAACGGGTCCTTTTCAGAATGGCAGGCAGTGACTAGTGGAGTGCCGCAGGGCTCAGTGCTGGAACCCCAGCTCTTTACAATATACATCAATAATTTGGATGAAGGAATTGAGAGTAATATCTCCAAGTTTGCAGATGACACGAAACTGGGTGGCGGTGTGAGCTGTGAGGGGGACGCTAAGAGGCTGCAGGGTGACTTAGACAGGTCAGGTGAATGGGCAAATGCATGGCAGATGCAGTATAATGTGGATAAATGTGAGGTTATCCACTTTGGGGGCAAAAACGCGAAGACAGAATATTATCTGAATGGCGGCAGATTAGGAAAAGTGGAGGTGCAACGAGACCTGGGTGTCATGGTTCATAAGTCATTCAAAGTTGCCATACAGGTACAGCAGGCGGTAAAGAAGGCAAATGATATGTTGGCCTTCATAGCTAGGGGATTTGAGTATAGGAGCAGGGAGGTCTTACTGTAGTTGTACAGGGCCTTGGTGAGGCCTCACCTGGAATATTGTGTTCAATTTTGGTCTCCTAATCTGAGGAAGGACGTTCTTGCTATTGAGGGAGTGCAGCGAAGTTTCACCAGACTGATTCCTGGGATGGCTGGACTGACATATGAGGAGAGACTGGATCAACTGGGCCTTTATACATTGGAGTTTAGAAGGATGAGAGGGGATCTCATAGAAACATACAAGATTCTGACAGGACGGAACAGGTTAGATGCGGGTAGATTGTTCCCGATGTTGGGGAAGTCCAGAACCAGGGGACATAGTCTTAGGATAAGGGGTAGGCCATTTAGGACTGAGATGAGGAGAAACTTCTTTACTCAGAGTTGTTAACCTGTGGAATTCCCTACCACAGAGAGTTGTTGATGCCAGTTCATTGGATCTATTCAAAAGGGAGTTAGATATGGCCCTCACGACTAAGGGGATCAAGGGATATGGAGAGAAAGCAGGAAAGGGGTACTGGGGAATGATCAGCCATGATCTTATCGAATGGTAGTGCAGGTTCGAAGGGCCGAATGGCCTACTCCTGCACCTATTTTTTATGTCTCTGTTTGCAAGAGCTTCATGTCCCATTGTACCAGCCGCAAGGAACAATATTACTGCTGTTGATCCACTGGAGTCACATATAGGCCAGAATGGGTAAGGACAACAGGTTTTCTTCCCTAAAGGACATTAATGAACTAGTTGGGTTTTCACAACAATCTGACAGCTTCATGGTCATTTTTACATAGAAACATGGAAAATAGATGCAGGAGTAGGCCATTCGGCCCTTCGAGCCTGCATCACAATTCAATACGATCATGGGTGATCATTCCCTCAGTACCCTTTTCCTGCTTTCTCTCCATACCTGTGATCCCCTTAGCCATAAGGGCCATATCTAACTCCCTCTTGAATATATCCAATGAACTGGCATTAGCAACTCTCTGTGGCAGTGAATTCCACAGGTTAACAACTCTGAGTGAAGAAGTTTCTCCTCATCTCAGTCCTAAATGGCCTAACCCTTATCCTACGACTGTGTCCCCTGGTTCTGGACTTCCCCAACATCGGAAACATCCTTCCTGCATCTAACTTGTCCAGTCCCGTCAGAATCTTATATGTTTCTATGAGATCCCCTCTCATCCTTCTAAACTCCAGTGTATAAAGGCCCAGTTGATCCAGTCTCTCCTCATATGTCAGTCCTGCCATCCCGGGAATCAGTCTGGTGAACCTTCGCTGCACTCCCTCAATAGCAAGAACGTCCTTCCTCAGATTGGGAGAGCAAAATTGAACACAATATTCCAGGTGAGGCCTCACCAAGGCCCTGTATAACTGCAGTAAGACTGCCCTGCTCCTATACTCAAATCCCCTCGCTATGAAGACGAACATACCATTTGCCGCCTTCACCACCTGCTGTACCTATATGCCAACTTTGAATGACTTATGAACCATGACACCCAGGTCTCGTTGCACCTCCCCTTTTCCTAATCTGCCGCCATTCAGATAATAATCTGCCTTCGTGTTTTTGTCCCCAAAGTGGATACCTCACATTTATCCACATTATACTGCATCTGCTATGCATTTGCCCACTCACCTAACCTGTTCAAGTCACCCTGCAGCCTCTTGGCATCCTCCTCACAGCTCACACTGCCACCCAGTTTAGTATCATCTGCAGACTTGGAGATATTACACTCAATTCCTTCATCTAAATCATTAATGTATATTGTAAAGAGCTGGGGTCCCAGCACTGAGCCCTGCGGCACTCCACTAGTCACTGTCTGCCATTCTGAAAAAGAGCCATTTATCCCGACTCTCTGCTTCCTGTCTGCCAACCAGTTCTCTATCCACGTCAGTACATTACCCCCAATACCATGTGCTTTGATTTTGCACACCAATCTCTTGTGTGGGACCTTGTCAAAAGCCTTTTGAAAGTCCAAATACACCACATCCACTGGTTCTCCCTTGTCCACTCTTATGAGTTACATCTTCAAAAAATTCCAGAAGATTTGTCAAGCATGATTTCCCTTTCATAAATCCATGCTGACTTGGACCAATCCTGTCACTGCTTTCCAAATGCATTGCTATTTCATCCTTAATAATTGATTCCAACATTTTCCCCACCACTGATGTCAGGCTAACCGGTCTATAATTACCCGCTTTCTCTCTCCCTCCCTTCTTAAAAAGTGGTGTTACATTAGCTACCCTCCAGTCCATAGGAACTGATCCCGAGTCGATAGACTGTTGGAAAATGATCACCAATGCATCCACTATTTCTAGGGCCACTTCCTTAAGTACTCTGGGATGCAGACTATCAGGCCCTGGGGATTTATCGGCCTTCAATCCCATCAATTTCCCTAACACAATTTCCCGTCTAATAAGGATATCCTTCAATTCCTCCTCCTCACTAGACCCTCGGTCCCCTCGTACTTCCGGAAGGTTATTTGTGTCTTCCTTTGTGAAGACAGAACCAAAGTATTTGCTCAATTGGTCTGCCATTTCTTTGTTCCTCATTATAAATTCACCTGAATCCGACTGCAAGGGACCTATATTTGTCTTCACTAATCTTTTTCTCTCTCTTCACTAATCTTTACTGATACCAGCTTTTTATTTCCATTCTCAAACTGCCATGGTGGGGTTTGAACTTGTGCCCAGGTCTCGGGATTACTAGTCCAGTAACATCACCAGACATTCTATACCCAATGAAACAGACTAAAAAGAGTGAGATCATTCGATAGGGTTCACATTCCTGATCACCATCCAGTTACTCTTGTTGGAAAGTATATATGTATACTTGCAACACAACTTGATTAAATAAGGATAAATATTCAGAATGTGTGTTGGTATTAATCATTCTTAAATTGTACTGTTGTTCCACAAAAACAGGGAATACATGGTTATGCTGATAGGGTTAGATGAGGAAAGACGGGAGGAGGCTCAAGTGGAGCATAAACACCAGCATAGACGAGTTGGACCGAATGGCCTGTTTCTGTGCTGTATATCCTATTTAATCCTATGTATGTACCACGTAGATTGGCACTTCAGATGGTTACAAGTACACTCATCTTTTCTGCTTTCGCTTTTCCCATATTTTATTGACGTAGTTGTAATAATCTGTGGAATATTGTATATTGACAATAAAGAAAAAAAAAATGTATTTTTTTGTACTGGGGCAGGTGACTTTTCGTTTCACAAGCATTGTTTTTGTCAGGAATCTGGTAGTATTCTTACTTTTAAGTCGTATACCCGTATGCAGTGTTTGAAATACAATATATTTTCTTCGCCTTAGAATGACCAGTTTTGTTGCTAGTCTGCAGAATTCACCACACAACCATAAATACAGATTTTGAGACTCTTGCTGTTCCTTCATTAGTATAAGTCTTGTGTGGAACAAAACTTTCAACACTGTCAGTGACCCCATCTGCTGAAAAATTAGGGAAATACAATAAGCTTTGCTTTCTTGAGAAAAGTGAATGTTTGTTCAAAGTAGGAGTCACTATTGCTGTTGGCCTTTAGTAATATTTCCACGAGCAGTTGTGCTTCATGTCGAAACTTGATATAAAAATCAGTTAATTATTGCTGCTGTGATAAGCATTTATCATTTTTTTTTAAAAACAGGTTTGAGTGGCCGTTTCATTATTACGGCCCTTCCCACGATATACCAGTGAGTATATAACCCTTAGTTACAAATGGATCAGAAGGAAAATGCAATGTACATTTGCTTATTTGCTTGTCTATTTTTAAACAAACATTTTTTCAATGCACTAATTAAGTTACTAGTCTTCTGAAATCCTGAATCTGCAACTACACAAAATACTTCTTCCCCTTACTGATCCTGCAGAACACATTTTGAGGCTTTCACCAAATGTTTCTCTCATTCTTTGCATTTAAAACTACTCCCATAATTGAGTCCGCACACTTTATGAATCAGAATGTGACTTTATATGTGCAGTATCTGGTAGTGTAACATTACCCAAGGGTCAAACAGAAACCCTTATATCTGCAATGCTTTCCCAGTCTAAGGAATATAAACTATGAATCAACTTTATTGAAAGTAAAAATGAGATGGTAACAGATAATCAATATGGAACATTTGATTTGATTAGAGAATGTTGAACTTGCACCTCTTCTGAGGTCCAACAGTAGTAAACAATATGACATTTTGCTAACAATGTAATACTGAACTTGGGCCAGCATCTGTAACATAAATTTCACAAACAAGGTTTCTAACTACTGTAAAGTTTTTAGTTATCCTCCTTTATCTCTCAGTGGATTCTGTACAATTTGGCAAAAAAGGCAAATATATCTGCTGAATGGGAAAGGTGCTGTAAACCAAGCCCTACACCCAGAGACACCCTGTGGAATCTTTCTCAATCAACATGATTGGACTACCTCATCCAGGAAACCTTTCAGGAATGTTGATCAACATTTGAAAGATGCACTGGTACTTGGGCTTTTGAGCAGCTGACTGATAGCCTGGGCACGAAGAATAGTGATGAGCACCTGAAGCAATCAGTTCAGTGACAACCTGCTGTAGGCCTGAAGTGATTAAACAATCAGAGCAGTTGAGACTATTGCTCTAACAAAAGAACAGAACGAGTTCATGACTTCTTTCCAACCACAGGAGAGGATTGTGGATTCATTCCCAACTAGATAATACTAGTCTGCAGTAAGAAAAATGAAAATGACTGCATCTCTTAAATAGATGGTAAAAATATTTAAGTTATCTTGTAATTATTTATCATGGCAAAACTATTCATCACAGTACCTTCTGAAATGTACTTAATTAACAGGTCAATACTGTGATCTGATTCATTACCAGTAATTGTTAAATGTTTTTAATAATTACATTGTCATAAGAAACTCAAGAAACCTGCCCTCAGTGCTATATTACATTAATATTTCAGGAACATCTTTAATATTATTGCAAGTGCAGTATGTCTATTTAAAAACAAAAAGATTTCACTCTCCATGTCATAAGAAATATGAGCAGGAGTAGGCCATATTGCCCCTCGAGACTGCTCTGCCATTTAATACGATCATGGCTGATCCGATCATGGACTCTGGTCCACTTCCCTACCCGCTCCCCATAACCCCCTATTCCCTTATCGGTTAAGAAACTGTCGATCTCTGTCTTAAATTGATTCAGCTTCCACAGCTCTGAGGCAGTGAATTCCACAGATTTACAACATGTTGAGAGAAGAAATTTCTCCTCATCTCAGTATTAAATGGGCAGTTCCTTATTCTAAGATTATGTCCTCTAGTTCTAATCTCCCCGATCAGTGGAAACATCCTCTCTGCCAAGCCCTCTCATAATCTTATACGTTTGGATAAGATCACCTCTCATTCTTCTGAATTCCAATGAGTAGAGGCCCAACCTACTCAACCTTTCCTCATAAGTCAACCCCCTCATCTCCAGAATCAACCTAGTGAACCTTCTCTGAACTGCCTCCAAAGCAAGTATATCCTCTCGTAAATATGGAAAGCAAAACTGCACGCAGTATTCCAGGTGTGGCCTCACCAATACCTTGTATAGCTTGTAGCAAGACTTCCCTGCTTTTATATTCAATCCCCTTTGCAATAAAGGCCAAGATTCCATTAGTCTTCCTGATCACTTGCTGTACTTGCATACTAACCTTTTGTGTTTCATGCACAATTACCCCCAGGTCCCGCTGTGCTGCAGCACTTTGCAATTTTTCTCCATTTAAATAATAACTTGCTCTTTGATTTTTTTTTTCTGCCAAAGTGCATGACCTCACACTTTCTAACATTATACTCCATCTGCCAAATTTTTGCCCACTCACTTAGTCTGTCTGTATCCTTGGGATTACATTATTGTAAATCTGTATTTTGACAGGTAGATTTAAGTAAACTGTAATCTCTTATTTTACAATGGCATTTTCCCATATTGAAGATAACGAGTACAATTTCAAGATAATGAAGTAAATATTTGAGAGATTTAGATTACCGCTATTTTAAGTGGCATTTATAATTTGGATCACTTTAAAAGTTGTATTAGTTTTATACAAGCGTAAAATAATGAAAAAGTCTATTTACTTAAGTGCTCTTAAGTTGCTTTTTTCTTTTTCAGTTGTAAGGATGGAGAGTTTAGAAAGTATCAAGGCTCTAGAATGAAGAATGACTTTATTGACTTCATTGATGGAAAGAAATGGGAAGACATAGAACCAATGTATTCTTGGTTAAGACCATCCTCCTTTTTGTAAGTTTAAATAATCCAGATTCCAGTCATTAATTAGTATTCTCTAGCAGTGCTTAAATTATATTTCTCCTCAGTTGTGTTATTTAAATCATAATTTCTTAAAATTGTAAATTAGTTTACAAAATAGTAATTTGAGAATTTGACCTCCAGTTTAAGTTATTGAGGTGTTTTATTATTTCCCACGGTTGTCAATTATCATCTGGCCATGATGAGGATCATAGACTCCATTGTGATAGTTTTGTGACTAATCGTATCCATAAAATGTATTTGGTAGGTTTTGGATGTAAATACTTAGCATAACTTTAATTATAATTTGCAGGTGGATTTAACATTAAAGTTGACTATTTCAGAAGTACCTTAGAGTTAGTTTAAAATTATGACGTCCCATGAGTAAAGAGCAGAAAAATTATAAGGATTAACTGTTCTGAATGTCAACGTGCTTCTCATTTTTTTGGTTACTTCTAACCGAGCTAATTAACTTGCCTAGATCGGTGTGGATTTTAGCTGTCAAACTGATGTGCGAACAAGTCTGTTGTAATGCTGAAAGTGAAGTGCTTTGTTAGGTTGTGGAATAATGTCTTGAAAGTTAAAAGTGGGATTAAAGTGAGGTTTATTTATGCTTTTTTTCCTTTTGTTAGAGGTAGACTCTTCCAAACAATTGGTTAACTATTAGCATATGTCATTGTAGAAGAATCCAGAGGGAACACTGGAAGGGATGGGAGATGGTGCTGACAATTGTGGGTGAATGCCAAGCACAAGAACAGTGTAAAATATTTATAGGTACCCTGGAACAATATAGAGAAACAATTTTCAGTTCAACACACTAAAGAATCTTTTTTTTTATTACAATAGAGGACACAGAAGTTAGAATACAATCCCAAGTTGTGGGTAAGCTTCCACAGGCCACAATATGGGATAAAGTTAGCACTCATCCAGAAAGAAGTGGGCTTTAACTGTACCTTGGATATCAAAGTTTGTTAATCTAAGATGGTCTTCCTTTAAAGTTCTTTTTTGGTGCTGTCTGTCCATCTGATTAGGTAAGAACATTCGTTGTTTAATAAAACTGTATGAGAGATTTTCTTTTGCCATAAACTTCCTTTTGAAAGTTGGCATTGATATTTGGAGTCTTCAAATATTTTCTGCTAGAATTTAGGAGCCCATAAAAACCACTGAAGTGTTTTGCAGTTTTTATCATAATCATTTGTTAATCGATAGCATTCCACGGATGTACAATGCAAGTTAATGTTGCTTAAAATAGGAGTTCTGTTAATATAAGAATGTAGAAACGCCCAAAAAGCATTTAATCTGGCCACGCAACATATCATCATCATAGACAGTCCCTCGAAATCGAGGAAGACTTGCTTCCACTCTAAAAGTGAGTTCTCGGGTGACTATAGAGTCCAATACGGGAATTACAGTCTCTGTCACAGGTGGGACAGGCAGTCGTTGAAGGGAAGGGTAGGCGGGGAGTCTGGTTTGCCGCATGCTCCTTCCGCTACCTGCGCTTGGTTTCTGCATGCTCTCGGCGACAAGACTCGAGGTGCTCAGCGCCCTCCTGGATACTCTTCCTCCACTTAGGGCGGTCTTTGGCCAGGGATTCCCAGGAGTTGGTGGGGATGTTGCACTTTATCAAGGAGGCTTTAAGGGCTAATTTAGTTAACTCAACATATTTCAGGATGTGATTTGACCTGTAGTGGGCCAGTCTTCCTTCTGTCAGCCTATGATCCAAAAGCCATTCCTATTACTGAGACTTGGAGTAATTCTTTGGAAGATCCCCTCAAATTTTTATTTGCTTTCTAAATTTGTAAAAGTTAGATGTCTAAGTATAAAGAGGTTCCTTTCTAAAATGTTTTAATCGAAATTGGATATGACTCATAACCTTGTTGTAATTCCATTGCAGGATGACTAGCATGTCAGCATTATTTCAGCTGTCCATGTGGATTCGTGTAAGTTATTTTTGTTTCAATTCTAGCATTGTGATGGTGTAATACTGTACTGAATCATAGCTGTTAGAATTTGGCATATTGATTCTTTGAAGGGCAGTGAGTAAAATGGAGGCAATTTTACGAATGTATAATCGGTGGGTAAAGTCCTGCTGGCAGCGTGGTCTTGTAAAATTTCTATCTTAACTCTAGGTCATGCTAATCAGTTGAATTTATAGTTTTAATTGCCATCAGATGACAAAGCAAATGAAGTATTAGATGGCTAGGAATTATTGTTCATAACTTTGTGTAAAGAATGGTTAACATTTTAATTACCTGATTAAGACGACGAAACAACTTGGATATTAAATGGACCTGTTCTAATAACCAAGTAATGATAGTTAGATAACTGGATATAAATAAAATACTGCAGATGCTGTAGATAACTAAAACTACCTTGTGGTCCCCTGTCCCCTACTTTGTACTACTTCAACCATGTGAGGGGCTAACGCACTACGAGAGTTCACATCATATGTAACATCCATCATTGTCTCTAGAGCTACTGAACTGATAAAAATTTTGGACTGTTTCTTGTTTATGAAACAGTTTATATATAGTGCAAGTCTAGTATTGTATTTGTGTTTTACTGCATCTGTATTATCTTACCTGTAAATAAATCGTGGTTTGTATTCCAGTACCTTGAGATAAAGGGCAACATTCCATTAGCCTTGTTGATTACTTTTTGTACCTGTGCACTAGCTTTTAGTGATTTGTGTACATAGGCACCCAAATCTCTTTCTTGCTCCACAGTTCCTAGTCTGTCGCCATTTAGAAAATATTCTGATTGTCATTTATGGATCTGAAGTGGTGACTTCACACTTCCACACATTGAACTCAATCTGCCACAGTTTAGCCTACTCAATCTGTCCATGTTACTTTGCAACTTCCTGTTCCCATCTATGCTACTTTCTGTACCTCCTAACTTGGTATCATCTGCAAACTTGCATATACAATTCTTTTTTTTCATCCAAGTCATCAGTGTACAGGTTGAGCGTCTGAAATCTGCAGTTCCGGAATCCGGACACCCGGCCGATCCGTGGCAGGGTCGTCCAGAATCTGAAAAATGTTCTGAAATCCGGACCCTCGCTCAACCGCCGCTGGACTCGCCTCCCCCTTACCTCGGCCCAGGCATTTTCGGATTTGGGACGTCGACAAGACATTCCGAAATCTGGAAATAACCAAAATCCAAAATTGTCTCTGACCTGAGGTTTCCAGATTTCGGATGCTCTACCTGTATATACAGAGTATATTCCCTTTATTGCTCCTCTCCATTCTAACTCACAACCAATTACCAGCCCATGTCAAATTTGTGTTAAGATTTCAGTTGAAGGAGAGGGAAGAGTATGTGTATTTGGAGGAATATTTTGGTGAATTCTAGATGGTATTTAGAAGAGATTATAAACTGTTTCTTGGCCTCTGCCAATGTTGTTCTAGGCTGGCTGTGAGAAGGTACCCAAAAATATAATTGGGATGATTGTATTTTCTGTGTGAAAATGCTTGGCCCCTTTCGATGAGGCGCTGCTCTTCAGCAGCACAGATGAGATCAAAAACTCAGTGGCGTTGGGAATCAAGCCCATGTTTCCTACTGTTCTGCTGTGCCACATTGGTGCCCTTGTGTTGTGCTATGATGTTGGGTGCTATGTTTTCCTTTTCATATTCTTGCAGCTTATTCCTGGCAAAACAATATATGTAAGTCTGTCTATTGCCAATGACTGATTTAATTGTTATCTGGCAGGTTATGGATGTAATTTTTAATTGCATTGAAATGTTTGTTTATTTTTTAGCATTGTCATAATTACTTCACTGAAGATATCGGCATACCAGTTTGGGGATCATATAGCATTTTTGCTTTGGCAACACTTTTTTCCGGTCTTGTACTTGGACTGGTAAGATTTATAAATCTGGCTTTTATAGATTATTCTTTTTATGTTATAGTTCAGACATTTCTTACAAAACGTTTTCAAATTGTTGATGTAAATTATGCCAATGAATGAAATTGTGCAAGGAACTAAATTGCAATGAAAGAGTTAAGGATTACACACACTCTATGGTTTCTGCCTTATTCCTGCTGTTTCACTGGTGTTGCCCTCAATACCTGATAAATGATCAGTTATTTGCAACTTATGAACAGTGAAATCAAATCACAAATGTACATCAGAAATAAGTATCTCGTCATTAAGAAATGCTATTATAGTGAACTGAATTAAACTGTTACATTTTGATTTTTAGTTATGATAGAAATTGAGGGTAAATTACCTTTTCAGTGATTATTTTCATTATGTCCCATGAACTGCTGCTCACCTCTGAGGTAACTGTCCATCCTAAAATCTACTTACTGGCCAAAGTTATAAGTAAGTAAAGCCCAAAATTAATTTATCTACTTGTAACATAGTTAATCAAAATCAATATTTTTGTGACTCATTCACATCTCAATAGTTTGAGATGTGAGTTAATAACATCAAGTTGTGATCTATTGGTACTACTCATCACCATGGTATCTCAGCCACTTGAAGAATGCCATAGTGTGTATCAAAGAAATACACTGAGCTGCTGAGATGAGCATTGCTCGTAAGCCCACAGATTTTTTTTTCAAACTATTATCAATGGATGAAGATTTGTAGAGCTAGAAATGTAAAACTAACTCTTGACAAATAATAGTTTTGAGCAGGACTGCATAATTGAGACTAATTGCTAAGTAGTCCCATTCGTTGTGGTTGGTAATTTCATATCTGTAGAAATGTGATTACTGTCGACGCCTGAGGGATATAATGAAGTGGCACTTAGTCTTTGAATAATTTGAAGTCTGTGACTTGGGTATCTGCAGTCTTGTAAGATTTATGCTAAGCATTTTTTCTTTTGGCCAACTTGCAGATTCCTTTGAACTGCCAAATGTGCTTTAAAAAAATAGAATCTACATATGGAGGCGGTACATCAGAAAATAGATTGAAATAATTTTCAATCAATTTTCAATCCCATTTATTTCACATAGTTGTCTCTGATCCAGTTATGTAAACTAGACTTAGCCATGCTTCTGACTGTTGGGTGCTTTGTGCATCACTTAATTTGGGTTTGCCAATTTCGGTATAGCTGTAAATGACTGAAATCTTAAACCACGGACAGGCTAGCAATGTGCTGTGTGTCTTTCCCTGACAATGCGGCAGGTCCCAGCTAGATTGTCGGTGACAAATATGACTTTGCACTTGTGCATGTGCAATTATATGTTGCCATTCCCAACTTGCTGTCGGAATAGAGCATATTTGGCAGCAAACCAGGTTATATAACAGAAGCACAAACTGTCTAGATGGAAACATTTCAGCAATGGGTATGAGGTGTGAATATTAGTTAATGCAGTTAAATTATGCCATAACATGGTGGAATCACTTGCAGTTGATGAAATGGTTAAACAAATTCACACCTTAAAAAGTGGTTAACTTTAGGCATAGTTTTATCAAAGTACAAAATTAGACGATGATATCGTATTAAATTGAGTTTATTTAAAAGAAACATCTGTATCTGTTTTAGATTCTGGTCTTTGTGGCAGACTGTGTCTTGCCATCCCGACGATATAGACATCAACCACATTGTTCTCAAAGTGAGTCCATCTTTTTTCTTTTTAAAATACTTGCAGTAGTGTTTGTAATATTTGAAATAGCTGACTGTACAATACACTTCCCAAGTTCATAATGTTTGTGTAAATTCGCCTAAGAAAAGAGGAAACTGCTTTTCGAAAACTGCTTACATTTCAGATCTAAATTGTCTATGGCTCCAATGTGTAATATCGTTCAAGGTTCTCAGGTTAACAAATAGATTTAGGCAGCTGAGACTGCTGTATTTTGCCTACCACTCGCGATCCAAGTCCACTATGGCCCTTCCGCTTCTGTTATCTCCCCTTCCTGTCATTCAGTTGTGCCACCCTCCATTTTTTCCCCCCTTGGGTACTTTGCTCACCAATCCCTACCCTAATCCATTCCTGCTCTTCTGCTTTTCAGGTCTTATGCTGTCCCTCAGCATCCTCTGAAGAGCCCATTGAGACATCTATTGCTGTCTCCTTAGAAGGAGCAGTGGCAACTGCACCATTGCTGATATTCCCACCAGTTTTGGGAACATTTCTTTTGGCTTATCACCATCGAGATGATAGTCATTCTAAGTTAATGTCCTTATCTAATATATGCCTAGTTAGTCAATACTGAACTCCCCTGCCTCAGAAATGCCTAGCCCTAGAACAAAATCTCTTCTCCCAAGGGTGAAGTAGGCCCAATCTAAAGAAGTGAAGGGGGCACTTCCTGCCACCAGTTTCTGGAAGTTACATCTGTTGGGTACCCAGACAAGGGAGCATCCCAAGAAACAGGCCATGGGGCTTGTGTTGTGACATTCCTCAAATTGAATGATCTGAGGAGGCCTGGCAACAAGATGAAGACGGGCCTGTAGATGAGTGACCTTTTATTTTAACTTGAATGATGATTTTTGCCCCAGATCCCTTTTCCAACAATAGCCAGTAGGCACTACTGAGGCTGACAGACAGGCCAGTTCCTTTTCCTGCCCTGTTTACCATTACAAAGCCCTGCCAGGGGTTGCGCTGCAGCTGCCGAGCCCTGTGGCACGAAATTTGGGACCTCAATCGGCTCGGAAACAGCTTTGTAAAGTTTATATGTTTGTGGACTAATGCCAATTGGTTCTGTTTTTGAGTCTTTTAAACTCATCCTCTGTGGAAAAGGTGATAACTGCTGGTTATCCTGATAGTTGAGGCTATTTGTAGATAGAAAAGTTCAATGCTCTGTGAAAACAGATCATTATACTCCGTATGCTATCACATTTGTT
The DNA here is from genome assembly GCF_044704955.1 of Pristiophorus japonicus. Lineage (NCBI taxonomy): Eukaryota > Metazoa > Chordata > Chondrichthyes > Pristiophoridae > Pristiophorus > Pristiophorus japonicus. The sequence goes on along the minus strand of NC_091980.1, from coordinate 242,448,085 downwards.
CTTTAAGCTGCAAGTGGCTTTGAAGCCAAAATAGTCTTTCCCAGTGGCAGCCTGTCAGTGCTGTTGAAGTGGGGTGAGAATGTCAGATTCAGGATATCTAAACAATTCACTTTAAACTCTTGCTGTATATTGTACTGAATTCACATAATCCACAATGTTATAGAAGGAGGTAAATATATCCCCACACTTCAAAAGCAAAATACTGTGGATGCTGGAAATCTGAACTAAAAACAGAAAATGTTGGAACTACTCAGCGGGTCAGGCAGCATCTGTGGAGAGAGAAACGGAGCTAATGTTTCAGGTCGATGACTTTTGTCATAAGAACATAAGAATTAGGAACAGGAGTAGGCCATCTAGCCCTTCGAGCCTGCTTCGCCATTCAACAAGATCATGGCTGATCTGGCCGTGGACTCAGCTCCACTTATCCGCCCGCTCCCCGTAACCCTTAATTCCCTTATTGGTTAAAAATCTATCCATCTGTGACTTGAATACATTCAATGAGCTAGCCTCAACTGCTTCCTTGGGCAGAGAATTCCACAGATTCACAACCCTCTGGGAGAAGAAATTCCTTCTCAACTCTGTTTTAAATTGGCTCCCCCATATTTTGAGGCTGTGCCCCCTAGTTCTAGTCTCCCCGACCAGTGGAAACAACCTCTCTGCCTCTATCTTGTCTATCCCTTTCATTATTTTAAATGTTTCTATAAGATCACCCCTCATCCTTCTGAACTCCAATGAGTAAAGACCCAGTCTACTCAATCTATCATCATAAGGTAATCCCCTCATCTCCGGAATCAGCCTAGTGAATCGTCTCTGTACCCCCTCCAAAGCCAGTATATCCTTCCTTAAGTAAGGCGACCAAAACTACACGCAGTACTCCAGGTGCGGCCTCACCAATACCCTATACAGTTGCAGCAGGACCTCCCTGCTTTTGTACTCCATCCCTCTCGCAATGAAGGCCAACGTTCCATTCGCCTTCCTGATTACCTGCTGCACCTGCAAACTAACTTTTTTTTGGGATTCATGCACAAGGAGCACCGGAGGGACTGGAGTGCATCATCACGCCCGGCAACCAAATTTTAATTTGATTTTACGTTTTAAAGTTAATTTGTTTTAATTGCCGGTGCTTTTAGTGTCCCCTTCCCTTTTATAGGGGGCACTGGGGAAAAATTGTGATTTTAGTGCCCAAAAAAAAAACAAAAAAAAAAAAAAAGAAAAAACACAAAAAAAAAACACAAAAAAGGGGGAAAAAAAAAGGGCCTTGTAAATGTCTGGAGTGTCACCCAGGTCGGGTGGCACCGTTTAATGTTTTATGTTTTCACAGATAAACTCAAAAGAGTTTCATGCACAAGGACCCCCAGGTCCCTCTGCACCGCAGCATGTTGTAATTTCTCCCCATTCAAATAGTATTCCCTTTTTTTGTTTTTTTTCCCCAAGGTGGATGACCTCACACTTTCCGACATTGTATTCCATTTGCCAAACCTTAGCCCATTCGCTTAACCTATCCAAATCTCCTTGCAGCCTCTCTGTGTCCTCTACACAACCCGCTTTCCCACTAATCTTAGTGTCATCTGCAAATTTTGTTGCACTACACTCTGTCCCCTCTTCCAGGTCATCTATGTATATTGTAAACAGTTGTGGTCCCAGCACCGATCCCTGTGGCACACCATTAACCACCGATTTCCAACCCGAAAAGGACCCATTTATCCCGACTCTCTGCTTTCTGTTAGCCAGCCAATTCTCTATCCATGCTAATACATTTCCACTGACCCCGCGTACCTTTATCTTCTGCAGTAACCTTTTGTGTGGCACCTTATCGAATGCCTTTTGAAAATCTAAATACACCACATCCATCGGTACACCTCTATCCACCATGCTCGTTATATCCTCAAAGAATTCCAGTAAATTAGTTAAACATGATTTCCCCTTCATGAATCCATGCTGCTTCTGCTTGATTGCACTATTCCTATCTAGATGTTTCTTCCTTAATGATAATTTCAAGCATTTTCCCCACTACAGATGTTAAACTAACCGGCCTATAGTTACCTGCCTTTTGTCTGCCCCCTTTTTTTAAACAGAGGTGTTACATTAACTGCTTTCAGAACTGGCATTTCTGTTTTCTGCTGGTCAGAGGTGCTGAAACTAGTGCTTCAATTTTAATTGGGAGCAGGTGGTGGCTCAAAAGGGGGTGAGCATCAGAGGGCCGGAGGAGCTGGCGGCCAGGTGATCATCAGAGGAGCAGTGGGATGGAGGTGAGCATCGCAGGGCTGGGGAGCGGGTGAGCATTGGATTCAGACTTCGAACACATTAACCTCCACCCACCCGATCCAAACTCACCTGTTTTTTGGCGTTAAAATCTCCCTCTCCCCCCTGCCCTCTTTCACCTGCCTCCAACGTGACCATGAGTGGTGGGCTTCGGAGAATGAATGGGGGAAACCAGCAGTTTAAAAAATGACTGTTCCTAGATGAACAGCTGTTGTTCTAGTATTGGTACAGTTATCATTTCAATTGTTGAAGTATTGAGATGAGCTTTGGGCCAACTGGTCTTTTCTCTTGAAGCTTCCTTATAGCATTTCTTGTATATACCATGCAAGAATGTAGATGCAGAAAAGGATACAAGACTTTTCAGGAACAGGACAGGCTAATTGGCCCTTTTTAATATATTAATCTACATGCGCACAATATCTCACTTATTTGCCATTTTCTTGTAACTTACACAATGGTTACTATTTTGCATGTTTTGATTCTTCGATCAATTTGAAGAAAGTGTGATTGGTGCTTCCTGTAGCTTTGTTTTGGGTAACATGACAATAAATGATCCTAAATACAGTACATTTAAGCAGCAAGGAAATAAATTATTGTAATTTGACTTTTAAGATGCAGTTTTCACAGTTTGTTGCAAGAATGTAATCATTTTTACTGTTAAGAAAAGTCAGATGGTGCTTAACAATCCACTGCATGAAATCTATGGTTGTATTGTAATGTTGTCCCTTAACGGGGAACAAAGAAATGGCGGACCAATTGAACAAGTACTTTGGTTCGATATTCACGAAGGAGGACACGAACAACCTTCCGGTTATAAAAGGGGTCGGGGGGTCTAGTAAGGAGGAGGAACTGAGGGAAATCCTTATTAGCCGGGAAATTGTGTTGGGGAAATTGATGGGATTGAAGGCCGATAAATCCCCAGGGCCTGATGGACTGCATCCCAGAGTACTTAAGGAGGTGGCCTTGGAAATAGTGGATGCGTTGACAGTCATTTTCCAACATTCCATTGACTCTGGATCAGTTCCTATGGAGTGGAGGGTAGCCAATGTAACCCCACTTTTTAAAAAAGGAGGGAGAGAGAAAACAGGGATGTCAGCCTGACATCGGTAGTGGGTAAAATGATGGAATCAATTATTAAGGATGTCATAGCAGTGCATTTGGAAAGAGGTGACATGATAGGTCCAAGTCAGCATGGATTTGTGAAAGGGAAATCATGCTTGACAAATCTTCTGGAATTTTTTGAGGATGTTTCCAGTAGAGTGGATAAGGGAGAACCAGTTGATGTGGTATATTTGGACTTTCAGAAGGCGTTCGACAAGGTCCCACACAAGAGATTGATGTGCAAAGTTAGAGCACATGGGATTGGGGGTAGTGTACTGACATGGATTGAGAACTGGTTGTCAGACAGGAAGCAAAGAGTAGGAGTAAATGGGGACTTTTCAGAATGGCAGGCAGTGACTAGTGGGGTACCGCAAGGTTCTGTGCTGGGGCCCCAGCTGTTTACACTGTACATTAATGATTTAGATGAGGGGATTAAATGTAGTATCTCCAAATTTGCGGATGACACTAAGTTGGGTGGCAGTGTGAGCTGCGAGGAGGATGCTGTGAGGCTGCAGAGCGACTTGGATAGGTTAGGTGAGTGGGCAAATGCATGGCAGATGAAGTATAATGTGGATAAATGTGAGGTTATCCACTTTGGTGGTAAAAACAGAGAGACAGACTATTATCTGAATGGTGACAGATTAGGAAAAGGGGAGGTGCAAAGAGACCTGGGTGTCATGGTACATCAGTCATTGAAGGTTGGCATGCAGGTGCAGCAGGCGGTTAAGAAAGCAAATGGCATGTTGGCCTTCATAGCAAGGGGATTTGAGTACAGGGGCAGGGAGGTGTTGCTACAGTTGTACAGGGCATTGGTGAGGCCACACCTGGAGTATTGTGTACAGTTTTGGTCTCCTAACCTGAGGAAGGACATTCTTGCTATTGAGGGAGTGCAGCGAAGGTTCACCAGACTGATTCCCGGGATGGCGGGACTGACCTATCAAGAAAGACTGGATCAACTGGGCTTGTATTCACTGGAGTTCAGAAGAATGAGAGGGGACCTCATAGAAACATTTAAAATTCTGACGGGGTTAGACAGGTTAGATGCAGGAAGAATGTTCCCAATGTTGGGGAAGTCCAGAACCAGAGGTCACAGTCTAAGGATAAGGGGTAAGCCATTTAGGACCGAGATGCGGAGGAACTTCTTCACCCAGAGAGTGGTGAACCTGTGGAATTCTCTACCACAGAAAGTTGTTGAGGCCAATTCACTAAATATATTCAAAAAGGAGTTAGATGAGGTCCTTACTACTAGGGGGATCAAGGGGTATGGCGAGAAAGCAGGAATGGGGTACTGAAGTTGAATGTTCAGCCATGAACTCATTGAATGGCGGTGCAGGCTAGAAGGGCCGAATGGCCTACTCCTGCACCTATTTTCTATGTTTCTATGTTTCTATGTTAATACCATGAACTTATTTTTAATTCCTTGAAAGCCGAGTGAAAATTTAACCATTTGTATTTTGCAAGAAAAAATTCCCCATACCAAGTTATTGAAGCCAAAGGAGGAGCAGTTTCAGGATGAGGATGATGAGAATGAAGATGATCTGTGCTCGCAAGCAGAAAAGAACAGGAGTAAAACATTGGAGAAGGCTCGGCTGAAGAGTGATGGGGATCATTTACAGGACGCCGTGAGAAAACGTACTGTGGAATACACCAGCAGAGCTGATGACTCCTGATTCTAACAACACTGGAACAGAAAGGTGACTGAAGCTACAGTGCTTCTGTAAGGCATTGAACTGTTTGGTTATGCAATGGATTTATGGGCCAAGGCAACTGTACATTAAAGTGTGAGATCAGCTGTGGTGGATAGCAGTATTGTACTAAGCTTGCCTTTGTTCCTGCAGGCTTTGTTGCAAATTTGAGAAGCTGGTGATATTGAACCTTGCATGCTCCTTTAAGCCTTCCACACTTTCTGATTAGGTAGTCAATATGTTATTGAGTCCTTTGTACTATTTTGGTGGAAGGCTTGAAGTGTAGCAGTTCTAAAATTACTGTGATGGCAGTATCCTTGACCTAAGTTTAAAAAATCAAATCTTCCAAACTACTTGCAAAAAGGTTTTTTCCTTTGAAAACATCAGCTTAAAAGTGACCCACTGACTAAATATACCTGTTCATAAAGCAGCTCATTTTTTGCAGTACTACAGAAAGCAACTGTACGGTATTCTCCAGAACAATGCTACATTCTTTGTCTGCTAATTTTGTTTCCCTTTATTTCCATAGGAAAACTAAAGCTTATTTTCAAAAGTACTTATTGATCACCGCATTTAGAATGTCAGCTTAATAGTAAATAGTTGGATCCAAAATTCTATAACCTTGACAATGGGTCAAAACTTATCGTCTTTCCATCTGCCTTACATTCACTTAATTTTCTTATCCTATTTTCAACATTCCTGTTCATCTGTCCTCACCTGTATCAGAATATCTTTCTCTTGAACCTTTAGACACTGTTATTCAAGTCCTTGCCATAATGTAAACACTTGGTCAGTTTATCAAACCAGACTATTCATTTACGAGCATACAAACCTACAAAAATGATGGGTAAGAAAAGATCAGCTGGTTCATCAAGCTATTTAATTGTATAAGTACAACTTTTCTTTGAAATTGAGTGAAAATAATCATTGCTGGCATAAATTTCTATACATCCTTCCTGCGCTTTCTCCTTTTATAGTAGGTTATGAGGGTCAACATTTTTACATTTGGTTTATTTTTTGTTATATTTATAATATGAATATGGACAGCATCCCTGATGGTTCAATTAGTAAATGGTCTATATTGCACAGCTTTGAGCTACATAGATCAAGAAGGTCCTTTGGTCTTTGGTGAGTGAGCTGATCTGTGTGGGGTACGTGGTGGCAGTGGGCATTATAATTAGCTTCAATATCTAATGGTTAAGGAGGAGAAAAATCAGCCAAGGCTTCCGCTCATGATTACTACTCAATGATTCCTGTATATTAGGAACAATTTGGACTTGACTGGAATGGCCCTCACAGTCAAGTAACTCATTTACACTCAGTGTTCAGGCTCATATTAATAATGGCCACAAGTAAAGTATCAGAAGAATGCTACAGCCAGTAGAAATGTACTGAACATCTCACTGTGGGGCGTGATGGGAGAACCTTTTGATCAGGTAAAAGGTGCTGCCTTTTAATCTACTGTTTAATAAAGGGGATGGGATGTATAAAGACCAAAATTTCAGGTACAAATACTCCTACTCTACTGCACAAAAAGTACCTCAAATATGTTTAGCTTCTCACTCAGGCACTCATCAGTGCTTTAAAAAACCTTACAGTTTGAAAAGGGCATGTGTTTTCATTTACAGACTTGAGGTTTATTTTATATTGCGAAAAACACCAAACTGTTTATTTGTGTACAGAAATATTTTCAATGTGCATAGAATCAGCTCTTGAAATGTCCCAATTTTGCTTAGAATAGCTGCAAAATATTGTGACCTTTTATATTTTTGGTTTAGATTTAAAATCCTTTAACAGCATCATAAAAATCCTGTGTTCTGGTCAGAGCTGCTGCTTTGTATGCCAGGAGCTAAATTCTATTGCTTAAATACGCTCCCAGGTATGTAGACAATAAACATCTGCAGAAGAGTGTGATCCATGCACTGGATTTTTCTATAAGTTTTGTTCGCTATGATATGCCTGTTTTTTTTATAGCCACATCAGTTATATTTAGCTGACAGAGGCATGTATGAGCCTTTTGAACTCATTTTTGGACATACTAGAATAACTGATTCTAATGTCCATTAATTATTTAGAACTTTGAGAGCATATCTGCACACAAGTAGATTGGCTTCTCAGGTAAATCTTTTCTTTTTGAGGCGGAGGGGTAGTAAAAACCCTTTTTAGAAAAAAAAACTGATGAACATTCTGTAAATAGTTTGTTCCAGCAAGATTGTTGTACTTTTGCAGAAGGTGCCTAACACAGTGGATTATGCTGGGCTGACTGTCTTTTCCCTAAGCTATCTGTGTTGAGATTGTAAGGTCTTTTTTGTCACTAATTCATATAAAGCTATTTCTTCCAATGATGTTTTGTTTGTTTCTCCTTGCTCCTTTTAAATTTGATTCTCAAAGATTGTAAAAATAGGAACACTTTTAAAATGATTCTGCATTGAATTACTGTTATCAAGTTGCAGTGCGCCATTGGGTTGGAAAATCTACTGGCTCAAAGTGGATCTGTTGGCAATCTAATTGAAATTATAAAATATTAATGATCTGAAATGGATGTCCAACATCCTAGGCTGAGTGACGAGATGTGAATATAATGACATCCACAATGATCTGGACCAAAGGAATTTATAATAGTGCAGTTCACAAATACTTGGTTTGGAAAGATTAATTTTCTAAAACCAGTGTTCCTTTTTTAAAAAAAAAATACTATTCTATATAATTAAAATCAGTGGGTAGCAACATTTCATTTCAAAATGCATTGAAAGCCCCTGTGTCTGACTTAGAAACATAGAAATTTACAGCGCAGAAGGAGACCATTCCGGCCCATCGTGTCCTCGGCGGCTGACAGAGCCACACGGCCCTTGGTCAGCAGCCCTAAAGGTTACATATAAACCTATGAACAATGAGGATAGGCAAAGAGCACCCAGCCCAACCAATCCGCCTCACCACAACTGCGCCACCCCTTATACTAAAACATTCTACACTCCACCCCAACCGGAGCCATATGATCACCTGGGAGAGGCAAAAACCAGATTTAAAAACCCAGGCCAATTTAGGGAAAAAAAATCTAGGAAAATTCCTCTCCGACCCATCCAGGCGATTGAAACTAGTCCCAAGGGATCACTCTGGCCGTATTCTATTCCCTGCAGTAATTACCATTAAATCTGCTCCGTCCAACAAAAGGTCATCCAGTCGAATCCCAATTACCAGCTCTAGGTCCGTAACCCTGCAGGTTATGGCACTTTAAGTGCCCATCCAACCATCTCTTAAAAGTGGTGAGGGTTTCTGCATCCACCACTCTTCCAGGCAGCGAGTTCCAGATCCTCACAACCCTCTGCGTAAGGAAGCCCCCTCCTCAAATCCCCTCTTAAACCTTCCACTAACCACCTTTAAAACTATGCCCCCTTGTAATAGACCCCTCCACCAATTGAAATAGACCCTTACTATCTACAATGTCCAGGCCCCTCAATATTTTGTGCACCTCAATAAAGTCTCGCAACCTCCTCTGTTCCAATAAGAACAAACCCAGCCTATCCAATCTGTCTTCATAACTAAGATTCTCCATTCCAGGCAGCATCCTAGTAAATCTCCTCTGCACCCTCGAGTGCAATCACGTCCTTCCTATAATACGGCGACCAGAACTGCACGCAATACTCCAGCTGTGGCCTAACCAAAGTATTATACAATTTAAGCATAACCTCCCAGCTCTTATATTCTGTGCCTCGGTTAATAAAGGCAAGCATTCCGTATGCCTTCTTAACCACCTTATCCACCTGACTATGGGAAAACATTATAAGTGTGTCGACAGTTGGATGAAGTGCTTGTTGCAGCTGTGGGTGACACTGTAATGGAAATTTTTAATGTTAAAGTTGTAACATTAGCTGCAAAATCAACTGCCACATCATATATTGAGTTCTATTTTTTTTAAACTGGTTGGCTACAATGATATAGGCTTCGGCCATTGCGTATTGCCAGGAACAACCTAAATTTAACCATCATATATTTTGGTATTGGCTAAGTAAATCATGTAAATTTTAAAGTTTGGAAGTAAAAGTGACTTTGGTCCCTGATAGCTGCTCGGCCCTCCTCCCACCTTTACCCCCCACGTATCCAATATTTCACCTCACGCCCCCGTAGATATGCACTTCATGTTTTGGGCCTACAGCCTGTTCACCTCATATGACTGATCACCTGCATACTGCTTTTAAAGTCCGTTTTAAATTCAAGTTCCCAAAAATAGTTACTGATCAATCACTAACAAAGACAAAATGCTGGAAACACTCTGCAGGTCAGTCGGCATCTGTGGAGATAGCTGACGAATTAATGTTTCACGGATAGATCTTGTCAGAATTGGAAAAAATTACAGATGAACAGCATTTTAAAAAGGAACAGTTCATGGGAGAAGAGAGAAATGCACAATACACGCATACACGAGAGGTAGTAGAATGATCTGTAAGGTGCCTAAATGGAAAACAAGAAGTTTAAATTGCTGAAGAGCTATTTAGTAGGAAGCATAATAAGAGAAATGAAAGACAATTATGAGATGTGTGTGAATAGCTGAAGTGATGGGAGGCAGACAGAAATAGAAACAGGCAGAATATGCTCCGCCATTCCAGGGGCCTGAGAGAAAGAAATAGGTGCACATCGAGTATCTTCTCCTGAAAACAAAATGAGAGTTAAGATCTGATGTTATTAAAGCTGGAGAGCCGCAAAGTCTCAAATAGAAAGATGAGGTGCCATTTCTCCAGCATGTGTTGAGCTTCAAAGCAACAATGTAGGAAGCCAAGGACAGACAAATTAGATTGGGAGAGCTACATGGAATTGAAGTAGCAAGCGAAAGGTGTTTTTTATTTACTTGTGGACAGGACAAAGGTGATTGGAAACTGATCATCTAAGCTGTGTTTGGTCTCCCAAAGGTACAGGACACTGCACCATTAGCTTCAGATACAGTATACAAAATTGGAGGAAGTGCACATAAATCACTGTCTCACTCATTATTGATTTCTGTTGATTGCATATAAGAAAGTTATTAAAAAATTACACTCATTCCATTGTAAGTACTGATTTTTCTCCAGTTTTTTTTTAGAAACACTGCTTTGTAATGTATTGCATCTTGAAGCAATGTGCACAATGACCCTCTAGAGGGCACTGGAGTTGCATTGTCCACAAATTTTATTGTATCTTGATTATAAAGTCACAATTTAAGGAATTCTCATTACAAATACTAGAACTTGACTATAATTGGGGAGAGGTTCTAAGCAATGTTTCACATCTTTAGTAAATGGAAATATGTCTTTTAATAAATGTTATTATCTTAACTACTATGGTATGCGCATGTCTTATGCTATTTTCATTGCCAACTAGATTTGTGGAGTATAGACAAACCTTAACATTTTTATACTGTTCAATAGTTATTAAAGTTGTGTATTTTATAAACAGTATTAAACATTTACAGTCTAGTGAATTGTTACGGTGGAGGATGTGGTTTAAGATTGTCATCTAGATAGTTGTGGTGCTCATAGTTTATCATGGTTAAAGGTTTGAGTGGAATATTTTAACACACTATTACAGGTTCTTCTGATGACTCAGTGAGTTCATCCACTGAGTAGCTGCATCATACAGACCTGGAGGATCTCTGATTTGATCGTTGTGGTGAATTAGAAGATCTCAAGTAAGGTGCTGTAGGAGTGCTATATTTTGCCTTTTCACCTCTGTTAAGTGGAGGATTTGCGTAAGTTTCTGCTCCTGATTGCTATTCAGTGACCCCTGCTGGAAGTGCTCATGTGTGGCCACTGGATTCAGACAGGATTTGGCTCAGCTGGGATTGAACATCATGCCAACATTTACTGTCAAGTCTTGTACCAGAGAATGCTTTGTGTCGCAGTCATTTCCTTCAGGAGAGGAAGACAGAAAGTTAAGTAAAACAACAAAATATTTATTTTGCTTTGTCTTCGGCCCCCAATACACACTCCCCTCCTTCTGGCCACTGTCTCAGGCTGAACCAGATTGGAACCTTGCTATCCTATTTGGCCCAGAGTTGAGTTTCCATCGCCATATCTTGTCCATCATAAAGACTGCACGCTTCCACCTTTTAATATAGCCTGGTTCCACCCCTGCCTTGTTCCACCCCTGCCTTAGTCCACCTGCTGTTGAAACCCTCAACCGTGTTTTTGTTACCTCCAGACTCAACTAGTGCTTCCTAGCCCGCTTCCCATCTTCTACGCTCCATAAACTTGAGCTCATCCAAAACTTCTGCCTGTAACCTAACTCTCACCAAGTTCTGTTCACCCAGCACCCCTGTGTTTATTGATGTACATTGGTTCTCAGCCCACCAACACCTCAATTGCATTCAAATCCCTCCATGGCCTCTAACCTCCTCCAGCACTACAACCCTCCGAGAACTCTGCGTTCCTCTAACTCTGGTCTCTTGTGAATCTCCTTTGCCCCACCGTTGGTGACCGTGCCTTCAACCGTCTAGTTCCTTATCTCTGAAAGTCCCTCCTTCAAACCTCTCTGCCTCTCCACCTTTCCTCCCTTAAGACCCACCTTAAAACCTACCTCTTCACTCAAGCTTCTGGTCGCCTGTCATGTTTCTTCTTTGGCTTGGTGTTAATATTTGTCTGATTACACTCTTGTAAAGCACCGTGGGATATTTTACTATGGTAAAGGCGTTGTATAAATACAAGTTGTTGTAAAGCTGACGTTTTCATTTTTTTTCTGAAGTTGTTTTACAAGCTACAACTGCATGTGGTTGGTCTCTTCAAAATCATATTCTGTTGTTATGGCCCAACACTTCACGTAATATTTTGTTTAGTATAAAATGACATGGGTAATTGGAATTTTATGGCTATTTATTTTTAAAATAACGTTAGAAAGTCCCTCACTGTTTCCACTCAATATGCTTCCTTCTGCAGCTGGAAAGCTGGGGTCATTAAATTCTCCATGGCTACTGTCAGTACACTTCTGTGATTGGCTGGCAATACAATGGCCATACTTTCCTTACTCTCCCACTCCTAGAATGAACTATGCTGGTAGAATTACTAGAGAACTGGCAAAACATGCCCATTAAAGTTGGTTTATGAAGAGCATGGGATTTGAATTTTGTTCTGAGCAAAACTGGAAACTTTACAACTGGAGGCACCTGGTTTGACGCATGGGTATTTGGTTTCAATTCCATTTGAGTATAGTAAATGACATGATAGCTGCACAGGAATGGGATAATCATTATTTGAGTTCAGTAGTTTCTATTATATTTAATTATTCACTCAGCCACTTAACATAATTGTGAAACATATTTTATTTAAATACGTGACAACCCTAGAAGCATAACTCTTTTCCCTAAGATATGTGCAAACATTTCAAATGAAGGGCAAGAATATCTATCATATCAAACCCACCCCATCTAGTCAATGGTGCAACCTCGTGCACCATTCAAACACCCACTAACCATTCCATATCCTGCGAGAGGTTAAAAAACACCAGAATGAAACCTGTGGTAAATTCAGGAAAAACTAGGAAATTCCTCTCTAACACCCTAAGGCAATCAAGCAAGATCGGGGAGGCTGCAGTTACCAATGCCTCATCACAAGCACAACTTACCCCCTGTAGTTGGAAATCCACAATTCTCTCAGGAACTTGTCCTTTTTAAAAGAGCTTACCATTTTCAGCATGACTTGGGCGATCTGTTTCGCCGGCCGATGAATAAATATTTCCTGGCATATGTATCGTCATTTTTCACTTACAGGACCTGGCACTATAATCTAAAAGTAGATTTGTTTTCCCTACAGGCACTGCGCACAACTTGTGTACCCCTGTACCTTTAATTATTAACCCAGGTTTCTTTCAAAAGGGTTACACTGCTGCAAGTCAGAGCAAGAACAATGCAAGTGAAACACTATTATTGAAGGTTTGTTTAAAAACCTGTTGCTGTGCTTTGCACACATTTAGGAAGCACATTCTTTTCAGCAGCAACAGTTCTAAAACCTCCACTTTTGTGCCCAGTGAGGCTTTTCTTTGTGATCTGTTATGAAGGATATATTTTGGCCACAAGATGTATGGCTTTGAAAGTAAATATTACAGTTACATTTATATAGTTTAAATGGAGAGTGTGGCTCCCTTTACACTATCTTAACAATGCATCTGAATTTACTCAGGGCCATTTGCTTAAATGTCGCGCTGCTGCTGAGCTGGGATTTTTGCCCACCAATGTTATCTAGCGCTGACTCTGCAGGGTCAGCTAATTTGTATATTTATTGGCATTTCAGTATCATAACTCCTATGCAACATTGGAGCAGTGCGCTGGGGAGGGGACTTGGAAATTAGGAGTGTAACCCTTTAAAAAGAATGGCTGAAGATTGCAGCAGCAGTTAAGCAGAAGAGTGTTTGGCACTGTGAGTTCACTGTCAGTAGCTGCAATTTGTGTCTCGCGAGCTTTTGTGGCACTTTTAAAGAGTGTCTTCAATTAGAGGAACAGGCAGAGGCTCCAAATGAAGGAGTGGGGCATTCCGTGGCAGAAAAGAATCCAAAATATCAATGAAACTGACCTGCAGAGGGTCCTGACTGCAATGCAGCAGAGGAGAGAAAGGCTGCTGGGTGCCTATGGGTGGAAACTGCTGAAGTATTTCTTGCATGCCATATGGAGATCCCAGAACTGAGTGATCAGTACTGGAAAGAGTTCCATGACCTGAGAAGTGAAGATAAGATAATAGTCCAGCACTGTCCCTTTTCTTCCTTGGGCACGAACACACAGTTCACCTAAAATAGCTGTACAAGTAACCCTTCACATTGCACTGTGGTGAAGGGGATCACTAACTCACTATCTTGCAGTATGTGTTGCCGTCTCCCCTAACAGGAATTACTTCCATGCAGAAGTTTTAAACCCCCACCTCCACTTTTACAAGTTTAAACGAGCAGATCTATTATATCGGCTGTCTGATCCCACCTGGGAGACATCCATCAAATGCTAGCCTTTACCTAAATCATTCAATCTTGTTGCAGGAGAAACTTGCGCACAATACCCATTAAAGTCTAGATAGTGTCAGCGAAGATAAGAGCATGAGAGAGCTGAAGAATTGGGAGCTAGGTAAGGATGTGCCACCTTCCTAGTGAAGATAGAAGGGTAGAGTGTGCATGGCTTCAGAATTGTAGGATTCACATTTTATCAGTACTCACCTAAAAAGAAGGATGAGGAACATTACACCTGTACAGGCTTGCAGGTCAGTCTCTGAGAATGTGGAGCAACTGAATGCTGTGACTGCAGTCTACAGCCCTCATTTGCAGTAACATTGGGGAAGCTTTTTCATTGTTGCAGACATCACTTTATTAACTGCTGTTAATACTGTACCAATTTTTTTTTTAAAGTAGTCACTATCTTAAAGACTTCATCTCAAGACACTAATATGAAAATGTATTTTGGTTTGGGAAGGATGAGGAATTCTCAAGATCTTAAGAACTTTAGGAAGGGAGTGAAGGCTTTAGAGAGGGTGCAGAAAAGATTTACAAGAATGGGTACAGGGATGAGGGACATCAGTTATGTAGATAGACGGGAGAAGCTGGGGTTGTTCTCCTTAGAGCAAAGAAGATTGAAAGGAGAATTGGTGGAAGTGTTCAAAATCATGAGGGGTCTAGACAATGTAGATAGAGACTCTTCCCATTGGCGGATGGGTCGAGAACCATAGGACACAGATTTAAGGTGATTGGCAGAAGATCCAAAGGCGACGAGGAAAAACTTTTTTACGCAGCGAGTGGTTAGGATCTGGAATGCACTTCCTGAAAAGGTGGTGGAGGCAGATTCAATCGTGGCTTTCAAAAGGGAATTGGATAAGTGGCTGAAGAAAAAAAAAATGCTGGGCTACGGGGAAAGGGCAGGGGAGTGGGACTAGCTGCAGAAAGCCGGCACGGGCAGACGGGCCGAATGGCAGCCTCCTTTGCTTGTAATGATTCTATTCTATGATTCTAAGAAAACAAGGTGATCTTAAATTAAGTTCATTCATGCAAAATTCATATTGTGATATTTTATGCTGTGATAAATGAAAATGATTTTACTTGGCAAATATTTAATCTTGTGTAGCATTTGACCACATCAAAGTTGATCTTAAATGAGTTTGCATTTAATTTGAAGTGACAAGTGTTCCCTTTAAAGCATTTTGACATTGAATCAAAATGTCATGATGTCAGGGTTGCTTCTTAGCAATGTCTTCTTCGGTCAATATTTAATACTCATGAAATTGTAAAGGACACGTGGAGGCCAAGGTCTTCAGGTCAATGATCATAATGAGAATTTAAATTTCTCCCTATTTTATACATGAAATTCTTTCCTTTTGTTTTCACTGTTGATACAAGCCAAGTCTTATTTGCTTTTAATGAATAAACCTGAAGTAAAATATAGTAAAAATATTCTTGTGTCAAGACAAATATAGTTGAATGACGCTGAATGATATTTGAATGCATCAACGACAAATCTGGAACCCCTGAGCGAATCATCTTGGTTCTGATGTAAATTGCTGTTCCAGCACTGTTTGGATTTAAGATATGATAAAATTAACTACCTTTTGAAGTGTCATATAGCAAGCCAATCCAGGCAACCTGTATTAAGCCTTTTCTAATGTTTAAAACTGCCCTTTCATCTTATAGTGCTTTCTTCACCATAGTGAAGAGCATTTAATACAGGGTGAGATTTTTCCATTGTTTTCAATTGTGTTAACATGAAAATCTAATTCCTCATATCTACATCTTGTTTCCTTTATATAGATTAATATTCAACATTGCATCTTCTCAGACTATTATGGTGGACTATTATAACTTGCATTTCCTTCAGTAGGCTATGGCTTACTTTTGTTCCTAATTAGCTTATGTACATTCAAATATCTCCATTCATAAAATTGATCGAGGTTAATGAAAAAAGAAAATATTACACAGCATAATTTTGCAACACAAATGATGTATAGGACTTTTTAATAAATACATCTGGAGGGAAACAACCTTATCAGTTTTTAAAAAATACTTTTGTGTCAATACAAGTCAAGTGATTCATTGATTGATGCTGAATGGCATTTGAATGCGACAGTGACGCATCTGAAACTCCGAGTAATTCTTAACAGTGATTTATATCAGCCCTGAGATCAGCCGTTAAAGCTAGCCAAGTTACAAGACTAAACTAATGCACGTTGTTATGCTAGTTCAGGGGCTACAGAGAATAGAAGAGTCACATTCTCCCAGACACTAAGGAGTTAGGATCAAGCAGAATATGGTGCCGACAGGAGGTTGGAATGTTCTCATCTCTGTTCTTCTTAAAATGAACTCATTCATTAGTGTAATTAATGGTGTCTTAGCGTAATTAAAAGGACTCAGACTGCCACAAAAACTACCATAAAATGCAGGCTAGAAGAAGAAATCAATTTGGCAATTGAAGATAGTGTAATGGTTATGTTACTGAACTAATAATCTAAAGAATGCGAGTTCAAAGCCCACCATGGCAATTTGATCATTTAAATTGTTTTTAAAAATCTGGTATCAGTAAAAGTAGCCATGGTTCACAAATGTCCTTACCTGATCTGGCCTATATGTGACTCCCTACATGGGTGGCTCATCTGCCCTCTAAAGTAGTCTAGCAAGCCACTCAATCAGGGAAACTATGGATGGCCAATAAAACACCCACATCCCAAGAATGAAATAAAAGCTCTTAAGGTATAGAAATTTCATGGCTTCAGTTCAAACAAGATAAATAAACCTTCTGCATAATACCACCTACTGCCCCCTCGCAACTGATGAATTAGTGCTCTTCTATGTTGAATATCACTTGGAAGAAACTCTGAGAAAAGCAAAGGCACAGAACAACTTTGAGTGAGGGTCTTCAATATCCACTGCAAGAGTGGTTCAGTCGTACCACCTGGAGGACATAGTTGCCAGACTGAACCTGCATCAAGTGGTGAGTGAACTAATCTGGTGCAGTAACCTACTTAGCCTCTTTCTCAATGAGCTGCTTGTTGCAGACCAGTCTCTATGATAGTAATGGTAGGAGTGACCACTGCACAGTCCTTGTAAAGACAAGGGGTCTGAAATTTGGTTGATAACGCATGACTTATAATGCCAGTATTGGGTGTTATCTGGGGGTGGGACTCGGTGCTGTTCACGCCTGAAGCGCAATTCACGTGAATTTTTTTAGGAGCATAAACACTTAGCCGATGGTACATTAACGCCATGGAAATCATGACATTAGTATGCGTGCAATGCCTCCTTGGCGTCTTTCTCGCCACATTCACTTTTGCCGCCTTACGTGATGGCTGGCGTCCATGACACCTGAAAAAGTTGGACTGCACAAGGCAGTAAAAAAAATCGGCTGCGTTATTTAAATGGAATTGCAGCCGGTGCTCAACGGTCTAGGTCAGTGCTGCGTTTGATGCTCTCAGACAGTAGGGTGTTGGCGTTGCATTAGATTGACGACTAGTATCTAGGACACATTGGCTGCCATCTCAGCTAACTTTGAAATCTCTCTCTCGCTGTGACCTGTGCCAAGTGATGGGGGCAATGATCGCACACCATGTTGTCCTGTGGCACTGACTTGAAAGGCACTGGCTACAAAGACAGCTTAGGGCAAATGTGGATTCTCCCCAGAGGAGAGGCCCCAGACGGCGGGGCAGGAGGCCGTACACCCGCAGGGTTTACCATCCATATTACTCTTATCTTGAGATGTCCGAGGAGCAGTGCTTAAGAAAGCTGAGGTTCCACAAGGAGGTGGTCACGGAGCTTTGCAACCTTCTGCGAGCATACCTACAGCTGACATCGGCACCAGGACCTCGCTGTTGGTGGCAATGAAAGTGACAGGCGCACTGACCTTCTATGCTACTGGCTCCTTCAGTTTCTTGTCGGCAATGTATGCAACATCTTGCAGTTTGCAGTACATTACAGCATTCGCCAGGTGACTGACGCTCTCTACGGCAAACGATTCCACTACATCAAGTTCAGCATGTCAAGGCAAGACCAGGATATGCGCACCCGTGCCTGTGCCAGGTTAGCGGGCTTCCCAAGGGTTCAAGGAGCCATTGATTGTATGCATGTGGCATTGAGGGCCCCCCCCCCCACAATGGAGAGATTTCAGAATCTCAAGGCATTCCACTCCCTTAATGTACAGCTGGTCTGCGATCACAGGCAGATGATCCTCGCTGTCAATGCCTGATATCCTGACAGGTGCCACGATGCCTTCATCCTGCGGGAGGCCAGTGGGCCATAACTCTTCAAGCCACAGCATGAAGGCCGTGGCTGGCCCCTGGGCGAAAAAGGATATGGTGTGGTCCCCTGGCTGATGACACCATTCCACAATACCACTAGCCCTGCTGAGCAGTGCACCAACAGCAGCCACACCACAACCCGGGCGATTATCCAGCAAACTATCAGGGTTCTGAAGCAGCGTTTCCGCTGCCTTGACCGCTCTGGAGGGGCATTGCAGTACTCACCTGATAGTCTCCATGATCACCATTGTCTGCTGCATGCTGCACAACCTGGCCATTCTGAGGGCCCAGCCATTACCACCGGGGATAGATGATCCACCTCAGGAGGAGGATGACGAGGAAGATGATTCTCACCAGAGGAGGAGGCAGCCTGACACTGCTGCAGCTGGAAGGAGGGCTGCTTGTCGGAGATTCATCGTTCATCGATTCCAATGAATGAGTCTTGACATGCCAAATGCCCAGCCTATGCACATGGGCATCAACTCAACACATCGCTACACACCCTGCAGCCCTCCGTCTTAAATAATCAGTGCCTCATCATTTGAACAATCCAAACTTGCATTATTACAAACATAAATCATGTGTGGTGAAAACATCCACAAGACAACAACTTCATCCCCAACACATCGCCATATCCACAAAACCCCTTCAAACATTCTCATAGACATCCAAATAGACCTATTTACATCAGTTCATTTTGAAACAAGGTAGCCATCTCTGGCAAGTACCAAACAATTGTCGGATCATTCATCCAAGTGGAGCAATTTACAGTAGCTCACATTGCAACCTATCTCTGTTCAGTATGAACCAAGTGTTTGGTACGTCATACAAGTGCATCTAATATTGCAAGCTTATATCGTCACAAGGTCAGCATATGTGGGCACCTTGACAAAGGACTTTACCTTGTCTTAGAGAGGGCTTTCGACCTCTTCCCTTATCCCCCCTCCCACACCTACTGCTCCTCCGCAATGGGGTCTCAGGGCCTTCAGCAAGGCTGGTAGTTGGTTGTTGACTTCGATCCTCAGCCACACATGATGACCTAGCAGGACATCCCCAACCAGCTCGAGCCCTGGAAGACCCGGCTGCGGACTGCATTGGCTGAGCATGGGTGGAAGCACTCTGTTGTGGATGGGACGCGGAGAGCGGCAGCTGCACAGGTGGAATGATCTCATCATGAGAAAGGATATCATGGTTCAATTGACCCAACAGGCTGATACTCCCCCGGGGCAGAGCATCATCATGAAATCTGGGTGAGGCCCGTGCCACCATGTCTGGGACCCCATGGTCACTGTTTGCATCCAGCATCCATTGGTATCTACCAAGGATGGGCTCATTGGGCTGCTGAAAGGCATGAGCAACAGTTGAGGTGGACTCCTCCATCCTCACAGCTAGTGCATCAAGACTCTGTGGCACCCTTGCTTGTGCACCCAGCAGATCACTGTGCAACTGCAGGGATTGTCTTGTGACAACCTCTAGGTCGGGCTCGTCATCAGAGTGCTGCTGAGCATCACTCGGGTGCGCACTCACCCTTTGACGAGCTGGCCTCCGGACTTCCCCTCCCCTGTGGCATTGCTGGAGGCCACTGGGTCCCAGAGCATCAACCACCTCTGCCTCCCCCAACACCCCTTGGTCAGCAGCACTGCTGGCCTCACTCTCCAACGGCGCAGCCTCCTGCGTGAGGTCGAAGGAGGTGTCGTCTTCCTATTCCTCCTCATCCTCTGGGTTGTCTCCACCATCTACACCCGTGGAAGGCGCCCGAGAAGGGGTCGGTAGATCTGGCTGGTCATCTGAAAGCACAAACACAGAACAGTGGTCACCGGCAGAGGAGGAGGTCAGGAGCAGGAAAGGCATTCATGAATGCCAATTTCATGGCAATAGCTGCACGTTGATGTTGTCAGGGCCAAGTGTCCTGCAGGTTGCTGCAAAGGAACTCAACATACTGTCACTGTTCCGAGGAGGATCGGCCACACCCACCGTGATCACATCAACGTGCACGCCCATCAGGGCAGCTCTCCGTCCCTCCAACGGACTGAGCACTTGGAGATTAGGCTCCCCTCCACCAGTTGGCACATTTTCTTCCACCGGTTGTGTGCAAGCTTCGCCTGCAACATTTATCAGAAAGTCGGAGTTAGAGCCCTTCTATCAGTGTGGCCCAAGCGCCTTACATACTTAGTACATTTATTCTATGACAGTCTTCACAACTCGATGTAACTAACAATTGCGGTATGGACTTGCTGTGCCAATGCTTGAATTAGGGGGCCAGGACCTCTCAGTAATGGGGAGCCTACCGTCTTCGAGACGCATATGAAGACTGAAGAGTAAACCACATGAGAGGTGGGTCTGCAGAGCCGAGCAGCAAGGTTAACAGTGCATGTAGACCTTTGCAGTGGCAGAGGCTGCAAATGGGAATCTTGACTGTGGCATCACCCACTTAGAGCACGAATTTGGAAACACTACATTGAGCAGAGAGTGCACATTGAGGTGAGAGCATAGCATGTTGAAGTTTGAAATGAACGAAACTCGCTCTCACTAGCCGCGTCAGGTCATTGCACTTTTTTCTACATTGCATTGCTGTCCTTGGGGCAGTATCACTCGCAGACACTTGCTGTGCTATCTCCTTCAATAGCCTTCCGTATGTTTATGGTTAGGGTCTCCTCCCAGCCTCTGTCCTCAGCACCTGCCGATGCCTCTCCAGTGCATCAAGGAGTGCATCCACTGCGATGCCCATGAAGCGATGGACACGCTAACGAGCTGCAGCTGCTAGGTCTGCCATGCTCATGGTCTGAGTGAGTGCGTAGGAAGCAAATATAGCCGGCCAATCAACAACGTTTCAATTCAATCCAGGTAGTGCCACTATGTCTGTGGCGCAGCTCCAAATGATGCCTAAGTACTGGATGTTGAGCCCACGCTTAACAGCCCACTTAGCACAGCGTAGCATATCCAGATAAGTGTGTAACACCATGATTTAATGCTCCTATCAATTTTTTAGGTGTTGACGCTGAATTTTGCGTTTGGGGAACGCGACTGAAGCGAGACGTTAAAAATTTCTCTCATGCCACCGCATCAAAAATGGCGCTTCCACATCTTGACCCCAAGGCCTTGGTCCTCACAGTGAGGAGTCCTGAAGCCCCACCATCATCAATGCCATTGTCCATCCCCACTGTTCTGTTGCAGTTATGACACTAGCATCTACTTGACAATATGGATAATTGCCCAAGTATGTCCTATCCACAAAAAGCAGGACAAATCTACTGTGGCCACTTAATGCCCTATTAGACTCCTCCCAATCATCAGTAGAAGTCATCATCAATGGTACTATCAAGCAACACCTATTCACAAATAACTTATTTGCTGATGCTCAGTCCAAATTCTGCCAGAACCACTTGGCTCCATATTTCATCATAGCCTTGGATCGAAGTGCAGACACAGGAGCTGAATGCCAGGGTACAGGTGAGAGTAATTGCCTTATCATGGCAATTGATACTTGTGCCACATAAGTGCTCAACAATAAAGATCTCCAACGAGAAGATGCTCAACCATCTCTCCTGATCTTAAACATATTCACTATCACCAAGCCCCTGCCATTGACCAGAAGCTTAACTGGACCAGAAATATCGACAACTTGGCTACAATAGCAGGACAGAGGCTGGGTA
The DNA here is from genome assembly GCF_044704955.1 of Pristiophorus japonicus. Lineage (NCBI taxonomy): Eukaryota > Metazoa > Chordata > Chondrichthyes > Pristiophoridae > Pristiophorus > Pristiophorus japonicus. The sequence goes on along the minus strand of NC_091980.1, from coordinate 242,426,170 downwards.
CTCTTTGATAAGTTGTTCACCTCCTGAATCCTCAAAGTCTCTGCACCATCTACAAGGCTCAAGTTAGGAATGTGATGGAATACTCATCATGCACCTGGATGGTACAGCTACAACGCTCAAGAAATGCGACACAAACCAGGGCAGATAACCTGCTTGTTTGACATCCCTACCACCTGCATTACTGGTGCACTGTGATTGAAGGATGTATGATCTATAGGATACACTGCAACATCCCAAGTTTACTTAAACAGCACCTTCCACTAAGAAGGACGAGCAGCAAAATCATGGGAACACCAAGTTCCTCTCCAAGTCCTCCTGGATATGTAATGTTGGCCTTTCACCATCATGAGAACATCATTAACAAGGAGAAGGTCCCCCACCATCTTTATAGTGCAACAACCCATGGGCAATACATGTGGCCTATCTAATAATACCCACAGACCAAGAACAAATGAAGAACAATCCCTTTCCCTGTTCTGTTTACTCTCGACCACAAGATGCACAAGTTATAAACGTGTCCATTGCATTCCATAAGTGTTTGATATTCTATCCTTATATGAACTATACTGATTAATTCAGAGCTTCCCATAAACATCAGTGCAATCAGATTCAATTTGCAACCTTGGTGTTGTCTTTGACACCGAGGTGAGCTTCCGACCACATATCCATGTCATCACTTATTTCCATCTCTAACATCGCCTGACTCCGCCCCTGCCTCAGCTCATCTGCTGCTGAAAGCCTCATCGATGTCTTTGTTACCTCTAGACTTGACTATTCCAATGCACTTTTGGCCAGCCTCGCATCTGCCACAATCCATAAACTTGAGGTGTGATGTGACGTGGCAGGACGCACCACTCCAGGAAGGGGCATCTGAAGCTCAGCTCAGGGTGAAGAAAATTTGCCAGGAATGGAGTTGATTATCTTTGGGGTTTTTTCATTCTTGGGACTTCCTTAAAAACTCAGAATGGGAAAAGCATAGGGTTGATTCGGGTGAACCGGGTGGAATTTTGGGGAAATCTGGGGAACATCCCCAGACAAACCGCCAAAGTTTCTCTTCAACTACACAGGTGGGCTTAACAGGTGCCCATTTGCCTGAGTGCAATTCATGGGGGAAATTAAATGGGTCAGAAATGCTGCGGATGCACAAATTGTAGCACCAGCCCCCCCATCAGAATCATGCTGGAGTTCCAACCTCCCCTCCCCCTCACTGCGGCCGTATTTTGTAATGTCTGGTCTTCAGCAGTACAGAGAGGGGATCAGGTGTTAGCTGCACTTCGTTACAATCTTACTCTTTGGGAGCAATGTGGGCAGTTTTTGTCTTCGGTAGCACTGGGGAAAAGTCCTGAGGTAGGCAGCACTGGTGTGATGGTCCTGCCTGGAGTCTGATGGTATTGCAGTGGTGCTGCTGTAGTTTGGCAACATCAGTGATCTTTGATTTGGCATCGCTTTGGAGCGGAACCAGGAATTTGGCAGAACTGCAAGGTGAATCCAAGGTTTGGTTCACAGATGAATTCCTGATGTTTGCCAGCAGTGAGGGTCGGGGTAAGCCATGGATCTGGCAACACTGGATGTGGGGGAAGGGGACCCCAGTGTCTTACAGCACTGGATAGGGGGAGGACCCCAGTGTCTGACAGTACTGGATGTGGGGGTTGGGGACCCCAGTGTCTGACAGCACTGGGTGGGGGAGGGGGAGCCCCCGTGTCTGACTGTACTGGATAGGGGGAGGAGCCCAGTATCAGACAGCACTGGGTATGGGGGGGGAGTCCAGTGTCTGACAGCACTGGGTATGGGGGGAGTCCTGTGTCTGACAGCACTGGGTGGGGGAGGGGGAGCCCCCGTGTCTGACGGTACTGGATAGGGGGAGTCCAGTGCCTGACAGCACTGGGTATGGAGGAGTCCTGTGTCCGACCGCATAGGATGGGGGCTTTCTAAAGGATTTTTGGAATCATTGATCTTTGTGTCTATCTTTTTGTGTCTCTGTTTCTCTCTGTCGCAGCCATAAGAAAATTATTTTTTTAATTACTTATCAATAAACAGCGGGTGATAATTAGAGCTCTCAAAAATCAACTCATTTTGTATATAAGTTGAGATAATAACAATTGAATATTAGGAAAAACATTGCATGGCTGCCTCTCCCTGTCTCACTCTGTGCCTGACAGCTGTTAATAATTAGACTGTTCATATTTTCTATCCATTACCAAAGTTCAGTTGATAATTAGAGGCTGTTTTAACATAATACTGGTGATAATCGGAGATAATGAGAGGGAAGGGAAGAAAGGAGGGAGGAGGCAAGTGTGATGTCTGGAGTGTGATGGACTTGCATTGAACATGAGATGTATTTTATAAAGCACACCTCCTGATCTGCTAGTGTTGTTCACTGACTAATCCAGAACATTGGAACAGTCAGGTGGGGAATGTAACATGGAGCCAGAGAGTAGAAGAGTCAGGTGGAGTAGGCATGTAAGGAGCAGCGAGGCCGGAGGCCAAACAAGGATGGAGTAGGGTGCATTTCAAGCTATTTGGTAACTAGGAGTGGCAATACTTGGAACTTGAGGTAGGCAGAAGCATTCTTCAGCTAATACCAGGAGCAATGGTGTTCCTGGAGTTGAGACTTCGAAAGCAGGCCTTTCTGGGATTTCTCTCTTTTTTTCCTTCATTTTCTGTATTCTTCCTTTTTCAAGAGGCTGCTGTTTTGTTCTCCTTCATTGCCTTCACTTTTTCTGCTTTTAATTTCATTATTTTTATTGTAATTTTTCTGCTTTTAATTGGTTCCTTTTATCCTACTTATTTTTTATTTACTGTTTTTTCCACTTTTCACCATTAGTTCTTTATTTAGTTCACTTTGTAGCTTTATGCAGACAGCGTTTTTTCACCTTAGGTAGAAATACATTTCTGACAGGAGTCAATCTTATGGGTAAGGTTAGAATTCTACACCTTTATGCTATTATAAATTGTACTTGCTGCTTGTGTGTAGTTGTCTGACTGAGAAACTAAGATGGCAAGCAAAAAGCTATTTATAAAGGATTTGAACCAGTTTCTTTGGTTCCGCATCTGTTTCTTGCTATTGGTAGTATTGATTTAGAATTGTAATTTTTATTCTTGCTTCCTATGTGGTGATTTGTCACTGCTTTATACATACAAATTTAAAGCAAGTGTGGCATAGACATTTACATGAGTCACAGGGTGATAGAGGAAATGTGATTGTCAAAATGCACAGTAGATGCTACTTCTGTGGCATTGATCACGGTGAGTGAGAAGATATGTTGTTTCCTTACAATAAGGGTGTTATACCATGTAAAATATAACTAAGAACTTTTGCCGGTTTAAAAACCTGGGTGGTTTTTACTTTTAACATCAATAATTGGGAGATGATAAGGCAGAAAAAAACCAGAGCAGAAATGATCAGGATAATTCAGATAGTATCATTCAAGAAAACAAGCAAGAGCCTAACTTTGGATAGTTAAGGTAGATGACAACCCACAACTATTTACACTGCGTGCCTCCTCTTCCATTGCACGATCAAATCTTTTCTTAAATGCTTCTGGAGCTTTTGTCTCTACTGTTTTACCTGGAATGACAGTGATCATGGGCTCGGGACTTGAGTTCTGCTTCAGTCTCTTGGTTGCTGGAGCTGCAGCAGATGGGGGAGGAAGGTGAGAGAGTCTGTCTGCGTGTGTGCGCATGTGTGAGATGGGCACATGTGCGCCAATGTCCAACAAATAAACATAAAACAAAATTTTAAATGGGGAAAATATCAGTTTACCATGTTACAGCAGTGGAGGCTGCAAGTTTGACTCCCCCTATACCATTGAGTTGCTGATGTTAGTCATGTGATATATTTACAGGGCACAGCACACACAAGTCTTTCTAAAATGGATGCAGCTCCAGAAGTCTCTGGAACTTCCTGGTTCTTGTAAGCTGACTGTTTATTCCCTTTAGTTGCAGTAACACAATACGTTCACATCCACAATGTGGAGCTACAACATTACAAGCTTACAGACATTACACTTCTCCCTTCTTAATCAAGAAGTTATTATAGCAAACATCATACATAACTTGTATATTTATACATAACAAAGGATATGGACTTATTTTGCCATATTTAAAAATTAAGCTTAACCACTTGTTTTCTGATTTGAAGAGGATACCTTCGCTCTCGAACAGAATCTTCCAAACATGGTGTTGAATTTAAACTCATTCAAGGCTCATCCTGAGGAACGTTTTCCTCCACGGAATTTCCTTGATTTTCATTTGAACTCACTATAACTTCAGACTCTGTTTTCCTGACTCGGACTCAGACTTACATTCTGATTTGTTTCCAGTACATTAGATGTAGGATATGCTACTGGTGTATCAAAACTATCTGATGAGTCAGAAATAATTGAATCATTCCCACCTTCAACTCCTTCCATGTCTGTAGGTAAAATATGATCAATATGAACAAACCTAACCTGTCCATGATCAAACATCTTTACCAAATATGTGCGAGGACCATATATTTTCATTACTCTTCCTAGTAACCACTTTAACCATTTATGGTGATGGTTCTTTACTCTCACCTTCTGATTTAATTTCATACTTCTCTCTTTTCTCTACCTCTATCATAATTCTCTTTCTGTCTTAATTGTGTCTCTTCTATAGACTGTGCCAAGTTTGGTTTTAACAACAAGAATCTGGTTCATGGCTGTCATTTGCGAAACAACCAGTAGTTGTGTGAAGAGTATTACGATATGTATTTAGAAAATTAGCCAATTTGTGATCCAATGACAACTGTCATTTCTTTGGCTTTGGATCTAACATTTGTTTTATGAGGGCATATTTTACAATTTGTACAGTGCGCTCTGCTGCACCATTCAAAGCAGGGTGGTATGGTGGAACCTTGGTATATTTCACACCATTTTTGCTCGTGAACTGTGCAAATGCTTCTGAATGAAATTGTGGTCCATTATCTGAAACAATTTCTTCTGGGAGGTCAAATGAAGAAAATAAACTCCATAAAATGTTTTACTAGTTGTTATTTTCCACATTGGAAACACCTCAACCCACTTCAAATTGCTATCAATCACAATGAACAATTGTCCTTCTAGCTCAGCAAAATTGATATGTAGCCTTTGCCACACCCTGAGAGGCCATTTCCATGGCTGTAATGGTACTGATGGTGGTTGTTTGCTTACCGATTGACATGTCATACACTGACTCACGATGTACTCTATATCTTTATCAAGACCTGGCCACCATAAATAACTGCGTGCAAAACTCTTGATCAAGCACATTCCCAGGTGCTGGTCATGGAGGTCTGCTAATAATTTGGACCTGAATTTATTTGGTATAACCACTCTTGCACCCCACTTGATACAATCTTTATCGTCTGATAATTCATTCCTACGAATGAAGAATGGATGAATATCTTTGTTTGTTACCTGGTTTGGCCATCCATTTGCAATATAATCATACACCTTTGACATCACTGGGTCACGTTTGGTTGTTCTACCAATCTCTTCAGCTGTGACTGGCAGTTCATCAATGTATGAAAAATAAAACACTTCTTCCCTATCGGGTGTAACTTGTGATGGGGAAGGCAACCTAGATATTGCATCAGCAGTACTGTGATCAGCTGATCGTCTGTATTAAATATCATTTATATTTATGCTGACAAAATCAAAGCCCATCTCTGCATTCGGGCTGCAGCTAATGTTGGAACTGGGCATTTTGGATGGAGAGGATTGCTATTAGGGGCTTATGGTCCATAACGATAATAAACTTATGACCATACAAGTATTTGTGAAACTTCTTGACCCTAAAAATTAATGCCAAAGCTTCCCTTTTAATTTGCGCATAATTACTTTCACTGGCACTGAGAGTGCGTGAAGCAAAAGCAATTGGTCTCTCCTCCCCACTACTTGATACATGAGCGATTACTGCCTCAACTCCATACGGAGAGGCATCACATGCTAGCTTAATCTCCTTAGATATGTCATAGTGAACTAACATGGTGCTCTCTACCAATTTCCTTTTACACTCCTTGAATGCTATATCGCATTCTTTTGACCACTTCCAATGGACCTGTTTTTTCAATAGTTCATTCAGTGGATGTAATACTGTAGCCAAATTTGGTAGGAACTTCCCATAATAGTTCAAAAGACCCAAAAATGAACGAGGTTCAGTGACATTCCTGGAAGTGGGTGCATTTCTGATTGCATCCAGGTTTCCCATGGTTGGATGTAAACCATCTTTGTCTACTCTGTACCCTAAGTACTCCACTGAGTTTTGAAATAACTCACACTTACAAGCAGACACTCGTACTCTGTGCTTCTCTAGCCATTTGAGGACTTCATTCAATATGTTATTATGAATTTGCCTATTTGGTGCTGAAATTAGTATGTCATCTAAATAACATACTACCCCTTCAATACCTTGCAAAATCTGGTTCATCACGGCAGAAGACACTCCAAACGGTAGCCTATTAAATTGATATAGGCCTAGATGAGTATTTATCTAGTTCAAGCTGTAAGTAGGCATGCGTAAGATCCAGTTTTGAGAAGATCCGACCACCTGTCAGTGTTGTGAACAAATCTTCTATATCTGGCAATGTATTGGGGACATTACCCTCTAGAATCTGGTTTACGATTACTTTATGATCAGCACACAATCTTACCTTACCATTGGACTTAGGTACAACAACAATGGATGTAGCCCAATTACATCGATCTATCTTAGAAATAATGTTCTCAGTCTCTAGTTTTTTGAGTTCTTGCTCAACTTTCTCCTTGAGTGCATATGGTATGGAACGTGGCTTGCAGTAAACCAATCTAGTGTCCTTCTGTACCCTGACACTCGCCTTGAAGCCTTGGATCAGACTGCCCATTTCACAGAACACCTTCAGACAACTCTTGATAACATCATCTGTTGATGCAAATCTCGTTTCAACACAAAAAATCTCACTCCAATCCAGCTTCAGTGATCTCAACCAATTTCTTCCTAGTAAGGCAGGCTTGTCTCCTTTCACTACTATTAGAGGCACGTTCTGAAATTGATCCTTGTATTTCACTGGTACGGTGATACGACCTACCACAGGAATTTTCTCTCCCGAGTAGCCTCGCAGCTCCTTCTTGGATTTCTCCAATGGGAAATCATGCAATTTGTCGAGGTATAGTGACTCCGGTACTACATTCACGGATGCACCCGTGTCGATTTCCATTGGTATCTTGAATCCCGCAACATATATGTGGATTTTGCTACTTTTCAAATTGCTGTCCATTAACCTCGTGCTCCTGATGACATGTAGCTCTAATGTCTCCACATTCTGTTGTTCTTTCATGCAATGTAGTCTCTGGGGATTTCTGCTCATAACTTTGAAAACTGGACTCATAGCTTTGAAAGCTGGTTTACCCTTCAGTTAGCATGCCTTCGCAAGATGCCCAGTCTTTCTGCAGAAGAAACACTCTGCCTTCACACATGGACAACTTTGAGCAATGTGTTGTCCCAAGCACCGATAGCATGACTTCAATGCTTTGTTACAATTTCCAGTTTCTGAGACTTTGGGTCCCCACCGCCTTTTACTTTGAACCTGCAGGCCATTCACCTCGGTTGACTGAGGACCGTAATTATTATGAAATTCTCGGGAACATTGATCGGCCATGCCCATCGACCTCGCTGTCTGACAAGCAATCTCAAAAGTCAAGTCATCCGTTGTCAATAACTTTCTTCTGATCGCATCATTTTTCACCCCACAAACAAAATGCTCGGTTTTGAAAGTTTCTGAAATTACAGTGCTACAATGTAATCACTAATACTTTCATCAGTCTTTTGATTTTATATACCGAAACGATAGCTTTCAGCAATTTCTAACGGTACCGGGTTGTAGTGCTGCTCCAGCTTTGTTAAAATTTCTTTAAGCGTTGTGTCCTTTGGCTCGTAGGGGCACAAGCAGATTTATCAGGGTTTCATACAATTCAGGGCCCACTTCCGATAAGAAAATCGCTCTCTTACATTTCATCACAGCCCGGTTCTGATCTGCATTCTCTGGAACTCCGATTATATTATTTGCAGTGAAATACATTTCTAGCTGGTCCACATAAGCCTTAAACCTTTCCTGGTTGCGTTTATATTCACCTAAGTGTCCCATTACTGCTACGGGTGTCACCATTTTAAACTCTGCAGTAACTAGTGTGCTCGTTTTTTGCCTCGGATTTTGTAGCTTTTTCCAAAGACAGAAAAGCTTCCAAAGTCTCTGTCAGCTGGCTGAATCCTTCACCAACAAAATTTCAGCTTTAAATCATCTGAAATATCCCATCATCGTCGCCAAATGTGATATATTTACAGAGCACACACGCACAGGTCTTTCTAAAATGGATGCAGCTCCAGAAGTCTCCGGAACTTCCTGGTTCTTGTAAGCTGACTGTTTATTCCCTTTAGTTGCCGTAACACAATACGTCCACATCCACAATGTGGATCTACAACATTACAAGTCACGTTGTTGTAAGAAAGTGATTAGCGGTTGGAAATTATGTTGCATTTTTAAAAAGATTTAAACACATGCTAAGTGGGCTGCATTGTGCAAAGTAGGAGGATGAAGTATCTCACTACAAAATATAAATTGGTAACATTCTCGTTATTTGACCAATATCATCAAATTGTTTATATCACCAAAACTTGTATTTCGTGCAGTAGATCGCAATCTATTTTTGTTGTTAGCCGTGACTTAAATATTCTGATACAATTCAAAAATAAATAATTTTACATCAAATTATTTGTTGCAGTGATTAATTTCAGAGGTATTAACATGAAAAGAATTCTAAAAAGCAATCTTTTGCACTTCTCACACCAGTTTGCATTCTCATGGATTAATGCCACACAATGAAATGCCTAAGATCACAGAGGATTTAAAACTTCTGCAAGTAAAAGTAAAAAGAAATGTATATACATAAAATTGAGTAGAGGGTTAACAGGTAATGCTTCAGATGGTCTAGATCAAATAACTTGATAAACCTTTTTTGCTTTACTCTTGTGATTTATGTTGTTGTGGCCTCATAACTGTTACATAGCTGCCTTTGTATGCTGGTTAAAGGGGATAACATCTGTAACACTGTACATACAGATTATATCAAAAGGTCAAACATCAAGAGTAGGCATTTCAACAACTGTGATAAAAGTCAGACCAGGTTGAAGCATCCCACCAGCATGACAAGAACCAGGTACCTTTACTGAGCATTTATCTGTTACAAATCAGCTTTGATTGAATCCATGTCATTGTTATCTCAGCACTGAGAGCTCCACAAACTGGACACCTACTGAGATCTTGATTTCTCATACCAGGCGTGCAGCAGTATATTTTGAGATGGATAAGAGATCTTTCCTCAATCCACTTTATTTATAACAGACTGGCTTCTCCATTATTGTCATAGACTTTTTTAAATTGTTCAATTCTTTGCCTTTACGGTCGGTGTCTGCTGGTATGGTGAAAAAATGAACATAAGTGGTCGGTAATGTCATGAACCAATTATGTAAAAGTCCTGCAGAAATGTATTTATATGTAGCTCAGCACGTTTTTCATTTGATGAGCCGTGTGATAAATCTCCTCTATTCAGGCAAATTCTTGCAGAATATTTTGATCTTCAAACAACTTGGAAATATTTGGAAAGCTCCTTCTTTCTGTTCTCTTGTTAAGAAGGCCTTGCTGTTTGCTGAACTCAACCTTTTCATTGAAACAATTAAGTTCCTCAAATTTGTGTTTGTTGTTTTTACAGGGACACTTGCCAATTGATCCCTAAAACTTCATCCGTACTACCTTCATAACATCTGATGCCATTTAGGTTCTCTGTTATTTATTTACATAGAAACATAGAAATTTACAGCGTAGAAGGAGGCCATTTCAGCCCATCGTGTCCGCACCGGCCGACAAAGAGTCACATGGCCCTTGGTCAGCAGCCCTGAAGGTTACATATAAACCTATGAACAATGGCAGACAGGTAAAGAGCATCCGGCCCAACCAGTCCACCTCCCACAACTGCGATCCCCCATGTATCACAACATTTTACACTCCACCCCACCCGGAGCCATGCGATCTCCTGGGAGAGACAAAAAAACAGATAAAAACCCAGGCCAATTGGGGAAAAAAGTCTAGGAAAATTCCTCTCCGACCCATCCAGGTGATCGAAACTAGTCCAGGAGATCACTCTGGCCGTATTAGATTCCCTGAAGTACTTACCATCGTATCTGCACCAGCCAACAAGAGGTTATCCAGTGTAATCCCACTTACCAGCTCTAGGTCTGTAACCCTGCAGATTACGGCACTTCAAGTGCCCATCGAAGCACCTTTTAAATGTGTTGAGGGTTTCTGCCTCTACCACTCTTCCAAACAGTGAGTTCCAGACCGCCACAACCATCTGCGTGAAGAAGCTTCCCCTCAAATCTCCTCTAAACCTTCCACCAACCACCTTAAACCTATGCTCCCTAGTAATTAACCCCTCCACTAAGGGAAATAGACCCTTGCTATCCATTATATTCAGGCCCCTCACAATTTTATACACCTCAATGAGGTCTCCCCTCAGCCTCCTCTGTTCCAAGGAGAACAAACCCAGCCTATCCAATCTGACCTCATAGCTAAGGTTCTCCATTCCAAGCAGCATCCTCGTAAGTCTCCTCTGCACCCACTCCAGTGCAATCACGTCCTTCCTAAAATATGGCGACCAGAACTACACGCAGTCTTCCAGCTGTGGCCTAACCAGTGCATTATACAATTTAAACATAACCTCCCTGCTCTTGTATTCTGTGCCTCGGTCAATAAAGGCAAGCATTCCGTATGCCGCCTTAACCATCTTATTCACCTGGCCTGCTACCTTCAGGGATCTGTGGACAAGCACTCCAAGGTCCCTTTGTTCATCTGCAGTTCTAAATGGCCTACCGTTTAATGTGTATACCCTTTCCTTATTAGTCCTCCACTACCTCATATTTCTCCGAATTAAGTTCCATTTGCCACGGTTCTACCCACCCAACCAGTAGATTGATATCCTCCTGCAGTCCATGACTTTCCTTTTCAGTATCAACCACACAGCCAATTTTAGTATCATCTGCAAACTTCTTAATTATACCTCCTATATTCAAATCTAGATCATTAATGTATACCATAAAAAGCAAAGGACCCAGTACTGAGCCCTGCGGAACCCCACTGGAAACATCCTTCCAGTCACAAAAACATCCATCAACCATTACCTTTTGCTTCCTATCTCTAAGCCAATTTTGGATCCAACTTGTCACTTTGCCCTGGATCCCATGGGCTTTAACCTTCGTGATCAGTCTGCCATGTGCGACCTTATCAAAAGCTTTGCTAAAGTCCATATACGCTACATCGTACATTTGTTAAGGTTTTTATTGAACTTGACACAGTGTGCATGCTTTTTTGCATATTATAGGTTAGATTACAGGTAAGTGCAGATACGTTTGTTATCTTACACAATGAGCACTGTTTTGAGAGTCATCAACATCGACCCCGGATTGAGGGTGGGGGTGCTGCAAGAGCCATGCAAGGAGCGTGGATTAAGGAGCACAGAGTGGGTATTGAATGAGGAAAATGCGTAGGATGTTTGTAATTTCTCTAGGTATTAATGCAGGTACAGGGAAGCTAGGATCTCTCTATTCAACTGAAGGTCCCAGGGTCTTTGTCAGGAGAAAGGAAGACAACCCATCCAGCCTGGCATTTCTCCAGTCCCATACCTGGCTGTCTACTGCTTGTTTAGATTGGCAAATGTTCTACGGTTGTTTTGTCCACATGTTTATTCAGTAGTGTCCATTCCCCATAAGGTCTTAGAAAAGTTCCTCCTTTTCTGAACTACTTTTGCCCCCTTTACTAATTCACTTGCTTTGTTCTGAATTAAATTATATAAATAAAACACAAAAATTGTGTGTTCTCCCCGCCCCACCCATGGAACAGTTACTCTTCATTTTCCCCTTTGTTGGGGGATGTTGGGTTTCGCCTTGACTCCGGGTGCACATTCTCGCTGCAATAAGTGAGAACTAGGCGGATTCATGAGTTGTAGGGAACTGTTCTTCTTTTAGCGACAGATCAATTAAGCATTAGGTGGGATATGTGGGTGTTAAATGCAGTCATTGTTTCCCGTACCTGCCATGATTTTCATGCAGACAGCTGGGAGTAGAGTCATGGTCAGGATGTATGCAGTAGGATGCCTGTTTGGCCATAGCTCTACCAGCACTCAATTGTTATCAGGATAGGATTAAGTTTGTGGAGTTCATGTGGGATGAGTTAAATTCAGTGGAGTATTTTTCTGGAGTTACCCTCACAGTCAGTTCTCCCTTGTTAGTGGGTAGCCCGCATCTCACTTCAAAGAGTGCACAGGTACTCTGTATTTGGTTTTGCCATGGAGAAGATTAGATTCAAGAGAGGAGGTACGTCCACAGGGGATCTCGGTTATATAATAGTTCTCTTAATTTTAAAACTTACCACATTTTTATCTGTTTCTTGAAAGTAAAAATTGTATAAATTTAGATCTTTTCTCTTTTCTCCCTATATGTAATAATATTTTACCCCCTTTAAGTTGGTAATATTCACTCCCACCCACACATTGGCCCAGTTCCTGACCCAGGGGACAACTAGATCAACATAAGAACATAAGAAATAGGAACAGGAATAGGCCATACGGCCCCTTGATCCTGCTCTGCCATTCAGTAAGATCATGGTTGACCTAGTTGTACTAATTGCTTCAATAGTCTTTTCTGGTATTGACCCGTTATACTAAACAGTTTTGCTTTAATTCCTTATTTACTTTTAATTTTCAAATGATACCCTCTGACGTCTGAGATCAATATGAATAATCTGTGGGGATCAATCTGGAGCGGAGAGATAAAACACAGAACAAAAGTGAGGAGCTTTCCTAATTATGGCGGTGCGGCGTTCCGGTCTGTCACTGTTGGAGTTGGCCATGATGGTCCTGACGTTCCAGGTCCCAAACTTCATGTTAGAGGAGTGGAAGATGCCTGTGCGTGATTTCTTTTAATGTGGGGTGATCGTTGCACGCCGGTTACCACAGGGGCTTAGCTGAGCGAGGTCTTGATCCAGTGACAACGGGATCCAGGACGACTGGAGACCAGGTACCGCTATATGGGCCTAATTGCCTACGGCGAGGTGTTGGCCGCAGGCTCGGCGCTGGGTAGCGCCCTTGGTGGTAGGTGTTCCAAGGTTTGTTTGGGAGTAGGCATTGGTGGGGCCAGCGGTGCACTGGGGTTCAGAATTTTGGGGGGCAGGGGGTCACAGCCATTGTACTCACCACGTGCTGGAGGAGGAGAAGAGGCCAGGCCATCAGTGGGGAAGGAGAGAACCAGGGGGAGGAGGTGGAGGCCCGATAGCCAGGTCCAGCCGTCCAGTCGCCGCAGGAGGTCCAGCCGGGAGGCCCAAGTCATGCCAAGTCGCCGCGGGAGGTCCAGGTCACGGCGAGTCGCCGCAGGAGGTCCAGCCGGGAGGCCCAAGTCGCGTCGAGTCGCCGCAGGAGGTCCAGCCGGGAGGTCCAGGTCGCGTCGAGTCGCTGCAGGAGGTCCAGCCGGGAGGTCCAGGTCACGTCGAGTCGTTCAGCCGCTGCAGGAGGTCCAGCCGGGAGGCCCGAGTCACATAGAGTCGCCGCAGGAGGTCCAGCCGGGAGTCGCCGATGTGCGGTGTGGTGGAAGGCCTGGGGCAGGCCCGATCTTTTGGGATTCGCGGGGTTGGGGTTAGGGTGGGGATTTAAGACTTTAAAACCCCCTATTGGGGGTCTATTAGGGCTATGGCTGGGGCTTGGGGAAGTTTAGACAGTGGGAGGGGGGAGGTTGGGGGCCGAGGAGCTGTTTAGCAGGGACATAGTCGACGTATTTACCGAGGTGTATGAAAGCATGGGCCTTACACTAAACATTAGTAAGACAAAGGTCCTACACCAGCCTGTCCTCGCCGCACAGCACTGTCCTCCAAACATCAAGATCCACGGCGTGGCTCTGGACAATGTGGACCACTTCTCCTATCTCGGGAGCCTCCTATCAACAACAACATTGATGATGAGATCCAACACTACCTCCAGTGCACCAGTGCAGCCTTCAGCCGCCTGAGGAAAAGAGTGTTTGATGATCAGTCCCTCAAAACTGTCACCAAGCTCATGGTCTACAGGGCCGTAGTAATACCCGCCCTCCTGTATGGCTCAGAGGCATGGACCATATACAGTAGACACCGCAAGTCGCTGGAAAAATACCACCAACGATGTCTCTGCAAGATCCTGCAAATCCCCTCGGAGGACAGACGCACAAACATTTGCGTCCTCGTCCAGGCCAACATCCCCAGCATTGAAGCACTGACCACACTTGATCAGCTCCGCTGGGCAGGCTACATTGTCCACATGCCGGACACGAGACTCCCAAAGCAAGCGCTCCACTCGGAACTCGTCCACGGCAAACGAGCCAAAGGTGGGCAGAGGAAATGTTACAAGGACACCCTCAAAGCCTCCCTGATAAATTGTGACATCCCCACTGACACCTGGGAGTCCTTGGTCATAGACCGCCCTAAGTGGAGGAAGTGCATTCGGGAGGGCGCTGAGCTCCTCGAGTATCGTCGCCGAGAGCATGCAGAAATCAAGCGCAGGCAGCGGAAGGAGCGTGCGGCAAACCAGGCTCCCTGCCCAACCTTTCCCTCAACGACTATCTGTCTCACCTGTGACAGAAAATGTGGTTCTCGTATTGGACTGTACAGCCACCTAAGAACTCATGCTAAGAGTGGAAGCAAGTCTTCCTCGATCCCGAGGGACTGCCTATGATGATGGCTGATTGAGGGACAACTAGATGTATTTTGGGAAAAGGGTTATAGCACTGTGGGATAGATTTTCGTTTTGACCGACTGGGCGATAATCTGTCAGAGTGGATTGCCTGTCTGTTACAGAACCCATTTTCTTTGCATTTCATTCACTTTAATAGAATGAAAATCAGGCAGGCGAAGCGCTCCGCTAGATTACCGCCCATGTGGTCAAGACGAAAATCTACTACATGGTGCTATGGTCAGATTGAGCTTCACCAAAAAAGTGTTTTGTTAGACCAAAAGGCCTTTTCTTAATCTTAAGTTTTCCTATATTTATAACTGATTTTTGTAGTGCCACTTGTCTGTGTAATAGAGGACATTGGAATAATTGGAATACATAGCATCTACCTTAGCATCTCCATTACTTCATTCAGCATGCAAAATGGCTGCCACATTTCTACGTTAAAATTGCAATCGGAGCCCCATAACAGGTGTCGGACCCCGATCTGCACATTTAAACAGTCTCCTGCCTGTTTTGGGTGGGAGCGCTGGTCCTCCATTTAAAGACCTGTCTGAAAGTTGATGCAGGCGGACAAATGGGTGCACAAGGTTCACATCAGATTTTGAAATGCCGGTTACCCATTTTTAGGCAAGAAACTGGTGGCTCTCAGATGAAAGTCACTCCCAGTATTGCAGGAAAACGTATCTACCAACATTTGAGTAACTATTTATTAGCATAATTTTTTTTTTTAATCATCATCACTGTCTCTGTCATCATCATCATAGGCAGTCCCTCGGAATCGAGGAAGACTTGCTTCCACTCCTAAGGTGAGTTCTTTGGTGGCTGAACAGTCCAACACGAGAGCCATGGACCTTGTCACAGATGGGACAGATATTCGTCGGGGGAAGGGGGGGTGGCACTGATTTACCACAGGCTCCTTCCAGTGCCTGCACCTGACTTCTTCACGCTCACAGCGTTGAGATTCGAGGAGCTCAACGCCCTCTCTAGGGCGTTCTTCGGCCAGGGTCTCCCAAGTGTCAGTGGTGATGTTGCACTTTACCAGGGAGGCTTTGAGGGCGTCGTTGTAACGTTTCCGCTGTCCACCTTTGGCTCGTTTGCCATGAAGGAGCTCTGCGTGGAGCAATTGCTGGCATGCCAAATAAGTGGCCTGCCCAGCAAAGCTGATCGAGTGTGGTTAGTGCTTCAATGCTGGGGATGTTTGCCTGGGCGAGGACACTGATATTGGTGCGTCTGTCCTCCCAGGGTGATTTGCAGGATCTTGCGGAGACATCGATGGTGATGTATCTCCAGCGACTTGATGTGTCTTCTGTACATCGTCCTAGCCTCTGATCAATACAGGAGGGCGGGTATTACTACAGCCCTGTAAACCATGAGCTTGGTGGTAGGTTTGAGGGCCTGGTCTTCGAACACTCTTTTCCTCAGGCGGCCGAAGGCTGCACTGGCGCACTGGAGGCGATGCTGAATCTCCACATCAATGTCTGCCTTTGTTGACAAGAGGCTCCCGAGGTATGGGAAGTGGTCCACATTGTCAAGGGCTGCACCGTGAATCTTGATGACTGGGGGGCAGTGCTGTGAGCTTGGAAATGTAAACCAGCCAGCTCAGGGAAATGCTGCTTCCCTGTTATCTGTTTGAGGGTTAAGAGGCAATGCGAGAACTCTTCAATTTCCCAGGAATATGTGTGTCAAACTGAACCTAATGTGCTGGAATAAAAACTTTTCCACTGGGAACTGGTTGAATGAGGTGGGTAAGAACATCAGTTATCAGATAAATGGTTTGTTATTGGGTAATTTGTTCATGTCATTTTGATCAGTGTGTGTAACCTTATGCCAGATATACCAATAAATCAAGATAAATGTAGCTGTGTTATCAACAACAAAGGCACACCAGTTGTTCTCTGAACCCAGGTCATCTTTTAGTTCACACCAGAAATATTGTGCATAAGCTTAGTGATAAATATAATTGAAAAACCACCTTCAATTAAACTTTGCTTCCTCATGTTGTTTCGAATTCTGATACTAGCTGACTTTTGTGAATGTAGAAATTAGTTTGACTTTTTAATTCTACTTGGGTGCTACTTTCTATGGCCAAAACATGTGAAATAATTTGGAATTAAATGATTTAGTACAAGTAGGTACTAAAAGCACTCCATTTTCTCCACTCTGAAATATGTTTCTGTGTGGTAAATATAGCCTCATGACTATTATCAGTAAATTGTTGAATACAGTCTACTACTGTTAATTCAAATTCAATAGCATGAATTAAGCATTATAGATTAATTTTTAAATAAGCTTTTTTATTTACACAATTTCAGTTCAAATTAACAGATAATTAAAATTAAGCAACTTTGCATTAAGAGAAGTAGACTGCCTGGGGTTGATTTTAATCCCGAATGGGTTTCAGGTAGGCGGGAGAATGGGGCATGTGCGAAACACATCCACTGCCCTAAGTGTGAGGCTCAGGATATTTTAACTCCTAGGCTTCATCCACATGCTGTTGGTGGGCTGACTGCTTGAAACAGGCAGAAAGCGACAGGAGAGACAGTTTGGTGGGCAATGTCTGACACTAAGGGGAAGGCTTGCCAGCAAGCAGGTAAGTCACAGAGAGGGGGATTTAAGAGGGTCTCACGGGAGGGAAGGGAGGGAGTCCATGGCAGGGGAGGTTGCGACTTTCCTTGTGGGGCCCGTAGAAGCAGTCCTACTTTTCCAGCCCTCACAAAGGAACCTTTTTCACTTACCTTGGAAGCCTCTTCTCTCTGCAGGATCTGCTTCAGCCACTGTGGCTTGCCTGCTCGGGACCCAGTTAAAATGCAATCACGGTCCCTTTGATAAAGTAGGACTCCTATTAGCATATATTCATGAGTCACCCGCCTGCTTTAGATGGGCATATCATCCGCCTGCAGAACCCTACTGGTTAAAATCAACAATGTCGGGAAAGAGTCGAATTCTGAGTGTATCAGTAACCCCCTTGTTTATAGCTGCCTACCCGTAAGGTTTCTGCTGGGTGGAATCTATTAAAATGGACCCCTCTTTCAGTTAATTTTACAAAGCAGGAAAATTCCTCTTTAGTGAGTCATTTTCCAATGTAAAATGTAACAAAATTATCAAGCAAATATAGAAAGTTAAAGTATAAGTGAACAGATATTTGTGTCTTATTCCTTTAATGCACTGTACTGTACTCGAATAATAAAAGGCAGCTTGATAGAAACTTAAAAACAGGCAGTGTGATAAATGAGAAAATCAGTTCAGGAATTTCAGTACATTGGTTAATCCTCAGTTCCCTTTAACTGCACACATACCCTGCAGTTACTGTTTGATTGCACATACTCCAAAATGTAATAAATTATAGCTTATGTGTAGAAACCCTCCCAATTTTCCATTCATCCATGCTGCCATTGCCAGCTTGGCACCTTGGTGTGGTGTAAGTTAAGAGCTGAAGTTTCCGGCCTTGCATGAAGAGGTGCCATTAATTATATTAAGGTATACTTGATTCCTTTTGAAAATACAGTGCTCAAATGATTAGAACATTGGGTTACATTTGTTATAATTAAATTCAGCACAAGGGAATAGAGCAAATACTGAAGCAGGTTGGAAAGGAGACAGCAGCGGTGCTAACCATAATTTTACAACTATCTTTGGAAACGGGAATAGTGCTAAGGGACAGGAGAATGGTGAATGCAACACCCCTGTTTAAGAAAGGGGAAATGGACAAGCCAGGACATTTGAACCAGTTCGTCTTACCTTGGTTGTGGGTAAACTTTGAGTCTATAAAACAGGATGAAATTAGGAAACATTAAGAAAGAAATGGGCTAATCAAGGATAGTCAGCATGGATTTGTTTAGAGCAGGCCATGCTTGACTGATTTAATTGAATCTTTATGGGAAAACATAGCAGAGTATAAATACAGGGAATGCACTGCTCTGGGAACGTTGAAGATGGGGAGGTTGGATGGGTATTGTGTAATTTCTTGTGGAGTGACCTGATATTTGGAGGGATAGAATAAGGGGTAGTAGTTTGTGAAGTCCGAGGTGAGTCCAGTTAATGGATGTGATACAAAAGCAAAATACTGCGGATGCTGGAAATCTGAAATAAAACCAGAAAATACTGGAAATACTCAGCAGGCCATGCAGCATCTGTGGAGAAAGAAACTGGGTTAACGTTTCAGTTTTTGATGAAGGTCAGCATTTTCTGTTTTCATAATTGATGTGATAGCCCTGTTATGAATTTGCTGTCATAGGGTGTGTGTAAGGAGCTTTACTTGCATGTCACCCTGTTTGTAGCATTTGTCTCTTGGTATATTAGAGGAGTTTTTCAGCACACACTGAGATTAGGCTATTTAGTTCCCCTCCGCCCTATATCAGGACCCTTTCAGCCCTCTCTTTTCAGTGCTTTTTGTGATGAGATTCTAACTGCTTTATCTTTTGTTCCAGGCCTCTCTGGATCTGTAACCCTTTACACCTCTTGGCAGAAGTGAGGGAGCTGAGTTAATCCCTCAGGACTGCTTTGGTGATTTTACCATTGTAACAAGGGGGTAACAGGAGGTGATTCCTGGATCTCTGCCATGTTGCAGGTTAATTTAGCCCAAAGGTAGGATGAGAACTGTGCTAGACTTAGGAAGACAGGATTGAGCCACCAATATTTAGAGGGGTGGGGGGTGGTTAATTAGGTTTAACTTAAACATAATTGAGGCATGGTCTGAGATGGCTATTGCCCTATATTTTCTACATTACAACAGTGACTACACTCCAAAAATACCTCATTGGCTGTAAAGTGCTTTGAGACGTCCAGTGGTCGTACAAGGCGCTAAATAAATCCAAGTCTTTCTTTATGTCACAGTATGACGGTAGGAATAAGGAATACTTCTTGAGGAAGTAGGCTATCCCAGAGAATGTAATTTGTGGGTTTGAGTAGCAGGTGAATTCCTTCTCGGTGGATTGTAGGATTCATCAGATGTCTGCCATGCTCAAAGTCATTATATTGCCCTCAGATTGCTTGGGCGTGTTGTCCTGGATGAACTGCGTCTGCTGGGAGCCTGCCCTATTCAGATTGGAAGGCACAGACTAATCCTGCACCTATAATCATGGTGCCTTTCATATGCGGGGTGACCATAATGAATGCTGATGTAGGGGAGTCCTCATTCAGACGTACACTTTTAAGCAATGTTATAAGTTCTCCCTTAATTGAGATGGAGCAGTCATCCTCTCCAGGGATGGTGAGGTGGGCTCTTGTAGGAATGCCACATCCACACATTCTGCCTTTAGGTAAGCCATAATTTTTTCCATTTGATTGGGTGATTCAGTCCCTTGATGTTCCATGGTAGAATTTTGAGATAGGCTACATTGGTGGCAGTAGGTTGTTATGTTGTGTCTGAGGTGGTTATTTTGTGCTTGAACAAGCTGCAGGTTTTATCTTCCCTACATGGGGTCTCTGAATTTGGAGATTACCTGGCTGTTTAAGCTTCCCTTGCATTCCTGTGTCCTGTAGAATGCTGCACCCAGATCTCTCATTATTCTCCACATCCTGCACATTCTTCTCTTTATTCCTTATTTCCCTAGTATTCTTGTTTGTGTTTCATGGGTGTTGGGCAGTTGGCTAGGGATGGCCTATGCTTAGCTGCTTTCATAGTGCCTGGGTCTAATTTTCTGGCTGACTGCAGGATGCACTTGTTTGAGTAAGATGTCTGTTGAGGCTAACAAACTTTAATTGCCAGTTCCCACTTGTGTTAAAGGTGTGAGGTTAGAACATAAGAATAGGAGCAGGAGTAGGTCATTTGGTTCCCCCGAGCCTGTTCCACCATTCAATAAGATCATGGCTGATTGATCTTGGCCTCAACTCCACTTCCCAGCCCGCTCCCCATAACCCTTGACTCCCTTATCATTCAGAAATCTGTCTATTCCCACCTTAAATATATTAAATGACCCAGTCTGCACAGCTCTCTGGGGTAGAGAATTCCAAAGATTCATGACCCTCTGAGAGAAGAAATTCCTCCTAATTTCTGGTTTAAATGGGCGACCCCTTATTCTGAAACTTTGCTCCCTAGTTCTAGATTCACCCACGAGGGGAAACATCCTCTCTGCATCTACCCTGTCAAGCCCCCTCAGAATCTTACACATTTCAATAAGATCACCTCTCATTCTTCTAAACTCCAATGAGTATAGGCCCAACCTGCTCAGCCTTTCTTCATAAGACAACCCCCTCATCTCTGGAATCAACCTCATGAACCTTCTCTGAACTGCCTCCAATACAAGTATATCCCTCCTTAAATACGGAGACCAAAACTATACACAGTACTCCAGGTGTGGTCTCACCAACACCGTGTACAGTTGTAGCAGGACTTCCCTGCTTTTATACTCTATCCCCCTTGCAATAAAGGCCAACATTCCATTTGCCTTCCTAATTACTTGCTGTACCTGCATACGAACTTTTTGTGTTTCATGCACAAGGACACCAAGATCTTTCTGTGCCTCAACGTTTTGTAATCTCTCCCCATTTAAATAATAATTTGCTTTTTTATTTTTCCTACCAAAGTGGATAACCTCAAATTTACCCACATTATACTTCATCTGCCAAATGTTTGCCCATTCACTTAGCCTATCTATATCCCTTTGCAGATTCTTTGCGTCCTCCTCATAACTTGCTTCCCCACCTATCTTTGTATCATCAGCAAATTTGACTACATTACACTCGGTCCTTTCAACCAAGTCATTAATATAGATTGTAAATAGTTGAGGCCCAGCACTGATCCCTGAAGCACCCCACTAGTTACAGTTTGCCAATCTGAAAATGACCCATTTATCCTGACTCTCTGTTTTCTGTTAGTTAGCCAATCCTCTATCCATGCTAATCTGACCCCGCGAGCTCTTATCTTTTGCAGTAACCTTTTATGTGACACCTTATCGAATGCTTTCTGGAGATCCAAATACACGACATCTACTGTTTCCCTTTATCCATCCTGCTCGTTACATCCTCAAAGAACTGCAGCAAATTTGTCAAGCATGAGTTCCCTTTCATAAAACCATGCTGTCCCTGCTTGACTGTATTATGATTTTCTAAATGTCCTGCTACTACTTCCTTAATAATGGACTCCAGCATTTTCGCAATGACAGATGTTAGGCTAACTGGTTTTCCAATCCGCTAGGACCTCTCCAGAATCCAGGGAATTTTGGTAGATTACAACCAATGCATCCACTATCTCTGCAGCCATTTCTTTTAAGACACTAAGATGCAGGCCATCAGGTCCAGGGGACTTGTCCACCCATAGTCCCATTAGTTTGCCGAGTACTTTTTCTGTAGTGATAGTGATTGTTTTAAGTTCCTCCCTCCCTTTTGCCCCCTTGATTATCTATTATTGGGATGCTTTTAGTGTCTTTTACCGTGAAGATCAATACAAAATATTTGTTCAGAGTCTCTGCCATTTCCCCGTTTCCCATTATTAATTCCCCAGTCTCATCCTCTAAGGGACCAACATTTACTTTAGCTACTCACTTCCTTTTTATATATTTGGAGAAGCTCTTACTGTTGTTTTTTATTTTTATTGCTAGTTTACTCTCATAAACTATCTTCTCTTTATTTTTTTTTAGTCATCCTTTACTGGTTTTGAAAGATTTCCCAATCCTCTGGCCCTCCACTATTCTTCGCAGCATTGTATACCTTTGTTTTTAATTTGATACCATCCTTAACTTCCTTAGTTAGCCACGGATGGATCTTCCTTCTCTAGAGTTTTTCTTTCTCACTGGAATATATCTTTGCTGAGAGTTATGAAATGTCTCCTTAAATGTTTGCCACTGCTCATCTGCCATCTCACGCTTTAATCTATTTTCCCAGTCCACTTTAGCCAACTCTGCCTTCATACCTTTGTCATTGCCTTTATTTAAGTTCAGGACACTAGTTTGAGACCTAGCTTTCTCACCCTCAAAATGAATATGAAATTCTATCATGCTATGATCACTTTTCTCAAAAAGATCCTTTACGATGAGATCATTAATTAATCCAGTCTCATTACATGTTACCAGATCTAGAATAGTCTGCTCCGTGGTTGGTTCCACAACGTATTGTTCTAAGAAGCCATTCTGAATACACTCCATGAACTCTTCCTCAAGGCTATCTTTGCCAATTTGATTTGTCCAATCAATCAATTCTTTGCATTTACTCAGCATTTAGCATACGTCTTTCCCATGGACTGGCTTGTGTATAGTGTGCCAAGTCATAATCATGCGCTCAGAGTTATCAGTGCTACTCCTCTCCCTGTTGTATTTATTTGGCGCTGGTTGTAGGCCAGCTTTTCCTTTGGAGGATGGTAAGGCAATACTAATGGTATGTGAACAGTGTAGACAACTTCCCCTACATGAGTGCATCCACACCATGATGGTGAGATGTGCAATACATTGTTCTTTAAATCAAATGTCCTTAAAGATGAGTTGTAGCTCTTGTGGCAGGCAATATGAGTTGCCAGAGTGGTTTTGAGGTTGTTTATTTCAGAACTGAGTTCCCCTGATACCCAGATACTGAAAGAGTATGAGAGGTAAGGAGCTGAGTGCATGTGAGTGGTAGAGAATGCGTTTTGCAAGTGCCTTGCTTTACCTGACCACCCTTGTTCGGTTACTGAAGTTTGTGCACTGGATGGCAGTTCTTAGGGTGGCGCAGGTTGCATTGATTGCCCCTCTCACTTCCCTCCGGACAGCTTTTACCATGCTCTTATGGCACCTCTTGCCTTTATTGCCTAGCAATCTGCCTCTTCTGGCCCTCACTTAAACCAGCAGCATCTCCAGAGAGCCAACTGAGAACCCTTACAACTGTTGACGCCCCCTCATGAGGATACTGCTGCTGCTTTACACATTGCTAGTGTTCTCCCTCTTCCTGTGCTTAGCAAGTGATGTTACCTTTTGACTGGCTACAGGGTTCTGGGAGAACATTTCAGTAGATTAGCAACAGATTCACATGGATGGGAGGTATTCATGGTCCACTGCGAACCCACCAATGGGAGAACAATAAGTCGAGGAGAGTTGGGAGGTTTGTCGCTTAATCCGTGAACAGGACAGGTCAGGCTGGAAGTGACTGGGGAAGCCTGGGACCGAGAGCTGAAAAGTGGAGTCAAATCGAGCGGTCTGGAAGAGTGAGACGAAAAGCCTGAAGGAAATAACTGTAGCTCCATGCTTCTGAGGTTGATGCAGGAGTACAGTTGGGAAGAGGCGTGGCAAGGCAGGAGAGCAATGTCCGAGACGAACTGCAGATTTTCACATCTACTTTCTGAATGCATTTTGTCTTTCCCCATTCAGAGTTTGGGCTCATAATCTAGGTTGACATTTCAGTACAAAGGGAGTTCTGTACTGAGGTTACGAAAGGCACTGTATAAATGCAAGTTCTATCTTTCTTTGAAGTAGAAATCTTTCGTTAGCCTGCTTCTTAATACCACACCAATGAATAAAGGAGTAAAAAGAATGCTTTATAAAAGTCATTATGGAGATCAATACGCTTTAATCTCTTCTGTTATCTTGTTCTTTGTTTTGCCATCGACATTTTAAGCTCAGCAGGTCAGTAGGAATCAGTAATGATTTTGTTTAGATACAAATTTTCCTGAAAGATCCCAACTGCTGACTGTAAGCAGGCCTTGGTTGAATGTTTATTCAGTAGTCATCATTCAACAGCAAGTATAGGCTTTTGATAGATCACTTCACAGTGAGGTCACAGGAGAAATGAGAAATGTGTAAGTAATGACACACAATGTTTGTTTCCTGTTACTTAAATGCCTCCAAGTAACAAATGCTGCATTGAAAATATTTGTGTTATGCATTCACAACGATGGGAGTATACATTATAATCAATTTTAGTGCATCTTAGTTGTTGCTGTGAGCCAACAAGGACAGCAACTGAATAGCAGTTTAAGAACTGCATTAAAAAGAATAGTGATTGTCTGCAGAAATGTAGGTTTAGCTCGATCCGAGCTTAAACCTGTGCAAAATTGTAAAAAACAAAAAAACATGGGTTTGTTTTTACTTTATTATCTAAAAGCATTGGGCACAGTGCAGGTGTTTATTCTTGTGGCAATCAACACAATAGATACTGAGTAATAATATGCCCTCCTACTTGGTTCATTGAAAATTTGAAAATTGAACAATGCTGTCACTCTCTTAGATTCAGGTGGATAGAGATATTATGGAATGTAGAAACGTCTAGGAATTTTAATAGTAATGAGTGTGTAGGTTGGGGTTCGAGAGAATGGTTAAATTTGTTGAAAATGAAGCACGACCACAAGAAGTGCTTCACTTCTGGGTTTAACTTAGGCGCGTTTGGATGTGTGTGTGTGTGTGTGTGTGTGTGTGTGTAACCCCCTCCGGAAGAGGTGGGTTACTGCTTATAATATTTAAATTAGGCAATTTCAAGGAGATTTTTACTGGGATTTAAAATAATATATGTATGGGTTTTCAGGGCTTATTGAATGGCCACTGGGTACAGCATCTATGTCCAGCAGAGCAGAGCTTGGAGAGGGCTGCGCCCTCTGATGTGGGCTTTCCACAGCTGTCCCCTACCACCACTGTCTGCTGTTGCTCACTTGTGAAGTGTGAGTCACCAGGTGAAAACCCAACTAACTGTCTGCTGGATCCACCGAAGTGCGAGTATCTGCACTGGTGCATGGTAAGCATGAGTCCTGTGACCGTGCATCCTCAGAAAGAATCTGCTCTTCTGTAGGTTCGTCGTCTGGGAGGGCCACTGACTGCTGCCGTATGTGTGAAGGCCCTGGCGTAGAGAAAAAATATGAATTAGTATTGGCAAGGTAAGAATGTTGCAACTCAGCATTAGGAAGATGATTACATTTCACACGTTGCTGAAATCAAGTCAACATGACCTGAGTGCTGTATGGCATGCGAGTCGCTGATGTGTAATTCTGTCACCAGGTAGCTGGGAGGTCCCAATCTCTCCATCTCTGATGGTCAGGGACGCCGAAGTGGGAGAAAGCACAGACCTATGAATGATTGTAATGACATGTGTTCACCCAAAGTTCGTAGTGCATTTGGTGAGGGAGAGGCATCAAATTGCATAAGGATCAGGGTGCGTGACAGTGGTGGATGGATAGATGGCGATGTGAGAAAATGCATAGAAAGAGAACGATGCATGGTAAGTAGGTGTGAGGAGTGATGTAATGGATTAGGCACAACAAGGCAGATTGGCGGGAGTTGCACAACA
This sequence comes from Pristiophorus japonicus, assembly GCF_044704955.1. Taxonomy (NCBI): domain Eukaryota; kingdom Metazoa; phylum Chordata; class Chondrichthyes; family Pristiophoridae; genus Pristiophorus; species Pristiophorus japonicus. The sequence goes on along the minus strand of NC_091980.1, from coordinate 242,400,209 downwards.
GAATGTTGGTGAATGTGCAACTGTACTCTCCTTTCCTGGTCTGGTTAGGTCATTAAGTGCTTCCTGTCCTGAATCCAGGTGTGTGCTTCAATGTTTCTGCTGCTGATCTCTTTGCCCATCTCCAGCTATGCCCTCTCCATTGCAGCAGCAGGTTTCATCCTCCTGTTGCTGGAGAAGAATAACTAGTGATTGGCGGAGCAGGCTCAAGAGGCCAAATGGCCTACTCCTGCTCCTATTCCTTATGTTATATTCCTCACTTGCACTTAGCAGTACATCAAGTGATGCGTCATTGAATCATAGAAACATAGAAAATAGGTGCAGGAGTAAGCCATTCGGCCCTGCGAGCCTGCACCACCATTCATTATGATCATGGCTGATCATACAACTTCAGTACCCCACTCCTGCTTTCTCTCCATACCCCTTGATCCCTTTAGTCATAAGGGCCACATCTAACTCTCTTTTGAAGATATCTAACGAACTGGCCTCAACAGATTTATGTGGTAGAGAATTCCACAGGTTCACAATTCTCTGTGAAGAAGTGTCTCCTCATCTCAGTCCTAAATGGCTTACCCCTTATCCTTAGATTGTGACCCCTGGTTCTGGACTTCCCCAACATCGGGAACATTCTTCCTGCATCTAACCTGTTCAATCGAATCTTGGCACAGTCCTTAACTGTCCTGAATACATCACAACAGTTCTCACTCAGTTTGCTGAAACTTCTAACTCCTCTAAATTCCATCCTTGCATTGGCCCTTTAAATGCTCGAGTTGATAATGTGTCATATGGGTCCACACCATGCCCACTGCCACACATTTAACGCTAAACCCGGAAGTAAAGTTATAATGAGAGCCCCATTGAAATTGCACATTCTGGCGTGCCGAGAATCCTTCTGGATTTCGCACCCGATATCACACTCCTCCCACTCCGAACACTCTGAGTTATCAGGCTCAGCTGGTGTGAAGCAGTATATATTGTCACAATGTGCAGTATTATAACTTCAATGCAGAAACCCAAAGTAGTCAATTTTGGGTCAAATCTGGGTATTTACAAGTAATCATAAAATGGCTGTTTTATGTTATTCAAGATGTCTATGTTCAGTTTTAATATAATATAATTCATTATAGAAAAATGCTTGAAGGAAGTCATTTTAATTATGTTAAAGCACAATCATACCTACAAATTATTATTGTTATGTGTAAATATCTGTGACTAAAAGCACTTGCTATAGGCTGGACACTTAGAACATAAGAACATAAGAAATAGGAGCAGGAGTAGGTCATACGGCCCCTCGAGCCTGCTCCACCATTTAATTCGATCTTGGCTGATCCAATCATGGACTCGGGTCCACTTTCCTGCCTGCTCCCCATAACCCCTTATTCCCTTATCGGTTAAGAAACTGTCTATCTCTGTCTTAAATTTATTCAATGTCCCAGCTTCCACAGCTCTCTGAGGCAGCGAATTCCACAGATCCACAACTCTGAGAAAAGAAATTTCTCCTCATCTCAGTTTTAAATGGGCGGCCCCTTATTCTAAGATTATGCCCTCTAGTTCTAGTCTCCCTCAACAGTGGAAACATTCTCTCTTCATCCACCTGTGAGAGGCATAATATCTCCTCAAGGACTTGTTGCATTGCAGAAGAGAGGTGAAGAAATCAACAGAATTAATCTTATTCTGAAGAAGATTTTGTTTTGATCCTAGAATTTGTTATTTAAAGGAGAATTTGCTATTTTACCAAAAATGTCCTACAAACACCAGCTTATTTAAGATTACCTATTGAGTGTTTCCAGCATTTTCTGTTTTTATTCAGATTTATAGCATCCACAGAATTCACTTGAGGACAAGATTCTTTCTGTGTTTATTGTGATCTCTGGATTGATGATGATGCTGGAGTGTTTACATTAGAATTATTTTCTAGTTAAAATTCTCCTGTGTCACTAAATTATAAAAAGTAACATTCGGTGATACCAGCATAAACTTTGTGGGGTTGTAATGACCACAGTTAAAGGATTTTTCTTCGGTGCAAAAGAACTATATTATTCTCCACCAATACCACCCAAAAAAAATCTGCAGCATATGTCCTTAGAAATAAGTTTCTGTCTTTCTACTAATCAGCTGGAGAGGTGGAAGTGTCACATGGGGTAAATCTGTCATGGGCAAAGTGGATCAGATAGACTGCTGTAAGAAATAGATACTAATGTTTAAAATACAAACCCTAGATTGATCAACATTTCATGGCAAATGAGGTATTAATTTGCAAAGAGTCAGTTTCGTCAGGATTAACTGATGTTTGTCAGTCCTGTTTGGAGCAACTCCAAATTTTCTGTATCATCAGAAACAGAAATTAAATGTGTAGTATCTTGCAGTATAAAGCCAAATTACAAAAATGGCTGGAATTATGGGCAATTCTTTTTCCAGCACACTGGCAGAGCTGAATGTTTGATGTTTTTTCCATGTTGCAGGAGATATGCTATAACAGCCTTCATCGGGTCAAATCTTCCTGAATGGATTCTGAGGCCTAGAAATTGGATAGTGCTAAAAAACGAGTGCGGACACCGCGATGCGAGGTATGCCCGCGCCCGTTCAAAAAGCACAGGCAGCACGTCAACTGCTAATTATCATGATTGTAGTGTACAGCATAGCGCTGGCTGTGCTGCTGACTGACTGTGCGTCAGCAGGGGGGCAAAGTTTGCGTTGTTCAAGTGAGGCTAGCTTTACTTAACAGGCCAGGGAAAGGGCACCCAGGGTCTCGCCGCAGCACTCCAGCTTTGTGCAGGGGATCAACGCTGGGTCCTCTACCTACAGGGGGCCAGGACATCCTCCAGAAAGAAGGATGTGGGACCAGATCAGAGTGGTCACTGCCAGCTCTATCGTCCCCAAGACCTGGCTCCAGTGCTCAGAGAATTTGGCATGGCCCTTGGACAGCGGCAGGGCTGAAAGAATACAAGATGCTGGTATTCTCAAACGTTATTCTCCTTCTCACATTCCACTTCCCCTTCAACCCACAATACACATGGTGTAAGCATGTACCTCTTGCTTTACCCACTCCCCTCATCACAACCCTACCCTTGTACTTCCTTATTTCACACAGCCAAGAAATCCAGCCTGCCCAGCCAGTGGTTGACCAAGAAGAGGGAGGGGAGAATGAAGAAGAAGAAGCAGAAACACTGTCACTCGATTTGCCACTCCCAGCCACCAGCTCCTTGAGATCATTCTGCAAGACCATCTGCAGTGCCCCCCACTGAAAATCAGCAGTCTTTCACCAGCCATGCTGCAGTCACTGGGGGAAACACTGTGTGATATCAGTAGGATAACCAAAGGCACACGCAAGACTCTCACTAAGGGAATGCACAAGAATCATTTGTTGATTTTTTGATGTAATATTGGATGCATATATGGATAAAATTGGATTGGAAAATTTGCTTTATGGTGGCTTTTGTTTCAGCATTGTGGCCAAGAGGACGCTGTGATGGTCAGTCACAGAGGGCAGATAAGGTGTGGGACAAATGCTGAATGGGAAATTAGGGTTGTGTTCACTGGTACCGAAGGCGGATGATTCGATCCTGGATATCCCGGCCAGAAAGGGTTGCTTCATTCCTTCCACTTCTTCCTCTTCAGCTTCCTCCCCTTCTGCGTCCTCCCCTTCTGCTTCTTCCTCTTCCTCCTTCCTCTGCGAGCAGCTTGTCCCCTTTGCTAACTCTGCTCCATTTCCATGTCATGCTGAGGCCCAAGGAGAACTGCAACTAATGCCCCCTGGACTGGGAGCAAGTAGTGTTCTCATAGACCTCCTTTAAGAGTCAAAGGGCTGGATTTTCCGGTCCTTTGTGCTCTGGGTTTTGCCCCGGAGCAGCACGAAAGGCGACGATGAGGTCTTCAGTGCCCCACCATGATCCTCTGGTCGGGTTTTGCGATGGCGCTGAGTAGCACCTCCGGGAAGAGCTGCGCCGGGTGTGCAACGCACCTGGTTGCGACACCGGCGCAAGTTTTAACTCTTACCCGACCCGTCCGCCCGGAAGTGCGCCCGCAATGACCGCCTGGAAAATCAGAGCGGTCTAGCCATGCCAGCAGTGGAGAGTAACAACTTGATATCCCTTACACCAAGGGGCCAAAATTTCTCCTGGCCACCTGAAAGTGGTGCCACGGGGCAGCGCAGAATGGCCGCGACTCTGCGGAGGGGCCGCCGTTTTGTAAATTGCCCTTTGTGAGTTTTGGAGTGGTGCCCGGGACCGCTCTGCCCGTTATCCCACCGCGGTGTGCACACGCTGACCCCTTACTGACTGGCGGGGATCCCCCTCACAAAATTGCCTCTCAGGAAATTGCCCCTTTCCCGTTATTACCCCTCAGCAGCAGTCCCACTGCCAATCGGTGCCCGCGACAGCTTTTACTGTCGGTACATGCTCTGTGGCTTGGTGCCCGGCCGCCCTTAAAGGGGAGGGCGCACTGCCACAGCCGCCATGTTATTTTTTTTTGTTGGCTGACTTCCAGGTCCGACAATTATGGCCATGGATTCGGACGGGCCACCAACAGGCAGCTAGGTACCCCCTCTTGGATGGACGGCTGCTGGCCCGGCCGAAACCCACCCTGGTGGCCCAGTGTTTGCCACTAAAGTGACTGCAGAGTTCGCAATCTCTCCCCTTTAACTGATAGCCTTGGCTACTCTGCCCTGCCCCCACTTCCGACCCCATCATGATGACACTTCCGCCTCGCTCGGAAAAAATTCCTGAAGTGCTGAATTTCGACAGTTAGGCCACCCCAATGCGGCCAGAACACATCGAAAATGGTAGGTGCGCCTGCACTGTTGTAATGTAGGAAATGCAGCAGCCAATTTTTAAAAAATTTGTTCATGGGAGGTGCCTATCCCTAATTGCCCTTGAGGTGGTGGTGGTGGTGAGCTGCCGCCTTGAACTGCTGCAGTCCTTGTGGTGAAGGTACCTCCACAGTGCTGTTAGGAAAGGAGTTCCAGGATTTTGACCCAGTGATGATGAAGGACCAAGTCAGGATGGTGTATAACTTGGGGGGAGGGGGGAAAACTTGCAGGTGATGGTGTTCTCATGCTCCTGCTGCCCTTGCCCTTCTAGGTGGTAGAGGTCATGGATTTGGGAGGTGCTGATGAAGAAGCCGTGGCAAGTTGCTGAAGTGCATCTAGTAGATGGTACACACTGCAACTACAGTGCACCGGTGGTGGAGGGAGTGAATGTTTAAGGTCCCGGATGGTGTCGAGCTTCTTGAGTGTTCTTGGAACTGGACTCATCCAGGCAAATGGAGAGTATTCCATCACACTCCTGATTTGTGCCTTCTAGATGGTGGAAAGGCTTTGGGGAGTTAAGAGGTGAGACACATGCCGCAGTATACCCAGCTTCTGACCCGCTCTTGTTGCCACAGTATTTCTGTGGCTGGTCCAGTTTCTGGTCACTGGTGACCCCCCAGGATATTAATGGTGGGGGATTCAGGGATGGTAATGCCATTGAATGTCAAGTGGCGGTGGTTAGACTCTTACTTGATGGAGATAGTCATTGCCTGGCACTTGTGTGGCACAAATGTTACTTGCCACTTATCAGCCCAAGCCTGAGTGTTGTCCAGATGTTGCTGCATGCGGGCATAAACTGCTTCATTATCTGAGGAGTTGTGAATGGAACTGAACACTCTGCAATCATCAGCGAACATTCCCACTTCTGACCACATAAGAACATAAGAAATATGAACAGGAGTAGGCCATACGGCCCCTCGAGCCTGCTCCGCCATTCAATAAGATCATAGCTGATCTGATCATGGACTCAGCTCCACTTCCCCATCCGCTCCCCATAACCTCTTATCTCCTTATCGTTTAAGAAGCTATCTATTTCTGTCTTAAATTTATTCAATGTCCCAGCTTCCACAGGTTTCTGAGGCAGCGAATTCCACAGATTTACAACCCTCTGAGAGAAGTAATTTCTCCTCATCTCTGTTTTAAATGGATGGCCCCTTATTCTAAGATCAATCCCTCTAGTTCTAGTCCCCCCCCCCATCAGTGGAAACATCTTCTCTGCATCCACCTTCTAAAGCCCCCTCATAATCTTATCCATTTCGATAAGATCACCTCTCATTCTTCTGAATTCCAATGAGTAGCAGCCCAAACTACTCAACCTTTCTTTATAAACAAACCCCCTCATCCCCGGAATCAACCTAGTGAACCTTCTCTGAACTGCCTCCAAAGCAGGTATGTCCTTTCATAAATATGGAAACCAAAACTGAACTATATGATGGATGGAAGGTCATTGATGAAGTAGCTGAAGGTGGTTGGGCCTAGAATACTGCCCTGAGGAACTCCTGCAGTGATGTCGTGGGGCTGAGTGATTGACCTCTCCTACAATCATAACCATCTTCCTTTGTGCTAGGTGTGACATCAGCCAGAGGAACATCTTCCCCCTGGTTCCCATTGACTTAAATTTTACAAGGGCTCCTCTTAAATTCAAAAATGACTGTGCCTCAACTATATTTTCTCACCTACTTACACATGTTGTACATGATTCACATGAAAGCATTAAGTCCAATTAAAGATACAGACAGGTAAATGTCTGAGACCTGTAGCTGTAAAGTGTGAAGCACAGCCAACAAGACCCAAGTTATAGTACAAGCTGCACCTGATTTGAATTATATTCTACCTACCAGGAGCGAGCTCTGCACATGCATACTCGCATCTCTGTTCCCCCACCAACAGACTGAAATGTCTGCTTTCACATCATGGGCTAGATTTTCCACGTTTTTTGCATGCTTAACGCCCATTTAATGACCATTTTACCGCCGAAATGACATATTGGGCCCAAGTTTCCACAAGAAAAAAAACGGGCGCCCCTCCGAGCTGGGCGCCCGTTTTTCGCGCCTAAAACGGCACCTAAAAATATCCTCGGTATTCTCCACCTACTTACAGGTCCTCTGGCCCTCGGCGCAGCCAGCACGAGCTGTGGGGGGGGCGGAGCCAGGTCCCGGCGCTGAAAACAGTGCCGGGACCTCTGCACATGCGCGCTACAGTCGGCACGCAAGTGCAGTAGCTCCAGGCGCTGAACTGTGTGGGAGGGGCCCGAAGCACGCAGCCCCTAGCCCTGGCTGAATGGCCTCACTGGGGCTCCTCCCACGGCCAGCTCCTGCTCCCTGCCCCCGACAAGACCCGACACCCGCTCCCCACCCCCCCCGCCGACCAGACCCCCGCTCCCCCCCGCCGACCAGACCCGACCCGACACCCGCTTTCCCCCCACCGACCAGACCCGACCCGACACCCGCTCCCACCCCCCCACCCCCCCCACTGACCCGACCCGCGCTCCTGTTCCCCGACCCGACTCCCGGACTGGATCCGACCTTCTCTCTCTCTCTCAGCAACACGAACGGCTGCAGAATTCTTCCTGGTCCCTGGCTGAAGCACTTTCACACAGGTAGGAAGATGGTTTATTTAATCTTTTCTTGGCTTATAAATGTTTATTCAGGTTGGATTTATTTGTATAATATTTGTAGAAGTATAAATAAGGGTTTATTGTAGAATTTAATGACTTCCCTTCCCCCTCCTCCCCCCCCACCTCGTTCTGGATGCCTAATTTGTAACCTGCGCCTGATTTTTTAATGTGTAGAACAGGTTTTTGCAGTTCTACAAAAATCTTCACTGGCTTCATTCTACTTTAGTTTGGAGTACATTTTCACTGTGGAAACTTTCAAATCAGGCGTCAGTGGCCGGACACGCCCTCTTTTGAAAAAAAAATTCTGTTCTAAACTAGAACTGTTCTACCTGACTAGAACTACAGAAAAAAAATGTGGAGAATTGCGATTATAATGCCCATACATCGACCATTTAGCCACAAAATGGAAACTGACGGGCATTTTTCGGAAACTTATCGCCGAGCGTTACTTTCCCCATGTGCGTAACGGCGGGAAAAAATAATACTGCTCGCCCACTATTGCAATGCGACCAGTCCTTTCTCACCCTCTCTTGATGACCAATTACTTGCTGCAGACTCGAAATGGGCGAAGGTACGCTCCTCAGTGTGATGTGCCCAATATAAGACGTGCCAGACTGATGAGGAGGACCAGACGTTACACCCCCCGCAAGTACAGGGAGAAGCAATCTTACCTCGACTTGCCCGACACCACCTGCCTTCGGAGACTGCGCTTCCACAAAGAGGTTATCACTGAGGTATGCCAGCTCATAAGGGGAGATATGCAGCCTGCCAGCACCATCAGTACTGCACTGTCCGTCGAGGTCAAAGTCACCGCGGCACTGTGGTTCTAAGCCTGGTACTTTTCAGGCCACAGCTGGCAACATTTGCGATCTGTCTCAGCATGCCACACATTGCTGCATTAGACAGGTCACTGAAGCCCTGTACGCATGCAGGAGGGACTTGATCAGCTTCCCTATGACCAGGGAGGGACAGAGTGAGAGGGCTCTAGGATTCTCCAGAATTGCAAACTTCCCCAAGGTGCAGGGAGCAATAGACTGTAAGCACATCGCGATGCGGGCATCTTTTCAGGATGCAGAGGTTTTCAGGAACCACAAGGGATTCCACTCCCTGAATGTCCAACTCGTTGTCGACCAGCAACAAATTATAATGGCAGTGAATGCTAAATTTCCGCGCAGCATCCGTGATGCTCACATCCTGCGTGAGAGCACTGTATCTGACTTGTTTAACAATCAGCCACAAGGTCAATGCTGGATGCTTCGTGACAAAGGATATAGCTTCGCCATCTGGCTGATGACCCTCCTGCATGACACCCACACTGAAGTCGAGAGCAAATACAACAAGAGCCACAGAGCCACTCGCAATATCATGGAGAAAACCATTGGAGCGCTTAAGCAGCACTTTAGATGCCTGGACCACTCAGGAGGCAAGCTCCAATACCACCCTGAGCAGGTAGCTCAATTCGTGGTGGTGTGCTCCGTGCTGCACAACTTGGCTATCAGGAGGGGACAAGAATTGCCTGATGAGTGTGACAGTCCACCTCAGGAGAGAGAGGAAGAGGAGGTCGAGGAGGTGCACGCTGACATCGGCCCAGACAATCAGGCTGACGCTGCAGCCATGCCCCCGCCCCCTTGTAGACCACATGAAAGGGCCCGTGGTGGCATGATAGCTGCAAGAGCCTTACGCCAGGAGCGATTTGCCTGAAAGAACGTTGGTGTTATTTACAAGGCTGACACACTGCTGGGTGTGCTGGTCATACATCAATGGTGGGCATCACCTTGGTGACAGTTAAAGTTTAAGTTGATTGAAGTTAAGTGTAATTATACCCTTTGATGTTAAGGAATCACCAGTGTGTAACGGTGCAGCTATCTGAGCCATGCGCAACAAGGTTTTGTTAAATAAAAGACATTTAAACCAAACAGTTGTCTGAAATCATCAGTATTTCCATAAAAAAACATCCTTCCACCCCACACCCCCCGCTTCTCCTTCCCACCTCTACCCCTTCCCTTCTCCTGATTCCAAACCACCTGGCTGAGGAGCTCCTCAGGCGATGCCTCATTGGGGGGAGGGTGACGGCCAAATCGCTGCTTGAATGGATACAGGAGAGGACGGTCCCGAGGTGGGAACGTGCTCTGAGCCAGAAGCAAGATATTGCTGCTGGCTCTCATGTGTGGTTGGCAATGGGGGTGCGGCACCTTGGGGTGCAGTGCCGCGCTCCGGGACCAGTGGAGTTCCTGGCTACCAGCTCCAGGGCCTCCACCATACCTTCTGGTACACTCATAATAAGGGATGAAACTGAGTACTGTGTACAATGAGCAAAAGTGTGACCTTAGCTCCTTTAATAAGACTCCAGAGTGCAGGTACCTCGTGGGTGGCCTGCTTATATACCGTGCTCCCAAGGGATGCTGGGATCCCTTGGGTCTCCAACAGGTAGGCCCTCTGGTGGTAGTGTAATACAGGTTACAAGGAGTTAAATACATAACACCTTCATGTTATATCATATTTGTTGGACAAAAACTCGGTGCCAACTATGTTCTTGGTGCTTAGTAGGCTTCTTGCTGCTGGTGAATCTCTCTCGTGCCTCCCACAACAGCCAAACAAGCACACACCACAGCCACACACGCTTTCAGTCCCTCTCAGCTCCCGCTCTCTCTGTCTCCTCTTCTGCGCATGTCATGATGACCTTGACCTCCTGAATCGTGGGAATTGAGCGTTGCCATGCCGTTGCTAAGGACGGCGACACTTTACGGCAGAAGCTCAGGGAGATTTAACGCTACCGCCCATTTCATATCGCTTGCGGTAATGCCCAATTTCAGAAATGGAGACTAGGTACTTTGAGAATGGGCGTGAAGCCGGCGATATGAAAACACATTTTTACCGCCCACGCCGAAAATAACGCCCATTTTTGGGCGATAAGCAGAAGAGTGTAAAATCTAGCCCCATATACTAGTTGTTAGCTGTGGCCCAGTGGTAGCACTTTTGCCTCTGAGTCAGAAGATTGTGGGTTTAAGTCCCATTCCAGAGACTTGAGCACAAAATTTAAGCTAACACTCCAGCGCACTACTAAGGAAGTTCTGAAAAACATAGAAACATAGAAAATAGGTGCAGGAGTAGGTCATTTGGCCCTACGAGCCTGCACCACCATTCAATATGATCATGGCTGATCATGCATTTCAGGAACCCATTCCTGCTTTCTCTCCATACCCCTTGATCCCTTTAGCCATGAGGGCCATATCTAACTCCCTTTTGAATATATCTAACAAACTGGCCCCAACAACTTTCTGTGGTAGAGAATTCCATAGGTTCACAATTCTCTGAGTGAAAAAGTTTCTCCTCATCTCGGTCCTATATGGCTTACCCCTTATCCTTAGACTGTGACCCCTGGTTCTGGACTTCCCCAACATCGGGAACATTCTTCCTGCATCTAACCTGTCCAATCCCGTCAGAATTTTATATGTTTCTATGAGATCCCCTCTCATCCTTCTAAACTCCATTGAATACAAGCCTAGTCGATCCAGTCTTTCTTCATTTGTCAGCCCTGTCATCCTGGGAATCAGTCTGGTGAATCTTTGCTGCACTCACTCAATAGCAAGAATGTCCTTCCTCAGATTAGGAGACCAAAACTGTACACAATATTCAAGGTGTGGCCTTACCAAGACCCTGTACAACTGTAATAAGACCTCCCTGCTCCTATACTCGAATCTTCTCGCTATGAAGGCCAACATGCCATTTGCCGCCTTCATTGCCTACTGCACCTGTATGCCAACCTTCAATGACTGATGTACCATGACACCCAGGTCTCGTTGCACCTCTCCCTTTACCAATCTGTCACCATTCAGTTAATAATCAGCCCTCCTGTTTTTAGCTCACATGTATCCACATTATACCACATCTGCCATGTATTTACCCACTCATCTAACCTGTCCAAGTCACCCTGCAGTCTCTTAGTGTTGTGTATCTGTAAAGCATGCACTCTCATGTTCCGCCACCAGGAAGCTCATCCCTGAAGTCCCAAGGGATCCCAGCATCCCTTGGGAGCACTGTATATAAGCCGGCCCCTAAGGCCTGTTCCTCACTCTGGAGTGTCTTATTAAAGACTGAGGTCACTGTTATTTTAACCTCCCTGTGTGCAGCCTCATCTGTGTTAGGAACACAATAACTGGCGACGAGAATACGAATCTACGCAAAGATGCAGCAAACTGTGGGCATCCTGGAGAAGTTCTTGGAGGGTGAGGACTGGGAAGCCTATATCGAATGGCTAGACCAGTACTTTGTAGCCAACGAGCTGGACGGAGAAGGAAGTGCTGCAAAAAGGAGAGCGGTCCTCCTCACAGTCTGCGGGGCACCGACCTACAGCCTCATGAAGAATCTTCTGGCTCCGGTGAAACCCACAGATAAGTCGTATGAGGAGCTGTGTACACTGGTTCGGGAGCATCTTAACCCAAGGGAGAGTGTGCTGATGGTGAGGTATCAGTCCTACACATGCCATCTGAAGGTCAGGAAGTGGCGAGCTATGTCACCGAGCTAAGGCGACTTGCAGGACAATGTGAGTTTGATGGCTACCTGGAGCAAATGCTCAGAGACTTTTTTGTACTTGGCATTGGCCATGAGACCATCCTACGAAAACTTTTGACTGTAGAGACACCGACCCTCAGTAAGGCAATTGCGATAGCACAGGTGTTTCTGTCCACCAGTGATAACACCAAACAAATCTCTCAGCACACAAGTGCTAGCAATGTTCATAAATTAACTGGAACCGTGTTTGCGAGCAGAAATATACAGGGCAGAAGCCACGAGTCTGCAACTGCCAGCAGGCCTCAGGTGACCCAGATGACTGAGTCCCAAACAAAGGACAAAGCAAGGCAATTCACACCTTGTTGGCATTGTGGAGGCTTCCATTCAGTCTATTCATGCTGCTTCAAAGGGTATGTTTGCAAGAGCTGTGGAACAATGGGGCACCTCCAACAAGCTTGCAAACGAGTTGAAGCTCTGACCACGTGGCAGAGGAAGATCGGTCCATGGTGGATTCTCTACCACAGAAAGTTGTTGAGCCCAATTCACTAAATATATTCAAAAAGGAGTTAGATGTAGTCCTTACCACTAGAGGGATCAAGGGGTATGGCGAGAAAGCAGGAATGGGGTCTTGAAGTTGCATGTTCAGCCATGAACTCATTGAATAGCGGTGCAGGCTCGAAGGGCCGAATGGCCTACTCCTGCACCTATTTTCTATGTTTCTATGTTTCTATTAAAGCAATTTCGAGCTTCAGAGAGAGGAGGCAGATGCTGAAATACATGAGGTGCACACATTTTCGACGAAATGTCCACCTATAATGCTAAACGTAAAATTGAATGGCTTACCCATAGTCATGGAACTGGACACTGGCGCTAGCCAATCCATCATGAGTAAAAAGGTGTTTGAGAGACTGTGGTGCAACAAGGCATTCAGACCAGCCCTGAGACTCATCCACATGAAACTGAGACCGTACACCAAAGAGCTTATCACTGTCCTGGGCAGCGCCATGGTCAAGGTCACCTACGAGGGCACGGTGCATGAACTGCCTCTCTGGATGGCGATGGCCCCACACTGATTGGAAGGAGTTGGCTGGGCAAAATCCGCTGGAACTGGGATGACATCCGAGCGCTATCACATATTGATGAGGCCTCATGTACCCAGGTTCTTAACAAATTTCCTTCCCTTTTTGAGCCAGGCAGTGGAAATTTTTCCGGGGCGAAGGTGCGGATCCACTTGATCCCAGAGGCACGACCCATTCACCACAAGGTGAGAGCGGTACCTCACATGATGAGGGAGAGAGTGGAAATCGAGCTGGACAGGCTGCAACGTGAGGGCATCATGTCTCCAGTGGAATTCAGCGAGTGGGCCAGCCCGATTGTTCCAGTACTCAAAAGATGGCACGGTCAGGATTTGCGGCGATTATAAAGTAACTATTACCGTAATCGTTTCTCGGTACAGGACCAATACCCGCTGCCTAAGGCAGACGACCTATTTGCGACACTGGCAGGAGGCAAGACATTCACCAAGCTCGACCTGACTTCAGCCTACATGACGCAGGAGCTGGAGGAGTCTTCGAAGGGCCTCACCTGCATCAACAAGCACAAGGGACTGTTCATCTACAACAGATGCCCATTTGGAATTCAGTCAGCTGCAGCGATCTTCCAGAGAAACATGGAGAGCCTACTCAAGTCGGTACCACGCACGGTGGTCTTTCAGGACGACATATTGGTCACGGGTCGGGACACCGGCGAGCACTTACAAAACCTGGAGGAGGTCCTCCAGCGACTGGATCGCGTAGGGCTGTGGCTGAAAAGGTCGAAATGCGTCTTCATGGCAACAGAAGTGGAGTTTTTGGGGAGAAAAGTCGCGGCGGACGACATTCGGCCGACAGACATCAAGACAGAGGCTACCAGGCCACTGAACGTCACGGAGCTGCAGTCGTTCCTGGGACTCCTCAACTATCTTGGTAATTTCCTACCGGGGTTAAGCACCCTTTTAGAGCCCCTACATGTGTTATTGTGCAAAGATGAGAACTGGGTATGGGGAAAAAACCAAATAATTGCTTTTGAGAAAGCCAGAAACGTTTTATGCTCCAACAAGCTGCATGTATTCTATAACCCGGGTAAAAGACTTGTGCTAGCATGTGACGCGTCGTCGTACGGAGTCGGGTGTGTATTACAACAAGCTAACGTTGTGGGGAAGTTGCAACCTGTCACCTATGCTTCCAGGAGCTTGTCTAAGGCCGTAAGGGCCTGCAGCATGATTGAGAAAGAGGCATTAGTGTGTGTGTTCGGGGTAAAGAAAATGCATCAGTACCTGTTTGGCCTCAAATTTGAGCTGGAAACCGATCACAAGCCCCTCAATTTCCTGTTCGCTGAAAACAAGTGAATAAATACTAATGCCTCAGCCCGCATACAAAGGTGGGCACTCATGTTATCAGCGTATAACTATACCATCTGCCACAGGCCAGGCACCGAGAACTGTGCGGATGCTCTCAGTCGGCTACCATTGCCCACCACGGGGGTGGAAACGGCGCAGCCTGCAAACTTGTTGATGGTGGCGCAGCCCGCAGATTTGTTGATGGTCATGGAAGCGTTTGACAATGATAAATCACCTGTCACGGCCCGCCAGATTAGGACTTGGACCAGACAAGATAACTCTGCTGTCCATATTAAAAAACTGTGTACTGCATGGGAGCTGGGCCAGCATCCCCGTTGAAATACAAGAACTAATCAAGCCATTCCAGCGGCGAAATGACGAGCTGTCCATTCAGGCAGACTGCCTGTTGTGGGGTAACCGCGTAGTGCTACCCAAAAAAGGGCAGGGAGACGTTCATCTCGGATCTCCGCAGCACACACCCAGGTATAGTAATGATGAAAGCGATAGCCAGATCCCACGTGTGGTGGCCCGTTATCGACTATGACTTAGAGTCTTGTGTACGGCAATACAGCATATATGCTCAGTTGAGCAATGCGCCCAGAGAGGCACCACTAAGTTTGTGGTCCTGGCCCTCCAGATCATGGTCGAGGATCCATGTTGACTATGCGGGCCTGTTTCTCGGTAAAATGTTCCTGGTGGTGGTGGATGCTTTTTCAAAATGGATTGAATGCGAAATAATGTCGGGAAGCACCGCCACCGCCACCATTGAAAGCTTGAGGGCCATGTTTGCCACCCACGGCCTGCCTGACATACTGGTCAGTGACAACGGGCCATGTTTCACCAGTGCCGAATTTAAACAATTCATGACCCGCAATGGGATCAAACATGTCACCTCGGCCCCGTTTAAACCAGCCTTCAATGGGCAGGCAGAGCGAGCAGTACAAACCATCAAACAGAGCCTTAAACAAGTCACAGAAGGCTCACTCCAAACCCGCCTGTCCCAAGTACTGCTCAGCCACTGCATGAGACCCCACTCACTCACGGGGGTGCCCTCGGCTGAGCTACTCATGAAAAGGACACTTAAAACCAGACTCTCGCTGGTTCACCCCAACCTGCATGATCAGGTAGAGAGCAGGTGGCAGCAACAAAATGTAAACGATGGTCGCGCCACTGTGTCATGGGAAATTGATCTGAATGACCCTGTGTATGTGCTAAACTATGGACATGGTCCCAAGTGGATCGCAGGCACGGTGATTCCTAAAGAAGGGAGTAGTGTGTTTGTAGTCAAACTAGACAACTCTTTTAGGGAGTACAAAACAAACATTAGATCGAGTGCCCCCCGATCTGGGGGACACTCCAGACACTTATAACTGCCCTCTTTTTTTTTTGTGTCAAACTAGACAATGGATAAATTTGCAGAAAGCACCTGGACCAAACGAGGCTGCGGTTCACAGACTGCCCTGAACAACCCACAGCAGACACCACCTTTTTCGAGCCCATAACACACACCCAAAGGATCAACGACACCACCCCGGACCAGGAAATCGAACCCATCACGTCCACAGCCCAGCAAGGCCAGGCCTGCAGGGCCAACAACATGCCAGAACAGTGAGAGCACAGCCAACATACCAGAACAGACCTTTGTACCGAGGTGGTCCACCAGGGAAAGAAAGGCTCCCAAACGCCTCACCTTGTAAAGAGTTTTCACTTTGACTTTGGGGAGGGAGTGATGTTGTGTATCTGTAAAGCATGCACTCCCATGTTCTGCCACCAGGGAGCTCATCCCCTGAAGTCCCAAGGGATCCCAGCATCCCTTGGGAGCACTGTATATAAGCCGGCCCCTAAGGCCTGTTCCTCATTCTGGAGTGTCTTATTAAAGACTGAGGTCACTGTTACTTTAACCTCCCTGTGTGCGGCCTCATCTGTGTTGGGAACACAATACTTCGCATCCTCCTCACATAGAAACATAGAAACGTAGAAAATAGGTGCAGGAGTAGGCCATTCAGCCCTTCGAGCCTGCACCACCATCCAATAAGATCATGGCTGATCATTCCTTCAGTACCCCTTTCCTGCTTTCTCCATACTCCTTGATCCCTTTAGCTGTAAGGGCCATATCTAACTCCCTCTTGAATATATCCAATGATCTGGCATCAACAACTCTCTGTGGCAGGGAATTCCACAGGTTAACAACTCTCTGAGTGAAGAAGTTTCTCCTCATCTCAGTCCGAAACAGCCTGCCCCTTATCCTAAGACTGTGTCCCCTGGTTCTGGACTTCCTCAACATCGGGAACATTCTTCCCGCATCTAGCTTGTCCAGTCCAGTCAGAATCTTATATGTTTCTATGAGCTCCCCTCTCATCCTTCTAAACTCCAGTGTATAAAGGCCCAGTTGATCCACTCTCTCCTCATATGTCAGTCCAGCCATTTCTGGAATCAGTCTGGTGAACCTTAGCTGCACTCTCTCAATAGCAAGAACGTTCTTCTTCAGATTAGGAGACCAAAACTGAACACAATATTCCAGGTGGGGCCTCACCAAGGTCCTGTACAACTGCAGCAAGAATTCCCTGCTCCTATACTCAAATCCCCTTGCTATGAAGGCCAACATACCATTTGCCTTCTTCACCGCCTGCTGTACCTGCATGCCACTTTCAATGACTGATGAACCATGACACCCAGGTCTCACTGCACCTCCCCTTTTCCTAATCTGCCGCCATTCAGATAATATTCTGCCTTCGTGTTTTTGTCCCCAAAGTGGATAACCTCACATTTATCCACATTATACTATATCTGCCATGTATTTGCCCACTCACCTAACCTTTCCAAGTCACCCTGCAGCCTCTTAGCATCCTCCTCACAGCTCACACTGCCACCCAGTTTAGTGTCATCTGCAAACTTGGAGATATTACACTCAATTCCATCATCTAAATCATTAATATATATTGTAAAGAGCTGGGGTCCCAGCACTGAGCCCTGCGGCACTCCAATGCCTGCCATTCTGAAAAGGACCCGTTAATCCTGACTCTCTGCTTCCTGTCTGCCAACCAGTTCTCTATCCACGTCAGTACATTACCCCCAATACCATGTGCTTTGATTTTGCACACCAATCTCCTTGTCAAAAGCCTTTTGAAAGTCCAAATACACCACATCCACTGGTTCTCCCTGGTCCACTCTACTCGTTACATCCTCAAAAAATTCCAAAGACTTGTCAAGCATGATTTCCCTTTCATAAATCCATGCTGCTTGGACCAATCCTATCACTGCTCTCCAAATGCGCACCTATTTCATCCTTAATGATTGATTCCAACATTTTCCCCACCACCGATGTCAAGCTAATCGGTCTATAATTACGCGTTTTCTCTCTCCCTCCTTTTTTAAAAAGTGGTGTTACATTAGCAACCCTCCAGTCCATAGGAACTGATCCAGAGTCGATAGACTGTTGGAAAATTATCACCAATGCATCCACTATTTCTAGGGCCACTTCCTTAAGTACTCTGGGATGTCGACTATGAGGCCCTGGGGATTTACCGGCCTTCAATTCCGTCAATTTCCCTAACACAATTTCCCGCCTAATAAGGATATCCTACAGTTCCTCCTTCTCACTAGACCCTCGGTCCCCTAGTACATCCGGAAGGTTATTTGTGTCTCCCTTTATGAAGACAAACCAAAGTACATGTTCAATTGGTCTGCCATTTCTTTGTTCCCCATTATAAATTCACCTGAATCCGACTGCAAGGGACCTATGTTTGTCTTCACTAATCTTTTTCTGTTCACATATCTATAGAAGCTTCTGCAGTCAGTTTTTATGTTTCCGGCAAGCTTTCTCTCATACTCTATTTTCCCCCTCTTAATTAAACCCTTTGTCCTCTTCTGCTGAGTTCTAAAATTCTCCCAGTCCTCCGGTTTGCTGCTTTTTCTAGCTCAACATTTAGCCCTCAACCAACATTACTAAAACAGATTATATGGTCATTATCACATTGCTGTTTGTGGGACTTTGCTCTGTGCAAATTGGACTTAATGCTTTCATGTGAATCATATTCAACACGTGTAAGTAGGTGAGAAAATATAGTTGAGGTACATAGTAATTTTTGAATTAATCTTTATTATTAATTAGCAAAAATCTAGGTCCAAGTCAGACCAAAACTATTATCATGAATGTTGATGCAATATTATATATCAGCATTATATACTGATTACGGCATAATTTTGCATTCAGTATATTGTAAAACATTGTACAGAATTTTAATTTCCTCTTTCCTATTCTAATAACTTATTGTGCATCACAATAAATATTCTTTTAGTACAATAATACAGCATTGTGACAGTATTTGTTGGATTGTTTATTGCACTTTGCTTTTCGGAATTTGCCCTGATGAAATCAGCCTGTAAATAATACCCCTTGTGTTCTGCAAAGTGGCCTTGGCTTTAAAATCTGAACAATTAAAACATAATTTTTTGAGTTTCTCTCTTGAGTGAAGGTAAAATGCTGACCACAGTAGTACTATTTTACAGGAAACATTTGCCGTTGTTCTTAGGGGTGGTTCAGAATCAGCAGGTCTTTCACGTGAGTACAAGGAGCACATGGGCGGATGGGACATCACTTAATGTTCCATGGATACTTTGTATAGACAGCATGTATAAAATGATTATCTGTCCAAAACAATGTTCTTTTGAAAATGAGCATTCTGAATTAGCTATAAAGAGTCATGGTCTGTTAATTGCTCAAATATTTTTAATTGAGTTTTGTAATACTTTCCTTTTTCATGAAATTACTTTAGAAAATATGTTAGTGACCACTGGTGCGCATGCTGGGGATAGGGGGAAGGGGTGCTTTTGCTGATACAGTAATAATGTCCTACCAGTAAAAGTGAGTGTGGCACTAATGGAAAGCACATTAATTGGAAAACCTTCCAATTCTACAAAGGCTCTTTGTTGGTTGTTTTTACTTAAAAGAACAGCTGCTAAAATGAGTTGGTAATACAGAACAGATTTAGATAACAATCTGAAATAAAAAAGGAACTTACTGCTACAGGCTCATTTTGGGAAAAGTACATTAACTGGATGAAACCTAGTTTTCCCAAAGGCCATGAATGCTGCAGGACTGCTATAAAAGTAGTTTCGCTTTACCATTAAATGTTTTGTGATAATAAGTGTTTGCCAGTAACTTTACCAGTCACCACAAACAAACAAAAAGGATGAATCATCCTGCCCTCAAATCATGAGCAGAATATAGCATAAGTATATTGAATTGCTATGTGATTGCACCTTTAACAAATAATGGATTATTTTACTTCGACAAGCTTCTAAACTGCTGATGGGTGCCATTGCCACAATAAAGGATCAGTTTTAACCGTCTGCCCGATAAAAACTGGGTAGGCTGGCAGTTAAAATGACCACAGCGACTTACCCTCTCCAAACATACTGCCTTCATGCAATTTTAACCTGTCCTTTGATCAGGCGAACCGGTCTCCTGCCAGAAGGAACTGGGTGTTTCCAAGATGGCAAGCCTCATGATCCCAGTTTGGAGCCAAGTAAAACCTTTGTGGCAGGCTCAATAATGCAATATATCAGCCAGGCAGATTTTCAATATGTGCTGTTGATGATTGGCCAGCAAACCTGGCTCAGTAATGGATTCTGGAAGGGTAAACCTGTCACTAGGGGCTGCACATTCTGCTTCAGATAACCTTGCAAGCCAATGCCTGAAAGAGTAGGGGGAACCTACCTGTATGGGATCTGTACTGGTAGGCTACATTGTTTCTATTATGTTCCTAACACAGATGAGACTGCACACAGGGAGGTTAAAGTAACAGTGACCTCAGTCTTTATTAAGACACACCAGAGTGAGGAACAAGGCCTCAGGGGCCGGCTTATATACAGTGCTCCCAAGGGATGCTGGGATCCCTTGGGACTTCAGGGGATGCGCTCCCTGGTGGCAAAACATGGGAGTGCATGCTTTACAGATACACAACATCACACCCCGCTAAAGTCAAAGTGAAAACTATTTACAAGGTGAGGCGGTCGGGAGTCTTTCTTTCCCTAGTGGACCGCCTCGATAAAAATGTTTGTTCTGGTGTTTGGCTGTGCCCTTGCTGGGCTGGCTTGTTGTTGGCCCTGCAGGGCTGCTGGGTGAGCCTGACCTTACTGGGCTGTTGGGCGTGATGGGTTTGATTTCCTGGTCCGGCGTGGTGTCATTGATCCTTTGGGTGTGTGTTATGGGCTCGAAAATAGTGGTGTCTGCTGTGGGTTGTTCAGGGCAGTCTGTGAACTGCAAACTCGTTTGGTCCAGGTGCTTTCTGCAAATTTGTCCATTGTCTAGTTTGACTATAAAAATCCTATTCTCTTCTTTAGCTATCACCGTGCCCGCGATCCACTTGGGACCATGTCCATAGTTTAGCACATACACAGGGTCATTCAGATCAATTTCCCGTGACACAGTGGCGCGACTATCATTTACATTTTGTTGCTGCCGCCTGCTCTCTACCTGATCATGCAGGTTGGGGTGAACCAGCGCGAGTCTGGTTTTAAGTGTCCTTTTCATGAGTAGCTCAGCCTGTGAGCAAGTGGGGTCTCATGCGATAGCTGAGTAGTACTCGGGACAGGCGGGTTTGGAGTAAGCCTTCTGTGACTTGTTTAAGGCTCTGTTTGATGGTTTGTACTGCCCGCTCTGCCTGCCCATTGGAGGCTGGTTGAAATGGGACCGAGGTGACATGTTTGATCCCATTGCGGGTCATGAATTCTTTAAATTCGGCACTGGTGAAACATGGCCCGTTGTCACTGACCAGTATGTCAGGCAGGCCGTGGGTGGTAAACATGGCCCTCAGGCTTTCAATGGTGGCGGTGGCGGTGCTTCCCAACATTATTTCACATTCAATCCATTTTGAAAAAGCATCCACCACCACCAGGAACATTTTACCGAGAAACAGGCCCGCATAGTCGACATGGATCCTTCACCATGGCCTGGAGGGCCAGGACCACAAACTGAGTGGTGCCTCTCTGGGCGCGTTGCTCAATTGAGCACACACGCTGCATTGCCGTACACAGGACTCTAAGTCAGAGTCGATACCGGGCCACCACACGTGGGATCTGGCTATCGCTTTCATCATTACTATACCCGGGTGTGTGCTGTGGATATCCGAGATGAATGACTCCCTGCCCTTTTTGGGTAGCACTACGTGGTTACCCCACAACAGGCAGTCTGCCTGAATGGACAGCTCATCCTTTCGCCGCTGGAACGGCTTGATTAGCTCTTGCATTTCAATGGGGATGCTGGCCCAGCTCCCATGCAGTACACAGTTTTTTTTACTAGGGCCAGCAGAGGATCTTGGCTGGTCCAATTCCTAATCTGGCAGGCCGTGACAAGTGATTTATCATTTTCAAACACTTCCATGACCATCAACAAGTCTGCGGACTGCGCCACCATCAACAAGTTTACAGAATGTGCCATTTCCACCCCCGTGGTGGGCAATGGCAGCCGACTGAGAGCATCCGCACAGTTCTCGGTGCCTGGTCTGTGGCGGATGGTATAGTTATACGCTAATAGCGTGAGTGCCCACCTTTGTATGCGGGCTGAGGCATTAGTATTTATCCCCTTGTTTTCAGCAAACAGGGATATGAGGGGTTTGTGATCGGTTTCCAGCTCAAATTTGAGGCCAAACAGGCACTGATGCATTTTCTTTACCCCGAACACACACATTAATGCCTCTTTCTCAATCATGCTGAAGGCCCTCTCGGCCTTCGACAAGCTCCTATTGGCATAGGCGACAGGTTGCAACTTCCCCACAACGTTAGCTTGTTGTAATACACACCCGACTCCATATGATGATGCATCACATGCTAGCACAAGTCTTTTATACGGTTTATACAATACAAGCAGCTTGTTGGAGCATAAAATATTTCTGGCTTTCTCAAAAGCAATTACTTGGTTTTTTTCACATACCCAGTTCTCGCCTTTACACAATAGCACATGTAGGGGCTCTAAGAGGGTGCTTAACCCCGGCAGGAAGTTACCAAAATAGTTGACGAGTCCCAGGAACGACCGCAGCTCCGTAACGTTCTGTGACCTGGGCGCGTTCCTGATAGCCTCTGTCTTGGCGTCTGTGGGCCAAATGCTGTCCGCCGTGATCTTTCTCCCCAAAAACTCCACTTCTGTTGCCATGAAGACGCATTTCGACCTCTTCAGCTGCAGCCCTATGCGATCCAGTCGCTGGAGGACCTCTTCCAGGTTTTGTAGGTGCTTGGCGGTGTCCCGACCCGTGACCAATATGTCGTCCTGAAAAACCACCGTGCATGGTACCGACTTGAGTAGGCTCTCCATGTTTCTCTGGAAGATCGCTGCAGCCGACCGAATTCCAAACGGGCATCTGTTGTAGATGAACAGTCCCTTGTGCATGTTGATGCAGGTGAGGCCCTTCGAAGACTCCTCCAGCTCCTGCGTCATGTAGGCCGAAGTCAGGTCGAGCTTGGTGAACGGCTTGCCTCCTGCCAGCGTCGCAAATAAGTCGTCTGCCTTAGGTAGCGGGTATTGGTCCTGTAGCGAGAAACGATTAATAGTTACTTTATAATCGCCGCGAATCCTGACCATTTCTAGTACTTTTGAGTACTAGAACAATCGGGCTGGCCCACTCGCTGAATTCCACTGGGGACATGATGCCCTCGTGTTGTAGCCTGTCCAGTTCGATTTCCACTTTCTCCCTCATCATGTTGGGCACTGCTCGCGCCTTGTGGTGAATGGGTCGTGCCTCTGGGACCAAGTGGATCTGCACCTTCGCCCCAGAAAAGTTTCCAATGCCTGGCTCAAAAAGGGAAGGAAATTTGTTAAGAACCTGGGTATATGAGGCCTCATCGACATGTGATAGCGCTCGGATGTCATTCCAGTTCCACCGGATTTTGCCCAGCCAGCTCCTTCCAAGCAGTGTGGGGCCATCGCCCGGGACAATCCAGAGTGCCAGTTCGTAGTTCGTGCACCGTGCCCTCGTAGGTGACCTTGACCATGGTGCTGCCCAGGACAGTGATGAGCTCTTTGGTTTACGTTCTCAGTTTCGTGTGGATGGGGTTCAGGGCTGGTCTGAGTGCCTTGTTGCACCACAGTCTCTCAAACACCTTTTTATTCATGATGGATTGGCTAACATCAGTGTTCAGTTCCATGGCTATGGGTAAGCCATCAGCACGCTCTCCCTCGGGTTAACATGCTCCCGAACTAGTGTACATAGCTCCTCATACAAGTTATCTGTGGGTTTCACCGGAGCCAGAAGATTCTTCATGAGGCTGTAGGTCGGTGCCCCGCAGACCGTGAGGAGGACCGCTCTCCTTTTTGCAGCGCTTCCTTCTCCGTCCAGCTTGTTGGCTACAAAGTACTGGTCTAGCCGTTCGACATAGGCTTTCCAGTCCTCACCCTCCAAGAACTTCTCCAAGATGCCCATAGTTTACTGCATTTTTGCGTTGGATTCGTATACTCGTCGCCAGTTATTGTGTTCCTAACACAGATGAGACTGCACACAGGGAGGTTCAAGTAACAGTGACCTCAGTCTTTATTAAGACACTCCAGAGTGAGGAATAGGCCTTAGGGGCCAGCTTATATAGTGCTCCCAAGGGATGCTGGGATCCCTTGGGACTTCAGGGGATGTGCTCTCTGGTGGCGGAACATGGGAGTGCATGCTTTACAGATACACAACAGTTTCAGCTGGCTATAAGCCAATAGTACCCCTGCACACAGTTAGGAGAGCCAACATCCTTAGAATTTAGGGGTTCTAATCTCTTTGGATTTAGGTAGGTACATGTTTCTATGGGAAAGAGAATATGAAGTACATGTTGAGCAAATAGAAATTCTACCTGTGTAGATTTCTCAGTAGTTTGTCTTGAAGATTGTTAAACATATGAAGGATTTCTATTTGGGTCATACGACATAGAAAGAAGGAATACATAGTCAAAAAAGACCATTTGGTCAATCTCAAAGTTTGAAATATACTATACCCCTCAATGATTTTCTGTCAAATATCTATCTAGTTCCCTCTTGGGGTACGGTAGCATAGTGGTTATATTACTAGACTAGTAATCCAAAGACCTGGACTAACAATCTGGCAGATGTGAGTTCAAATCCCACCGTGGCAGCTGAGGAATTTAAATTCAATTTAAAATAAATCTGGAATAAAAAGCTAGTTTCAGTAATGGTGACCATAAAACTACCAGATTATCGTAACAACCCAACTGGTTCACAAATATCCTTTAGGGAAGGAAATCTGCCGTCCTTACCTGGTCTGGCCTATCATCATCATAGGCAGTCCCTCGGAGTCGTGGATGATTTGCTTCCACTCTAAAAGTCAGTTCTCAGGTGACTGAGGAGTCCAATATGGGACCTACAGTCTCTGTCACAGGTGGGGCAGACAGTGGTTGAAGGGAAGGGTGGGTGGGGAGCATGGATTGATGCACACTCCTTCCGCTCTCTATGCTTGGTTTCTGCTTGTTCTCAGTGATGACTCGAGGTATTCAGCGCCCCTCCCCCCGTATGCTCTTCCTCCACTTTGGGCGGTTGTGAGCCAAGGATTCCCAGGAGTCGGTGGGAATGTTGCACTTTATCAAAGAGGCTTTGAGGGTATCCTTGAAGTGTTTTCTCTGCCTGCCTGGGGCTTGCCTTGCCGTGTCGAGGCTCCACGTAGAGCGCTTGCTTTGGGAGTCTCATGTCGGGCATGCGGACGATGTGGCCTGCCCAACGGAACTGATCGAGCGTGGTCAATGCTTCGATGCTGGGGATGTTGGCCTGATCAAAACACTGATGTTGGTGGGTCTATCCTGCCAATGGATTTTCAGGATCTTGCGGAGACAGCGTTGGTGGTACTTCTCTAGCGTTTTGAGGTGTCTGCTGTTTATAGTCCATGTCTTTGAGCCATAAAGGAGGGCGGGTATCACTACTGCCCTGCAGACCATAAGCTTAATGCGGGATTTGAGGTCCTGGTCTTCAAACACTCACTTCCTCAGGCGATCGAAGGCTGCGCTGGCGCACTGAAGGCAGTGTTGGATTTTGTCATCGATGTCTGCTCCCGAGGTATGGAAAATGGTCCACGTTATCCAAGGCTCGTCGTGGATTTTGATAATTGGGGGGCACTGCCTCCAGACCCACAGCAATGTGGTTGACTCTTAACTGCACTCTGAAATGGCCTAGCAAAATTGCTTGCATTAGCTCACTGCACTGTCTCCCATATTACCACACTTTCCACCTTTGTGAGTTTAAGTGCGTGACACCTAGCTGTAGAGTTTGTGATTATGTTAAATTTAGTTTTGGGGTTCAATTTATCTATACCTCTTAGAACCCACATGAGTTGATTGTTACGAATTGGATAGTTTCATTTGCAGAGGGCATAGGAAAGTGAAATGCAAATGACTCGCAGGTACAGTGAGGTTCTACCCCCTGAGCCTTGTGTTAATCACATTGTTGAAGAGATCTGGTGGGAGCTCTGACTACAACTAAGCTATACCTGGCCAGAGCCCAGTGCATACACTAACCACATCTAAGCACAATGAAAATAAAAGTTCCAACTCCCTACATATCCATGGCTTTGATTGAAAAAAAATCTCACAAATCTGTGATCTTTCTATTCACATTCTCAATTATATTTTTGCAAAAGGAAAATATTGGAAGCCATGCTTTTCTCCTCCAGTTTTTCCTGCGGAAGTGTGGTTCCACGTATGGTAGTGGTCCTCAGGTACCTCATTGAAGGGCCCATATGATCACTGACAGTGAGTATTGGTGTGTATTTAACTGTGGAGGCCCTCAAGTGATGTTCACAGACACACATTCCCAGTTGGTGCCTTCTATACTTACCAGGAAAACAAACCCTGGCTGATTTTTATTTCTGTCCACATCATCGCTCATAGATACTGAAGTTAATTGTTGTATCTTGACTACCTCCCTTGCAGCAGGTCAGGGCCATAGAAGGAGTGACGTGCGGCCCAGGGAGCAGTGTGGAGGCTAGCCACTACAAGGTACAGCGTGAGCTGGTGCAGGAGGGCAACAGCAGCTAAGAGTAACGTCAGCAAGGTCCAGGTCGGTGATTGGAGCGCGGGCAGATGCAGCAGGAGTGGCGAGAGACTGGAGGGATGTAATCGAAGCCCTGGGGAGGCATGAGTTCGGGGCCAGGGGCCCAGGGACAGCACGGGCCAGCCCACACTGCGATATGTGTGCACATTAGGTCCGTGCAGCAGAGCTGCTCTCCAGTTGTCTTGGGTAATCCTTGCCACTGGACCAAGACCTCGCTCTGTCAAGCCCGTGTGGTGGCTGGTGTGCAACGGCCACCACACATTAAAAAAATCCACACACACACATCTTCCACTCTTGAGGATGTAGTTTGGGTTTTTCATGCGAAACACCTGAGAACTCATCCTTTTTTTTTGGCTTGGATGCAAGTCATCCTCGTTTCGAGGGACTGTCTATGATGATGATGATGTTTGATGTCGGGTAACAACACTGATTGCAACTAGGAGTCTTCATAGTTGGTTTGACAGGTGCCAGACTGTATTGTGTATTACCCATTGAACCAGATAGTGGTGATCACAATTTTAATTAACACAACTCACATATATCAGTAAAAGATCACATTTTTGGGGCAATGTACTTCTATTTTTGTGTTGGGGATTTAAATCCTTTGATTTCAACGTGAATGAACATTATTCTACCATATTGTGCAATCCAGACTCCTAATCTGATTAGGTTTTGCTGTTGTGAAATAAAGCCTGAACAATCTAGGTCTTCCTTTGAAAAATATTAGAATTTACAAATTTTGCCAAAACATTGATTAACATGTTATGAACTGATGTGGAGATTGAACCTATTTATGGAGAAGTAAACTCAATATTCTTCTACAATCCTGTCTACAGCCTAACATACTGTGTGCAGGAATATTATTTTTCATTTACGATTTTGAAGAGCTTTTTTTTTTAAACTGAACAAAAAAGTGTTTCTTATCTGAGTGAGATTAGAGCTTTGATATGGACTAAATTGCTACATGTATGCATCATCGTGAAAAATTGCCTCTTGTAGGGCTCAATTTTGCCCAAGCCCGTTTTCTGGCATATTGCCAGAGTTTCGCACCTTTTTCTAGGCCAGAAATGCATCAGAAATATTTTGCCAAAGTTTCCCTGAGGTATAATTCAAATTTGGCACCGGGCAGTGTGTCCCGTCTCCTCGGGGGGTGGAGCCCGCTGTCTGTGCCAAAAAAATGATGCCGCACCTTCAGTGCATGCGCCGACAAAAAAAAGTGACATTTTTGCCGTTATTTCAATGGGCGCGCATGCACAGTACAGCTCCGGGTTGGCAATCGGCCATTTTGAAAGAGCTAGTTGTGTGTGTGAGAAGGAGTGCTGTGTGAGAGTATTGGAAAAATCGGATCTGCAGCAAAACAAGATGTAATGCGGTGCAAGGACCAAGAATTTCTTACAGGATGAAGTGGAGGCACTAATTACTGTGATTGAGACCAGATGGCAGGAGCTGGACACCAGCAGAGGTCACTTAATAAGTTCCACCCAAAGAAATGAAGAAATGCTGGAACCAAGTTGCAGAAGATTACAGCGCAATGGCGACCACCACGAGATCTGGAGCCCAGTGTAAAAAGAAATGGCAGGACCTTGGTCAAGTAGTTAGTGCAAGTAATATTTTCATTTCTTCAATGGAATTGCAATTGTAAATGTGACCATCTGTATATGTCCCACCCAGCAGAAAGACACCCTCTCTAAAAAGTTGCATTTTCATCTTTGCAGAGGAAGGTGGCACATAATAAAAGGGAAAGAACTCGAACAGGAGGAGGCCCGGCAAATCTGCAGCCACCGACATCCTTGGAAGAGAGGGTCGCAGCTTTAATGGGTCCTGTCTGGAGTAAAGCAACCACCACTGCACAAGCTGGGCCCACAATTGAGGGAGAGGGTAAGTCCTGCAAGTTCCACACTTTGGCTTTGCTAAACGTTAAGTACTGCGCAGGCTAGACATGCTTCGGTTCCTGGGGATGTCTCCGTCAGCTACGCTTCGGTTGATGCAATGTGCTATCATTCATCGTGGTCCTTCAAATCGGCCTACTGCCTTCGCAGTGTGAGCCTACTCATGCCACCCACCCTGCCCCCTCCTCTGCTGCTAACCATTTGTCTGTTCTGTTATATTTTACAGAACTTGAGGCTGACGATGCAGAAGAAGATTCAGACGAGGACGAGCCTGAAGAGGAGAACATCTTCCAATCCCACCATCCAGAGCAAGAGCATGGTGGTGAGTGGGAGGGAGAGGGGGAGGGGATGGAGATGGATCGAGCCCCCACTGTTTTACTGACTTTGGTGGAGGTACAGATGCCGCCCATTGAGGTGCCAGTCCCTTCAGTGATGAGTGGTTTGAGTTGGTGGGACATTCCATGGTTTCCTAACGTCTGAGGCTGAAGATTCCAGTGGTGTGGTGCAGCAAGGCATACCCAGGGCTCCACCTTCCGAGGCTGCAGGTCCCAGTGGTGGGGTGCAGCCAGACACACCTGTGGGGAGAAGAGGAAGGAGAGCTTGACCGCGCTCTCTTGAGGTGCAGGAACTAACAGATGTGGTTCAGATGATGGCAATGAGTGGGGAGAGCATTGACCTTATGCGATCACTCCTGGACACCATCAGTGGGATGAGTGATGAGGTAGCGGGACTGTCGGGAGAAGTAACAGCAATCTCACGAGAAATGGGAACGATGTCAGTGACCGTGAGGGAGGGAATGTCACAAGTAGATGCTGCGCTGTCAGTGACCATCAGGAAGGGAATGTCAGAGATGGTGCAAACACTATCACTGAACATGAGGGAGGGAATGTTGCAGGTCATTGATACACTGTCAGGATGCATGAGGGACGGCATATTGGAATTAGCTGCTGTAATAAGGGAGCACACCAAGACCCTGCGCCCATTGACCGAATCAACTGCCACACCCACTCCAATCCCCACACTAGCCTCTGAAGAGCCCCAAGCCAGGCCCTCCACATTGCCGCCTGCGCCCCCTCCCAACCGGTGCGTACAACCTGAGACCTTAGAAAGAATAAGCTTGGCACCAATCCCAGAAACACTGCGCCACTGCCTGCGGGCAGGGGTGGTGGAGTCACCAAGAACAAGCGCAGCAGGCGGTCTTGGAATAAGGTGGAGGAGAGATGGGTGCAGCCTTTCTTTGCTGCTTCTGTTGTTATTATTGTTACTGTTGTAACTGTTCTCAAATTAAAAGATTTTTGTAAGTTATGTAAATTTACAATTTTAAAAGTTTTTAAGTGATCTTAAAGTTTTTAAGTGATCTTAGAGTTTGTAAGTGATCATAACTGAAAACTTTAAAGTTTGATACAAGAATCATTTTATTAAAGTTAAGTTAAGTACAAAATGTTTGTTAAACTTTTGAATAAAATATATTTTACATTAAATCTGAATTAGTTTCATTATTTGTTCCATTATTAACACAGCAGACAGGACAGGTTATTTGTTCTCTCTCCCCAAGGTCTGTATGGATGGACTTCTCTTGTCCCACCCAACTCATTGCAATCTTGTGACTTCTCCCCTTCTCCCTTCTCCCCCGCTCCCCCAAACTCATTGCAGTCTTGTGCCTAGTGCAGCAGCCTTCCGATCAGCACCTCCCTCCCCGGGCTCAGCGCAGCAGCCTTCCGATCGCCACCTTCCTTCCCAGACTCAGTGCAGAAGCCTTCCGATCGGCAACTCTCCCTCGCCCCACCGCCCCCCGGGCTTGTTTTCCAGCCGAACCCCTGTGTCTGGGCTCAGGGCTGATTCTGACGGCCAACGCTACGACCCTCCAGCCCTGCTTGAAAACGTTCAGTGATGGCGTGTGAATAAAAAAAAAAATGAAAACTTCAGAAATCCAAGAAACTTCCATTTACTCCATTGAAAGGTAAAAAAAAGTTGAACTTTATTATGGATATTTCAAATGTTAGAGTCTCCCTCCAAAAACTTTAATGAAAAACAATGGCATCTTTCAGCGACAATTTTTCAATGTGCACTGCTTTCTGTTAACTCACCAGAAGGTTTTTCGGGAATGGCCAGATACGGCGACCTCGGATAAAAAATAGTTGGGCAAACTGCGAAAAATGCATGAGGGAACTATGACGTCAAAAAAACCTAACCTAGAAAAATCTTAACTAAAGCAGTTACATCGGTGCAGATTACAGGGGGAAACTTTGAATTAAATAAATTAGCAAGAAAAAATGGCGCCCCCCCCAAAAAAACGGCGCAAATGACCCAGGAAAATTGAGCCCATAGAGTTGCAGAATAACGTGCAAGTATTAGTTTAGTAAGCAAGGAACAAAAAGGCTGTTTTTTTTTCTTATAAGAACGTGGTACTCAATTGCCCTTAAAAGAAAATAATACATTATTATATTTTCATTGCTGAATGCCAACATTTATGGCATTATTAAAACCAGCATTGCTCTGTATATTTGATAATAGAAACAATGCTCTTTATATTTTCGTGAATTAGATTCTATGCATAATATCTATGGTAGTCATTGAATTTCATTGCCCTTGCTCACTGTCCTTGGAATTACGTAGTTCTATCTTTAGGTTTTTCATTATTCTTACTTCAAGTAATGTTAAGAAGCTACAGCCATATTATAATTACAATTTATCAGTAAAGCAAACCCATTCTCTGAGGCTTAATTGTCCACTGCCAGATCTGGCTCAACCACCTCAAGTTTTTTACATCAATCCCTTTCCACTGTTAAATCGTTGTACTACTCACAGATTATCCTGGTGAGCAGGAACAACACCTTTTAATTGGCTCTGACTTTCTTGAAATGTACCCTCCATCTTTGTTCTGGATGTATTCAAATGACCTGCGGTAAATGAGTAACTATTTCAGGGAACCGGCACAGGCATAATAGGCCATCTGCTCTGTAAGATTCTATGGCCTCAATTTTGGCCCAGCCCGTTTTTCGGCGCACTTACCAGAGTTGTGCCACTTTTCTCCATTCCGAAATGCGCCAAAAAATGTCCTTCCCACTTTGGACGCTGTCCGGCCTCTTCCCTGTAGTCGCGCAGCATAGCCAGTCGAGTCGGGGGTGGAGCCAGCGTTCTGCGCTAAATACTGTGCTGGGACGTCTGCACATGTGCAGTGGAGTGTCCTCGCCCCCAACGTCTCCTGCAGCCACTCTGTGGGACCCGATGCCAGCCAGTTGAATCACTCCTTGCCCCTAGCCTCTCCATGTGCTTGCTGCAGCCGCTCTGTGGGCCCCGATGCCGGCTAGTTGAATCACTCCTGCCCCTATCCCAGGCCGAATGGCCTCCCGGTGTGTTGTCGACCTGCCCCTAGCCCAGGCCGAATGGCCTCCCGGTGTGTTGTCGACCTGCCCCTAGCCCAGGCCGAGTGGCCTCCCGGTGCAATTTCTAAGAGATCGATCGCACCAGGAGGCCACTCGGCCAGGGTTAGGGCAGGCAGGAGAACTTGCCCGCCCCTAGCCCAGGCCGAGTGGCCTCCTGCACCGGCTGGCCCGCTGCCTTCCCAGGCCGAGTTTGAAGATGAAGGTAGGACTTCAATTTTTTATTTCTTATTGAATTCTTAGTACTTTTTGTTTGCAAGGTTTGGTGGTTTGTCAGGCTTGGTGGTTCTGGTGCAGGTCCTCTCCGCTTCCCGCCCCTAGCCCAGGCCGAATGGCCTCCGATGTACCTACCTGCACCGATTTCTTTAACTCTCCTCAAGGGTTTTCTGAAGTGGCCACATACGTTGGCCTAAGTGGATTTGGAGTAACTATTAGCTGGCCAAAGTTACCTAAATGGGCAGAACTGGCATAGGTGGCTGGTAACGCCCCCTTTTGAGAAAAAAAACTAAACTAAAAAAGTCATAACTAACTCAGTTATACTGGTGCAAATTGATTGGGGAAAATGGGGATTTTTAAGTTACGCCAGAAAACCAAAGTTACTCAAAAAAAAAATGGAGCAACTCCTGGCCAAAATTGAGCCCTATGATTCTACCTTAATGTTGGCAGTACCGGGCCATCCTCCTTAGAATAGAAGAAAATAATTAGGAGAAGGAATAGGCCATTCGGCCCCTCAAGCCTGCGCACCATTCATAAAAATCATGGCTGATCTTCTAACAACTCCACTTTCCTGCACTATCCCCATATCCCTTGATTCCCTTAATATTCAGAAATCTACCGAACTCTGTCTTGAATATACTCAATGACTGAGCATCCACAGCTCTCTGGGATAGAGAATTCCAAAGATTCCCACCCCTTTGAGTGAAGAAATGTCTCCTCATCTCAATCTTACATGGCCAAACCCTTATTCTGAGACTGTGACCCCTGGTTCTAGACTCCCCAGCCAGGGGAAACATCCTCCCTGCATCCTACCCTGTCAAGCCCTGTAAGAATTTTGTATGTTTCAATGAGATCACTTCTTATTCTTCTAAACTCTGGAGAATTTAGGTCTAGTCTACTCAATCTCTCCTCATAGGACAATCCTCCCCCCCCCCCCCACCATCCCAGCAATCAGTCTGGTGAACCTTCGTTGCACTCCCTCTATGGCAAATATATCCTTTCTTCGGTAAGGAGACCAAAACTGTACACAATGCTCCAGGTGTGGTCTCACCAGGGCCCTATACAATTGCAGTAAGACATCTTTACTTTTATACTCAAAATCCTCTTGTAATAAAACCAACATACCATTTGCTTTCTAATTGTTTGCTGTACCTGCATGTTAACTTTCAGTGATTTGTGTATAAGGACACCCAGGTCCCTCTGAACACCAACATTTCCCAATCTCTCACCGTTTAAAAAATACTCTATTTTTCTATTTTTCCTACCAAAGTGGATAACTTCACATTTCTTCACATTATATTTCATTTGCCATGTTCTTGTCCACTCACTTAGCCTGTCTATAATCCACTTGAAGTCTCTTTGCATCCTGCTCACAACTTACATTCCCACCTAGCTTTGTAACATCAGCAAATTTGGATAAATTACATTTGGTCCCCTCATCCAAATCATTGATATAGATTGTGAATAGCTGAGGCCCAAACACTAATCTTTATGGTACCGCACTAATTACAGTCTGCTAACCCGAAAATGACCCTTTTATTTCTACTCTCTGTTTTCTGTCCATTAACCAATCCTCAATCCATGCTAGTATATTACCACCAATCCGATGAGCCCTAATTTTGTTTAATAACCTCTTGTGTGGCACCTTATCGAATTCCTTCTGAAAATCCAAATACACCACATCCACTGTCCCCCCCTTATCTATTCTGCTAGTTACAACCTCAAACAATCGATTTGTCTAACATGATTTTCCTTTCAGAAATCCGTGTTGACTCTGCCCAATCCTATTATTATTTTCTAAGTGCCCTGTTACCATGTCCTCAATAATAGATTCTAGCATTTTCTCTACTACTGATGTCAGGCTAACTGGTTTGTAGTTCCCCGTTTTCTTTCTCCCTCCTTTCTTAAATAGTGGGGTTACATTTGCTACCTTCCAATCGGTGGGAACCGTTCTATAATCTATGGAATTTTGGAAGATGACAACCGATGCATCCACTATCTCTATAGCCACCGCTTTCAAATCCCTAGGATGTAGGCCTTCAGCTCCAGAGGATTTATTGGCTTTCAGTCCCATTATTTTTTCAGTACCAATGTTTTGCTAATACTAATTTCTTTCAGTTCCTCATTCTCAGTAGACCCTTGGTTCGCCACTATTTCCGGGAGGTTTTTTGTGTTTGCTTCCATGAAATCAGACACAAAGTATTTGTTTAATTTCTCTGCCATTTTCTTATTCCCCATTATAATTTCTCCTGTCTCAACCTGTAAGAGACCCACATTTACTTTCGCAAATCTTTTTCTTTTTACATACCTATGGAAGTTTTTATCGTCTGTTTTTATGACTCTTGCCAGTTTACTCTCATATTCTATTTTCCCTTTTCTTTATCAATTTCTTGGTTCTCCTTTGCTGAATTCTAAAATCCTCACAATCCTCAAGCTTATTGTTCCTTTTGACAACATTATAAGCCTCTTCCTTTGATCTGACACTATCTTTAACTTCTCTTGTTAGCCACAGTTAGATCACTTTTCCTATGGAATTTTTGTGCCTTAAAGGAATGTATATTTGTTGTAAATTATGTATTAATTCTTTAATGCTAGCCATTGCCTGTCTAGCATCATACCTTTTCCCAATCTACCTTATCCAATTACCCCTTATACCTACGTAGTTTGCTTTGTTTAAATTTAAGATCCTAGTTTTAGATTTAACTAAATCACTTTCAAACTTAATATAAAATTCAATCATATTATGTTCACTCTTCCCTAAGTGCCCCTTTACGACAAGATTATTAATTAACCCCTTCTCATTGCACAATACAAGATTTAAAATAGCATGCTCCTTAGTTGGTTCCTCAACATACTGATCTAGAAAACTTTCTCGTATACATTCCATGAATTCGTCCTCCACATTATTATTGCAAATTTGGTATGCCCAGTCTATAAGTAGTTTAAAGTCTCCCATGATTACCGTATTAGCCTTGCTACATGCGTCTCTAATTGCCTGATTTATACTCTGCCCTACATTACAACTACTGTTTGGGGGCCTATAAATAACTCCCACCAATGTTTTCTACCCCTTGCTGTTTCTTAGCTCCACCCAAACTGATTCTACTTCTTGATTTTCGGAGCTAAGATCCTTTCTCTCTACTGTCTTTATCCCATCCTTTTTTATCAGGGCTACCCCTCCTCCTTTTCTTAGCTTTGCCTACGTCCCAATATGGTTCTGACCTTGACTCCATCAACCTCCTGTGTTGACTTCTCAAACCCAGTGCAGAAGTGCTAAGTGCAGGTGTGGAACCTTGGCATAATGCTCAATCCTGAACTGAACTTCCTTCTCCATGTTTGACCTATTGCCAAGGCTACCTTTTTGAGCCTCCAAATCCTTGGCAGCGTGAAGCCCGATAGATTTTAACTCTCATGCCTCATCTGCATTGGTCACCTCTGCCCCACCTCTCCCTCACTACTGATGAATCCTAATCTATGCCTTTATCAAGGCTCGACCTCACTTAAGCTCTGCTTGTCAGCCTCTCGGTGTCTCTATCCTCCACAAATTACAATTACTTCAGTATGCCATCCTTGCATCCTCACCCAAAGTCTCATTTCTCTGAGCAGCACTATAGAAATGTTAATTGTTGTTCACAACTGATTCTTTATGTAAAAAAGCTGCAATGTATTTAGAAATGTTGTACCCAACTGTCCTATCTTGGAGGGACTGCATCTAACAAAACTCAATTATGTGATTCTTCACGTTGTGACCTCTTTCAAACAGCAGCTTTTCGTTCTAGAATACAAAGACAAAATATGAATGCTGGAAATCTAAAATAGAAAGAGTAAATGTTGGAAATACACTGTAGGTTGATCAGGATCTGAAAAGAGAAAACATAGGTTGATATTTTAGTAGAAGGTTTACGGTTTATGTTTCTGCCTGGCTGCAGTTCACTGTTGCCATGGCCAAGAAATATTCACTTCTCGCAACACAGGCCTTTGTGTGTGTGGTGACCTTGGCCCTAATGAGATCCTATCAAGCTTGTGATGTATATAAATAAATCCGGCTGATACACCCAGTTAAATACGAAGACAGATTTATCATTCTTTCTGCATTCGTATTACGAGGTTAAATGCCAAAGAGAATGAATAAAACGCAACCCTTTGGCATTGTTTCTGGCAGAGGTATTTGTAAAAATTGTGCAGTCTAACCACAGCTCAAACAAGCAAACTCTAGTATTGTCTTTAACTTCTAAGGCAAGTTAATAAAATGGCCGAAAACCAAAAGTGTCTTATTTCTGACAGCTTTATGATGGTCATTCCATAGATTGTGCTAAGTGAATCAGGCAGTAAAACTAATGAACCCTTTGTTCCTGCATGTCTTTTTAAACCACAAAACTCTAAAGAATTTATTCTAAATTGTTACTGTGCTTCAAGGTTGTAGATAATCATTGATTGGCATTGTGGGTCTGTACTAAGTCGTGCCAGCAATGAATTATATTAAAAGTGTAAACATGCATATTACAATTATTTTATTTTTAGACAAAGTTATTTTGGTTGCTTGTAGAGCATGTAATTGGCATTAACACACATTAAGTTACATCATGTCTACAACCGGGAACAGGCCATTCGGCCCAACTGGTTTATGCTCCACACAAGCCTCCTCCCGCCCCTCTTTATTTAATCTTATCAGCATTCCTTTCTCCGTCATGTGTTTATCTAGATCCCCCTTAATTGCATCTATGCTATTTGCCCCAACTATTCCTTGTGGTAGCGCATCCAACATTCTGACCACTCTTCGGGTAAAGACATTTCTCTTGAATTTCCTGTTGGATTTATAAATCTCTGCCTTATATTTAAAACCTCTAGTTTTGGACTCCCCCACAAGTAGAAACATTGGACTAAAAATTCGGAGACTTAACACCACCTGTTACCTGAAAAAGGTTGCGTTAGAAGCCAATCGCTGCTCTTTTGCCAGCTGGTGGCAGGTCCTGTGGCATCCGCCATTTTCCAAGGCCCGGCAGCACTGCCGGTAACATCCATTGCCTGCAAATTGAAATGAGAGAGAGGAGACGTCAGTTGGCGTGCAACAACATCACCTCGCCAAGCTTGGACCTTTGTGCTGAATTCAGCGCTGGGTTCTAAGCTTGCCATGTAAACCTAGCATGCAGCAGACTGACAGAGCTATCAGCACCTTTTAAAGGGACACACACATATTTCACGTAAGTTCGCATATAAGCTTTTGGACTGTTTTTTTGATTTGTTGAAGTCGTGGCTTGCTGCAATAAATGTTAAAAGATTTTTTAAGTGTGTAGGAAGTGCTGCTGGACACTTGCAAGGCCTCAGGTGGTAAAGGAAGGCCTCTGAGAAGACGGAAAATGCAACCAATACTCAGCAGGTCAAGCAACATCCGAGAGAGAAACAGAGTTCACGTCTCAGGTCAAAATGCTGCCTGACCTGCTGAGTATTTCCAGCATTTTATGCTGTCATTTCAGATTTACAGCATCTGCTCTCAGAGGGAAGAGGACGCAGAATGAAGGTGAAACCTAGACAGCCCCTTTCTGCTCGTAACATCCGGGATGGAATCATCCGCTTGTGGTATCAGTGACCACAACCTCAATGCCCCTTTCAACATTTGTCCCACACCTTACCTTCCCTTTGTTACTGACCATTACGTGTCCTCTTTGCCACAACGCTGAAATAAAAGCCAACACAAAGCAAACTTTCCAATCCATCTTTATACATCTATCCATCCAATATGACATCCAGAAATCAACTCATCCCATATGCATTCTCTTAGTGACTGTCTTGGGTATGCCTATCCTACTGATATCATGCAGTGCCACCTCAGTGGCTGCAGCATGGCTGGTGGAAGGCTGCTGACTTTCAGTGGGGGACACTGCAAATGGCCTCGCTGGTCGACCTTGAGGAGCTGATGGCTAGGAGTGTCAAATCAAGTGACAGTGTTGTTCCTCCTCCTCGTCCTCTTCCTTCTTTCCCTCCCCCCATCCCCACTGGCTGGGCAGGCTGCATTTCTTGGGTGTGTGAAATGAGGAAGGCACAAGAATGGAGTTGTGGTGAGGGGAGTGCAGGAAAGCAAGAGGTGCATGCGAGAAGGAGGATAACGTATGATGATACCAGCAACTTATATCCTTTCTGCACTGCTGCTGGCCAAGTGCTCAGCCATGCGCCTGCCAAGAATGGCCTGCAACGTCTCCTCCAATTGGGTGAGGTGAGGCTAGGAGTGGGAGGCGTGCCTCGTTATTGATACAGATTGTTGGTAGGTGAGTGATTGGTGCGGGGCTGGGGGAGTCGTGCATTGAGCAGTGTGTGTGACTAGTGGTAGGAGATGACTTTTGAAGATGCATTCACTGACCTTGCCAGCACTTCTCTGGGCACTGGAGCGAGGTGGTGAGGCAACACGGCTGCCAGCGACAGCCTCCGTGATCTGCTCCCACATCGTTCTTTCTGGAGAGCTTCCTAGCCCGTGGGTAGAGGACCTCTCTTGCAGTGTTGACCCCCTGCACAAAGCTAGAATGCTGCATGTGAGACCCTGGGTGTCCCTTCCCTGGCTTGCTGAGCCATTTGTGTTAGTGCTGAAGCACTTTTCCCATTTTTTGAGGTTCGGTAGAGAATTCAGCTTTAAGAGCTGAAGTCTCCCATTTGGGACCTCTTTTTAATGTTAATTTTATTTTAAAGGCAGTAAGGGCTGAAAGTTACATTTTCTTTTACTTCATTTTTATTTTTATTAGTTCAGAAGGCATTGCCGATTTAAATTCCCACAATGCCTAGTGAACTCTATTGCCTCGTATCCAGAGCCTGTTGGAAGATGGAACGCCGCTTCTGGATGGGTACTTCGCCTCCGATGCCTGCACTAACACCACCAGGAGGGCGTTACATGGTAAGTTAGTGCTGGGCTTTTAGCCCCAGCGCAGATTTGATTCTACCCTCAGAGCAGCAGACTTGCCTTCAGAGAACCTGACGAAGCTGTAAAAGTTTCTAGTGAGCAAGTTAACGGCTGACCAACAATTCTGCAAACTGTGTCCAGCCAAACTGAATATGGCGATGTAATATTGTTATGTTGCTGCATATCTGGGTGAAATCAGACTGCAGTCTCAGATATATTTTGAATGGTTGTCGATTCAAGGCTCAGTCCTATTCCCATGTATGAATGACAGAGGTGTTGAAGGGCCAGCATTTATCTACTTTGGCTACTATGTTGGTATGCCTGTGGTACTAGACTTTCTGGTTCAATTTAGAACTGATGTTTTGGACAATCCTGGTATTGTTTTTATCATAGGAGAATAAAAAGAACCATATATTTTTTAACTTGTACACAACAAAAGATTATATATAATGACTGTTATGCATGAGATTAAATATTTTTGACAAGAATATTAAATAAATTATGGCAATTATATATTTTTTGTATTTGTTTCAAAATACCTGCATGTAATATTTTCCAGAACCTAAATAGATAAATCACCTTTTGTGATAACATTTGGCCTTTCTTAATGGTACATATTATTTGCCAAACAATTTCTTTTATGCACTATTTAAACCTAGCACACATGTCAAATTATTAATTTATTTCCACAATCTCCTGCATTATGCTGACTATTTGAAACACTGGTAATGATGTGTAAAAGACTAGACTAGGCATTTTAATGGCTTCTAAATGCCCAAAATAAAATTCTTGAAAGACCGTTATTGCTTTATTGATATGTATAGTTCATTATTAATAAAACTGCACCGGAAAGCAAGCTGATGTTGAGGCACCCTGCATATCAAGTACATGGCATGCTTTTTGGTGGTGGGTGATTCTGGATCAGTTCTCAGTCATCACTTCAGTTGTTTTTAAGATGCCTGCCATTGGTGATCTCATGGGATTCCCCAATGGTGAGGAGTTGATGTGATCTGGTTGCTCTCCCTTCAGGTAAAAATTTGATATATTTAAAAAAGGAAATCAAGGATAATGTTTTTGAAAATATTTTTGAATATAAAATGCAATGTACCTTCACTAGATCTTCCTTTTAGTTTATTGTTGGCAGCAGTTACAGCTACAATCATTTTAAATATGGTGCAGCCAGCATTAACAGAATCTGGTTAACACAAATGCCTGTAATTCCATTACTCGTGAACTTTTATATAGGCAAAGGTAGCATGAGCAGTTTAAAAAGGAGGTTGCTTGTGTGCTGAAAACAAAGTTCCATCTTGTTTCATACCATAAAATCTTTATATTATCTTTTTGATATGAAATTTTAGATAGGCCAATATATGTGAATTTAAAATGGACTTTTATCTGTTGTAGTCTTAAAAGCGTTACTTTGATTATGTGGGGAAGTAAGACAATACACAATATCTATAGATAACTATAAGTTTTGTGGGAGACAGTCAACCAGTTTCCTGGATATACTCAGCAATTAATTGCATCATAAAGTTCTTAATGTCCTTCAAATGTTAAATGCATGCTAAATTTGCAGACGCTTGCTGAACACCAGGGTGGTCCTCTGAACCAAGCTATTTTATATCGAAGTCAGGTGTCAAAACACAACTAAGAGACAGCCAAAATGCTACTATTAATACTCTGTCTATTTGGATAAAATCACATTCTAAAATGATTAATAAGGGGGAGAATTTTAACTCTCCCCCCACCCCGCCCCATGACAGGCGACAGGCAGGGTCGGGGGTTAAATTGGTAAAAATGGAAATCTGGCCAAAACCCACTGCGAACACACCTACTTCTGGTTTGACTGCGGTGGGTTTGGGGACGTCCGAGTAACCCACTCTGGAGAGACAGGTCAGTAATTTTACTCTGTTAATGAGGCTACGTTCCTCAGATTTTGACTTCTAAAAAGAGGTGGGAGCTGCTGGATCCAGCAGGTTAGTGTTTTTCCAGCACCGGTTGTGGGCTAGGAGGAACAGGAGTGCTTCCCCCCCAGTCTCTCACACAAACCTCCTGCTCTGTGATCCCATCCCATCACCCCCAATCTCATCCCTCCCCCCCCCGCATCATCGCATCCCCCATCCCACCATCCCATCCCATCCACTCGCCATCCCATCCCCCACCCCACCACCCCATTACTTGCCATCCCACCCCCCACCCCACCATCCCATCCCATGCCCCCGTGATCCCACCTCATCCTCCGCCATCCCATCCTATCCCCCGCGATCCCATCCCATCCACTCGCCATCCCATCCCTCACCCCACCATCCCATCCCATGCCCCCGCGATCCCACCTCATCCTCCGCCATCCCATCCCATCCCCCGCGATCCCATCCCATCCCATCCCCCCCAGCTATCCCATCCCTTCCCCCGCTATCCCATCCCATGCCCCCACGATCACATCCCATTTCCCCCAGCTATCCCAGCCCTCTCCCCAACCCCCCCCAGCCATCCCTCTCCCCACCACCCCAGCCATCCCAGCACACCCGCCCCCAGCCATCCCATCCCCCTCCCCCACAGCTGTCCCATCC
Organism: Pristiophorus japonicus; assembly: GCF_044704955.1. Classification (NCBI taxonomy): domain Eukaryota; kingdom Metazoa; phylum Chordata; class Chondrichthyes; family Pristiophoridae; genus Pristiophorus; species Pristiophorus japonicus. The sequence goes on along the minus strand of NC_091980.1, from coordinate 242,358,927 downwards.
CACTCCCCTCGCCATTCCATCCCCAGCCTCCACGCGACCTCATCCCTCCCTCCTCCACCCCTGCTTTCCCATCCCTGTTGTTAACCCCCCTCCCCCCCACCCCACTCCCATGATCCCATCCCTGCCGCCCACTCCCGAACTCTCCCACACTCCCACTCTCCCTCCTTGCTGCCGTGGTCCCAGCCCACCCCCTATGACCACCGGTGTCGAATGCCAAGGAACGTCCCCAGCACATCTTGGCTGCAGCCTTCTACCACAGACTATCCTGCCTGGCAGCTGCTCTGCCTTTCAATCTAGCCGGCTGCCATGTGGGAAATGGAGTAAAAATTTCTAGTTGAAGTCCTTTCATTAAATTCGGCAGGAGCTCCACCTTCCCATAATTCTCGGTTTCCCGGATGCTGGTAATCACCTCCGCTCCCTCCCCGTAAATATTGGGGGAAATTTTAAGCCCCAAAAATGGTTTAAAATTTGAAACAGGAACTAAACCCATCAACTTCAGGATTGGTCATTTAAATATTTTAATGAGGCTACATGCCTTCATTTTAACAGTGATTCTATTTTTAAGCAGTGGAGACCTGGCAGGTTAAAGGAGGCAAGACAGCCTGAATCCATGAGCTCCTTGTGGACCAGGAATAGCAGGAGTGTTTTCACTAGGTCCAACAAGCTCCCAGTAAACCTCCTGCCCCCATGATCGAACCCCCCCTGACCGCCATCTGTCTCCTCCCCCACGATCAGACCCCCCAATCCCGAGATTGGATACGACCCCACCCCCCACACTATACTTACCTGCTCTCAGCCCAGCTCGACTGCGGCCTTCTGTTGCCGGATTTCCCACCTGTCAATCATGCTGGCTGTGGGCAGGAAACCTACAGAAAAAATTTTAAAGATGTCATTCGGGAAGCACGTACTTCCGGGCTTCCCAACCTCAAACCTCCCTGCCTCCGAGCTAACATCCAGCTCAATGCGTTTGTTTGCCTAATAGGAGAGGGCTGCTTTGATCTAGGGTATTCTTCAAAGAATTCAGCCACCACTTCAAAAGAAAAAGCCATGTGTATATTTTGTATCTGTTCACAGTACAGTGTATTGTGACAGCAGTATTAGGATGCTTTAGGATCTCGATTATGGAGCAAAGACAAGAACATGGAGTTGAGTTGCAGATCAGCCATGATCTAATTGAATGCTCGAGGAGCTGAAGGGCCTCCTGTTCCAAATGTTGCTATGGTTCGATGCAATTATAATTTCTATAACTAATTAAGGCTTCAGTTTTAGCCTGAATTTTGTGATTTGACAGTGTAGTATTTTTTACCTCTTGGTTGTTGGTAGCCCATGCAATTTTTAATGTAAAAGTAATTGATAGTCATGTGGTCCGCTATTTCCTACATGTCATATACAAAGTTGCAAATTTCATATGATAGGAAATGCAGGATTCACTGTGAACACAAGTGTAAAGAGTAAACAGACTGCACGAATTGTAACAACCTAATTTCTATGGGGGATTGACAAAGTGAACGCCAATATACATCCTGACTGGCATAAAATTATTACGGCCATTTAGATGTTGTAAACTTGACAATAAATAAATAAATAAATATTACTTTTTGTGGCATCTGTAGTGATAATTAGATGTGTTAAGTGTAGTGTCCTTACATACTACTATAAATTCACATGAGGCACATTTTGCAGACAAGCTCACTCTGTGACCTGAACCTTTATTCACAGGACCAAGAAGTGATGACCTTGTGTGGGACTTCCCTTTATATACCTGGATGACCAGGTGAGGAGTGTCTCTCACAAGTTCACCCCCTGTGGTCAAGGTGTGCATTTCTTAGGTGTATACAGTATGCAGTGTTGTTATGAGGGTTACAGTTACATGAAGGTTACATACATGACATCACCTCCCCCCCAACATCTTATGGGGTCAAAGATTAAGTCTTTCAGGCGGTCGACGCTCTCTCGTGGAGTGCCGCAGTTGGGGCTCTGGTTGTTGAGCCTTGGCATGCGTCTCTATCACCTGTGGTGATTCCGGCTTGTCCGGTCTGGCCGCAGGGACTGTGCATGCTGCTGAATGTTCTTGTTGCTTGTTCACTGGCAGTGGTGTGGGCAACATCTCATGATTTTCCTCAGGTTCCTCAGTGTCCATGCTGAACCTTTTTTTTTTACTTGGTCCAGATGCTTGCGGCATATCTGTCCATTGTTAAGTCTGACCACTATGACCTTATTTCCCTCTTTGCCAATTACAGTACCCTCAAGCCACTTGGGCCCCAATGCGTGATTAAGAACAAATACAGGGTCATCGATTTCTATACATCTCCCCTTTGAGTTACGGTCATGGCACTCATTTTGGGACTGGCGCTTGCCCTCAACAATGTCTGACAGGACAGGATGAATGAGGGACAGCCGAGTTTTAAGTGTACGTTTCATGAGTAGTTCCGCGGGTGGGACTCCCGTGAGTGAATGCGGTCGGGACCGATAGGCCAGCAGGATGCGCGATAGACGGCATTGAAGGGAGGGTCCTTGAATCCGGAGCATGCCCTGTTTTATGATTTGGACCGCACGTTCCGCCTGGCCAATGGAAGCCGGCTTGAACGGTGTCGTCCTGACATGTTTGATGCCATTACCCGACATGAGCTCCCGGAATTCATAGCTAGTGAAACACAGGCCGTTGTCACTAACCAGGATGTCTGGCAAGCCGTGGGTCACAAAGGCCGCACGCAGACTCTCCACTGTGGTGGATGTCGTGCACGAATTCAATATGATGCACTCGATCCATTTCGAGTACGCATCAACAACAATGAGAACATTTTTCCCATTAACGGGCCTGCGTAGTCTACATGAATACGTGACCATGGCCTGGTGGGCCAGGGCCACGGGCTGAGTGGGGCCTCCAGCATTGTCCAGCTGGGCACAGGTCGTGCAACTGCGAACACAGTGTTCCAGGTCTGAATCAATTCCCGGCCACCATACATGTGACCGGGCAATGGCCTTCATTTGCACAATGCCTGGGTGCTCGCTGTGGAGTTCCCTGATGAATGCTTCCCTTCCCTTCTGGGGCATGACTACCCGGCTTCCCCATAGTAGGCAGTCGGCTTGGATGGAGAACTCATCCATCCATCTGTGAAACAGTCTCACCTCCTCGGGGCATGCTCTGTGTGCGGGTGCCCAATCCCCAGTCAGGATACATTTCTTAATCAAGGATAGGAGGGGATCTCTGTTGGTCCAGATTTTGATTTGGCGGGCTGTGATGGGGGAGCCTGCACTGTCAAAGGCTTCAACAGCCATGACCATCTCAGCACTTTGCTCCGCTGCCCCCTCAGTGGTGGCCAGTGTAAGCCTGCCGAGCGCGTTAGCGCAATTTTCGGTGCCTGGCCGGTGCCGTATGGTGTAGTCATACGCAGCCAGTGTGAGAGCCATTCGCTGTATGCGAGCTGATGCATTGGCATTGATAGCTTTGCTGCCTGACAACAGGGATGTTAACGGCTTGCGGTCCGTTTCTAACTCAAACCTTCTGCCAAAAAGGTACTGGTGCATCTTTTTCACCCCGTAGACACATGCGAGTGCTTCCTCTTCAACCATCCCATATCCCCGTTCTGCTTGGGAGAGCGACCTGGAGCCATAAGCTACAGGCTGGAGTTGCCGCTCATCATTACTCTGCTGCAACACGCACCCAACCCCATAGGATGATGCATCACATGTCCAAACCAATTTCTTACAGCTTATTAGAACAAAACAGGTTCCGCGCCCAATTGAAAGCCCGTTCCTGACAGGCCCCCCAAAACCAATCGCAACCCTTACGCAGGAGCACGTGTAGCGGCTCCAACAATGTGCTTAAGTTCGACAGAAAGTTCCCGAATTAGTTCAAGAGTCCCAGAAATGAACGCAACTCCAACATGTTGCTGGGCCTGGGCGCACGACGAATCGCCTCCATTTTGGATTCGGTAGGCCGGATCCCGTCTGCGGCAAACCTCCTGCCCAAAAACTCGACCTCTGGGGCCAAAAACACACACTTGGACTTCTTTAGTCGCAGGCCTACCCGGTCCAGTCAGCGTAGCACCTCCTCCAGGTTGTGGAGGTGTTCCTCGGTGTCTCGACCTGTGATAAGGATGTCGACCTGAAATACGATTGTTCCGGGGATGGATTTGAGCAGGCTTTCTATGTTCCTTTGAAAGATAGCGGCCGCTGATGGAATGCCAAACGGACACCTGTTGTAGACAAACAGCCCCTTGTGTGTGGTGATGATGGTCAGTAGCTTGGATTCTTCGGCCAGTTCCTGGGTTATGTAGACTGAAGTGAGGTCCAACTTGGTGAACAGCTTTCCGCCTGCCAGCGTGGCAAAAAGATCCTCCACTCTCGGAAGCGGATATTGGTCTTGTAGTGATACTCGGTTGATAGTAGCCATGTAGTCGCCACAGATCCTGACCGAGCCATCCGTTTTTAGGACAGAGACGATGGGGCTTGCCCAGTCGCTGAATTCAACAGGCGAAATTATGCTCTCTCTCAGCAACCTGTCCAATTCACTCTCAATTTTCTCCCGCATCACATACGGCACAGCTCTGGCTTTGTGGTGCACTGGTCTGGCGTCCGGGGTGATACATATCACTACTTTGGTACCTTTGAAAGTCCCGACACCAGGTTGAATAGTGACTCAAATTTCTGTAGGACCTGTGAGCATGAACTTTGCTCCACAGATAAAATGGCGCGCACATACCCCCATTTCCAGTTCATCTCGGCTAGCCAGCTCCTCCCCAAAAGCGCGGGACCATTTCCCGGAACAATCCAGAGTGGCAGCCGGTTCTCTGATCCATTATGTGTGACCACCAACATTGCACTGCCTAGCACTGCGATGATCTCTTTGGTGTACGTCCGTAGTTGCGTGTTAATATGTTCCAGTTTGGGTCTGCTAGCTCTGAGTGGCCCTAGTTTCTCGAGTTGTTGGACACTCATAAGTGACTGGCTGGCCCCTGTGTCCAGCTCCACGCGTACTGGGATGCCGTTTAATAGGACTTTCATCATCATAGGTGGCGTTTTGGTATATGAGCTGTGGATGTTTGCCACATGAACTCGCTGAACTTCAGTGTCCATTGCTTTGTCCCAAGCATCAACCTGCTTTGCAGACCCCTCTTCTGGTTCATCTGCCTCGTAAATTAGCCTCGCTGCAGGCTTGCTGCACATTCTGGCTAAATGTCCACTGAAGTTACAATTTCTACAGATAAATTGTTGAAACCTACAGGTTTTTGCAGCATGTCTGCCCCCGCATCTCCAGCATGAGCTGAGATCATTGTGAACAAAAGGGCTGTTACCAGACATTCCTCTCTGATTGTCTCTTTGATTACTCTTGAGCACTCTGTTAATGGATGTCAATGGCCCCATCCCAGGACGCATTGTCCAGCGTGATGGCGTAAATGTCCGTTCAACCTGCCATTGTCTCTGTTGAGGACCCACTCTAGAGTCTGTTGCTGCCTGGGTGGTGTCGAATTGCCCTTGCCTGCCTGCGGGGTTCTGAGTCGCGTTTACAATGTTAACTCCCTGATCCCTCGCCACGTTGGAAGCAAAGTTGCGTGCATATATTATCTTGGTTTCCTCCTCCCCCGCCATGAAGGTCTGAGGCATCAATTAGCTTTCTAAAAATCCCGGCATGACCAATACCCTCAATAAAGAAATCCCTTAACATCTCCCCTCTGCAGGTATCTGTGAACTTACAGAGGCTGGCCAAGTGCCGAAGGTCCGCAACAAAGTCCGGTATGCTCTGTCCTTCCCGACGTCGGTGTGTATAGAATCGGTGTCGGGCCATGTGTATACTGTTCGCTGGTTTGAGGTGTTCACCAATCAGTTTGCTGAGCTCTTCAAAGGTTTTGTCCGCCGGCTTCTCGGGTGCGAGCAGGTCTTTCATCAGCGTGTACGTCTTAGGTCCACAGCTAGTCAGTAGATGCGCCCTTCGCTTGTCAGCTGCTGCATCTGCCAGCCAGTCCTTCGTGGCAAAGCTCTGCTGGAGCCTCTCAATGAAATCGTCCCAGTTCTCACCAACAGAATACCATTCCTCTGTGCTACCGGTGGCCATTCTAGTGAGTCATTGATTCCCGTTTCTCATCGCCAAATGTAGTGTCCTTACTCACTACTATAAATTCACATGAGGCACATTCTGCAGACAAAGTCAAGAAGTGATGACCCTGCGTGGGACCTCCCTTTATATACCTGGATGACCAGGTGAGGAGTGTCTCCCACAAGTTCACCCCCGTGGTCAAGGCGTGCATTTCTCAGGTATATACAGTGTGCAGTGTTGTTATGAGGGTTATAGTTACATGAAGGTTGCATACATGACATTAAGTATGGAAGAACATCACAAGACTGAGTACTGTGAGCTAAAACTGACGTGACCTTAGTCTCTTTAATACAACTCCAGAGTGCATAAGCAGCATGGCAGACAAACTTTTATACTCCCTTGCACGAGGTGTGCAGGTGACCCTTGGGCCTCCAACAGTTGTGCCCTCTAGTGGCAAGTCTTACACAGTTACAATGTTTACATACATAACATCACTCCCTGCCCCCCAATGTCTTTGATACGAATTATTTACAAGTTGAGACGATCCAGGGCCCTACGCTTCCTGGTTGATTGTCTGAGTTCAAACACTGGCATGGGTGAGCTGGTTGGACCATTGCTGCACTGCGGCACAGCTGGTCTGACAGGACTGTTGGGAATGGTGGGGTTCATCCTCTTGATTGACAGCGAGGTCGATTGCTGGTTGGGTGTGTGTTGGTGAATCGATGATGGTGATGTCCTCTTCAGGTTGTTCCTGGTTGCCAGTGAACCGCAGTTTAGTCTGATCCAAATGCTTTCTACACGCTTGTCCATTCAATAGTTTGACTATAAACACTCTATTCCCCTCCTTGGCCAAGACAGTGCCAGCAACCCATTTAGGACCATGACCATAATTCAGGACAAACACCAGGGTCGTTAACATCAATGTCACGTGATACAGCCGCACGATCGTGGTACATGTTTTGCCGGTGGTGCCGGGTTTCCACATAATCATTGAGATCCGGGTGGACTAGGGAGAGCCTGGTTTTGAGTGCTCTCTTCATTAACAATTCTGCAGGGGGATCCCCAGTGAGCGAATGGGGTCGCGTCCGGTAGCTGAGCAGAACCCGAGATAAGTGACTCTGCAAGGAGCCTTCCGTCACACATTTCAAGCTCTGCTTGATAGTTTGGACTGCCCATTCCGCTTGACCATTGGATGCGAGCTTAAACGGGGCAGACCTGACATGGTTAATGCCATTGCGGGTCATAAACTCATTGAATTCCGAGCTGGTGAAACACGGTCCATTGTCACTGACAAGGACGTCGGGCAAGCCATAGGTGGCGAACATAGCCCGGAGGCTTTCAATGGTGGCAGTGGATGTGCTGGATGACATGATTACGCATTCAATCCATTTAGAGTAAGCGTCCACTACAACTAAAAACATCTTTCCGAGAAAGGGGCCAGCAAAATCTACGTGGATCCTGGACCACGGTTTGGAGGGCCATGACCACAGACTCAATGGAGCCTCCCTTGGCGCATTGCCCAATTGTGAGCACGTGTTGCACTGGTGTACGCATGACTCTAAGTCTGAGTCAATGCCGGGCCACCAAACGTGTGACCTGGCTTTTGCCTTCATCATGACTATGCCTGGGTGGATACTGTGAAGGTTGCGTATAAATGTTTGCCTGCCTTTTTTTGGCAAAACCACGCGATTATCCCATAAGAGACAATCCGACTGGATGGACATTTCATTTTTGTGTCGGTGAAACAGCTTAATTTCATCTTGCATTTCCCCGGGAACGGCCGACCAGCTCCCATTGAGGACACAACTTTTTACAAGTGATAGCACAGGATCCTGGCTGGTCCAGGTCCTGATCTGGCGAGCAGTGACGGGTGACCCCTCACTCTCAAAAGCATCTATGACCAGAAGCAAGTCTGCGGGCTGCACCATTTCCACCCTGGTAATGGGCAATGGTAGCCAACTGAGGGCATCAGCACAGTTCTCCGTGCCTGGTCTGTGGCAGATAACATAATCATAGGCAGACAATGTTAGTGCCCATCTTTGGATGCGGGACGAAGCATTGGTGTTTATATCTTTGCTTTCTGAAAACAGCGAAATGAGCGGTTTGTGGTCAATTTCAAGCTCAAACCGAAGTCCAAATAGGTATTGGTGCATTTTCTTAACCCCATATACACATGCTAACGCCTCTTTCTCGACCATACTGTAGGCTCTTTCAGCCTTAGACAGACTTCTGGAAGCGTATGCAACCTGTTGAAGTTTGCCCGATACATTGGTTTGCTGTAACACACAGCTGACCCCGTACAAAGATGCATCAGAAGCTAGCACTAATAGTTTACACAGGTCATATAGTACTAGTAACTTATTAGAACAAAGTAGGTTTCTGGCCTTCTCAAAGGCTGTCTCTTGAGATTTACCCCAAACCCAATTATCACCCTTACGTGGCAACATGTGCAATGGTTCCAGCAAAGTGCTTAACCCGGATAGAAAGTTAGCAAAATAGTTGAGGCATCCCAGGAACGAACGCAGCTCCGTCACATTCTGTGGGCTGGGTGCACTCTTGATGGCCTCTGTCTTTGAGTCCGTGGGTTTGATGCCGTCTGCCGCAATCTTTCTCCCCAAAAATTCGACCTCTGGCGCCAGGAAAACACACTTGGAGCATTTCAGCCTGAGTCCCACTCTGTCGAGTCAACTTAGAACCTCTTCCAGATTGTGCAGGTGCTCGGTGGTGTTACAACCGGTAATCAGGATGCCGTCTTGAAACACAACGGTGCACGGAACCGATTTCAGCAGACTCTCCATGTTCCTATGGAAGATGGCAGCAACTGAGCGAATCCCAAAAGGGCACCTGTGGTATATAAACAGTCCTTTGTGCGATTTGATGCACGTCAATCTTTTCGAAGATTTAGTCAGCTCGTGTCATGTAGGCGGAGGTTAGGTCCAACTTGGTGAATGACTTCCCCCCTGCTAACGTTGTGAACAGGTCATCCGCCTTCGGTAGTGGGTACTGGTCCTGTAACGAGACTCTGTTGATCGTTACATTGTAGTATCCACAGATTCTGTCCGTGCCATCACTTTTCAACACCGGAACAATCGGACTGGCCCACGCATTGAACTCGACTGGCAATATGATTCTCTCTCGTTGAAGCCTGTCCAGTTCGATCTCGACTTTTTCTCTTATCATATATGGAACCGCTCGAGCCTTGTGATGAACGGGCCTTGCATCGGGGATTAGATGGATCTGCACCTTGGCGCCTGTGAAGTTGCCGATGCCTGGTTCAAATAACTTGCTTAGCACTTGGGCGCAAGAGGCATCATCCACTGAAGATAATGCTTTGATGTCGCCCCAGTTCCATTGAATCTATCCCAGCCAGCTTCTGCCGAATAGCGTTGGGCCATCACCTGGTACAATCCACAGTTTAAGATCATGCACAGCTCCATAGTATGATACCTTAACTGCCGCGTTGCCAATGACTGGTATGAGCTGTTTGGTGTAGGTGTGCATCTTTGTCTGAATCGGGCTCAGTTTGTGCCTTTGTGCCTTGTTACCCTACAGTTTCTGTTATGTATGCAACACTATGTAATCAGCATTCTACCACCACCAGAGAGCACATCTGTTGGAGTCCCAAGGGATCCCAGCATCCCTTGGGAGCACTGTATATAAGCAGGCCTTCCATGCTGTACCAGCACTCTGGAGTTAGAATAAAGAGACTAAGGTCACACTTACTTACGTCTACAGTACTAATTTACATTGCTTTACTTGAGACATTACTTGGTGACGAGATAACGAACCATGCAGAGAATGCAGAAAACTGTTGGTATCCTGGAGAAATTCTCAGAAAGGGACAATTGGGAGGCCTTCGTGGAGCGACTCGAACATTACTTCGTGGCCAACGAGCTGGAAGGGAATGAGAACACTGCCAAACGAAGGGCGATCTTCATCACGGTCTGCGGGGCAACAACCTATGGCCTCATGAAGAATCTTCTTGCTCCGGTGAAACCAACAACCAAATCGTATGAAGAACTGTGTATGCTGGTCTGGGAGCACCAAAATCTGAAGGAGAGTGTTCTGATGGCAAGGTATTGATTTTACACATGTCAACGGGCTGAAGGCCAGGAAGTGGCGAGCTACGTCGTTGAGTTAAGGCGCCTTGCAGGACATTGTGAATTCAAAGGATTCTTGGAGCAAATGCTAAGAGACTCTTTTGTGCTTGGCATTGGCCATGAGGTTATCCTTTGCAAACTTTTGACTGTTGAAACACTGAACCTGAGCAAACCCATAACGATAGCCCACACATTTATGTCCACCAGCGATAACACCAAACAAATTTCGCAGCATAAAGATGTTTTGGTAAGTACTGTACACAAAGTTGTTGTGTATCTGTCAAGCATGCACTCCTATGTTCCGCCCCCGGGGAGTGCATTCCCTGAAGTCCCAAGGGATCCCAGCATCCCTTGGGAGCACTGTATATAAGCTGGCCCCTAAGGCCTGTTCCTCACTCTGGAGTGTCTTAATAAAGACTGAGATCACTGTTACGTGAACCTCCCTGTGTGCAGTCTCATCTGTGTTAGGAACACAATAACTGGCAATGAGTATACGAATCCAACGCAAAGATGCAGCAAACTGTGGGCATCCTGGAGAGGTTCTCGGAGGGTGACAACTGGGAAGCCTATGTCGAACGGCTAGACCAGTACTTTGTAGCCAACGAACTGGAAGGAGAAGGAAGCGCTGCAAAAAGGAGAGCGGTCCTCCTCACAGTCTGCGGGGCACCGACCTACAGCCTCATGAAGAATCTTCTGGCTCCGTTGAAACCCACAGGTAAGTCATATGAGGAGCTGTGTACACTGGTTCGGGAGCATCTTAACCCGAGGGAGAGCATGCTGATGGCGAGGTATCGGTTCTACATGTGCCAGCGATCTGAAGGTCAGGAAGTGGCGAGCTACATCGCCGAGCTAAGGCGATTTGCAGGACAATGTGAGTTTGATGGCTACCTGGAGCAAATGCTCAGAGACTTTTTTTATACTGGGCATTGACCACGAGACCATCCGACGAAAACCTTTGACTGTAGAGACACCGATCCTCAGTAAGGCCATTGCGATAGCACAGGCGTTTATGTCCACCAGTGATAACACCAAACAAATCTCTCAGCACACAGGGGCTAGCAATGTTCATAAGTTAACTGGAACTGTGTTTGTGAGCAGAAATGTACAGGGCAGAAACCACGAGTCTGCAACTGCCAGCAGACCTCAGGTGACCCAGATGACTCAGAGTCCGCAACAAAGGATGAATGCAAGGCAATTCACATCTTGTTGGCGTTGTGGAGGGTTCCATTCAGCCTATTCATGCCACTTCAAAGGGTATGTTTGCAAGAGCTGTGGAACAATGGGGCACCTCCAACGAACTTGCAAACGAGCTGCAAGCTCTGCAAAACCTGCTAACCACCACGTGGCAGAGGAAGATCAGTCCATGGTGGATCAAAGCAATTTTGAGCCTCAGAGAGAGGAGGCAAATGCTGAAGTACACGGGGTGCACACATTTTCGACGAAATGTCCACCTATAATGCTAAGTGTAAAATTGAATGGCTTACCCTTAGCCGTGGAACTGGACACTGGCGCTAGCCAATCCATCATGAGTAAAAAGATGTTTGAGAGACTGTGGTGCAACAAGGCACTCAGAGCAGCGCTGAGCCCCATCCACACGAAACTGAGAACGTACACCAAAGAGCTTATCACTGTCCTGGGCAGCGCCATGGTCAAGGTCACCTACGAGGGCAAGGTGCACGAACTGCCACTTTGGATTGTCCCAGGCGATGGCCCCACACTGCTTGGAAGGAGCTGGCTGGGCAAAATCCGCTGGAACTGGGATGACATCCGAGCATTATCACATGTCGATGAGGCCTCATGTACCCAGGTTCTTAACAAATTTCCTTCCCTTTTTGAACCAGGCATTGGAAACTTTTCCGGGGCGAAGGTGCGGATCCACTTGATCCCAGAGGCACGACCCATTCACCACAAGGCGCGAGCGGTACCTCACATGATGAGGGAGAGAGTGGAAATCGAGCTGGACAGGCTGCAACGCGAGGGCATCATGCCCCCAGTGGAATTCAGCGAGTGGATCAGCCCGATTGTTCCAGTACTCAAAAGTAATGGCACGGTCAGGATTTGCGGTGCTTATAAAGTAACTATTAATCGTTTCTCGCTACAGGATGAATACCCTCTACCGAAGGCAGACGACGCTATTTGCGACGCTGGCAGGAGGCAAGACGTTCATCAAGCTCGACCTGACTTCGGCCTACATGACGCAGGAGCTGGAGGAGTCTTCGAAGGGCCTCACCTGCATCAACAAGCACAAGGGACTGTTCATCTACAACAGATGCCCGTTTGGAATTCGGTCGGCTGCAGTGGTCTTCCAGAGAAACACAGAGAGCCTACTCAAGTCGGTACCACGCACGGTGGTTTTTCAGGACGACATATTGGTTACGGGTCGGGACACCACCGAGCACCTACAAAACCTGGAGGAGGTCCTCCAGCAACTGGATTGCGTAGGGCTGCGGCTGAAAGAGGTCGAAATGCGTCTTCATGGCAATAGAAGTGGAGTTTTTGGGGAGAAAGATCACAGTGGACGGCATTCGGCCCACAGACATCAAGACAGAGGCTATCAGGAACGCATCCATGCCACAGAACATCACAGAGCTGCGGTCGTTCCTGGGACTCCTCAACTATTTTGGTAACTTCCTACTGGGGTTAAGCACCCTCTTAGAGCCCCTGCATGTGTTATTGCATAAAGGTGAGAACTGGATATGGGGAAAAAAACAAGTAATTGCTTTTGAGAAAGCCAGAAACATTTTATGCTCCAACAAGCTGCTTGTATTGTATAACCCGTGTAAAAGATGTGCTAGCATGTGATGCATCGTCGTACAGAGTCGGGTGTGTATTACAACAAGCGAGCTTTGCGGGGAAGTTGCAATCTATCGTCTATGCCTCCAGGAGCTTGTCTAATGCCGAGAGGGCCTACAGCATGATTGAGAAAGAGTGTGTGTTCGGGGTAAAGAAAATGCATCAGTACCTGTTTGGCCTCAAATTTGAGCTGGAAACCGATCACAAGCCCCTCATATCCCTGTTCGCTGAAATCAAGGGGATAAATACAATGCCTCAGCCCGCATACAAAGGTGGGCATTCGTGCTATCAGCGTATAACTATACCATCCGTCACACGGCAGGCACCGAGAACTGTGCGGATGCTCTCAGCCAGCTACCATTGCCCACCACGAGGGTGGAAATGGCGCAGCCTGCAAACTTGTTGATGGTGGCGCAGCCCACAGGCTTGTTGATGGTCATGGAAGCGTTTGAAAATGATAAATCACCTCTCACGGCCTGCCAGATTAGGACTTGGACCAGCCAAGATCCTCTGCTGTCCCTAGTAAAAAACTGTGTACTGCATGGGAGCTGGGCCAGCATCCCCGTTGAAATGCAAGAGCTAATCAAGCCGTTCCAGCGGTGAAAGGACGAGCTGTCCATTCAGGCAGACTGCTTGTTGTGGGGTAACCGTGTAGTGCTACCCGAAAAGGGCAGGGAGTCGTTCATCTCGGATCTCCACAGCACACACCCGGGTATAGTAATGATGAAAGCGATAGCCAGATCCCACGTGTGGTGGCCTGGTATTGAGTCTGACTTAGAGTCCTGTGTACGTCAATGCAGCGTATGTGCTCAGTTGAGCAACGCGCCCAGAGAGGCACCACTATTTTTGTGGTCCTGGCCCTCCAGACCATGGTCAAGGATCCATGTCGATTATGCGGGCCCGTTTCTCGGTAAAATGTTCCTGGTGGTGGTGGATGCTTTTTCAAAATAGATTGAATGTGAAATAATGTCGGGAAGCACCGCCACCGCCACCATTGAAAGCCTGAGGGCCATGTTTGCCACCCACAGCCTGCCTGACATACTGGTCAGTGACAATGGGCCATGTTTCACTAGTGCCGAATTTAAAGAATTCATGACCCGCAATGGGATCAAACATGTCACCTCGGCCCCGTTTAAACCAGCCTCCAATGGGCAGGCAGAGCAGGCAGTACAAACCATCAAACAGAGCCTTAAACAAGTCACAGAAGGCTCACTCCATACTCGCCTGTCCCGAGTACTGCTCAGCTACCGCACGAGACCCCACTCACTCACAGGGGTGCCCCCGGCTGAGCTACTCATGAAAAGGACACTTAAAACCAGACTCTCGCTGGTTCACCAAAACCTGCATGATCAGGTAGAGAGCAGGCGGCAACAACAAAATGTAAACGATGGTCGCGCCACTGTGTCACGGAAATTGATCTGAATGACCCTGTGTATGTGCTAAACTATGGATATGGCCCCAAGTAGATCGCGGGCACGGTGATAGCTAAAGAAGGGAGTAGAGTGTTTGTAGTCGAACTAGATATTAGACAAATTTGCAGAAAGCACCTGGACCAAACGAGGCTACAGTTCACAGACTACCCTGAACAACCCACAGCAGACACCACCTTTTTCGAGTCCACAACACACACCAAAAGGATCAACGACACCACGCCGGACCAGGAAATTGAACCCATCACGCCCAATAGCCCAGCAAGGCCAGGCTCACCCAGCAGCCCTGCAGGGCCAACAACACGCCAGCCCAGCGAGGGCACAGCGAACACACGAGAACAGACATTTGTACCGAGGCGATCCACCAGGGAAAGAAAGGCTCCCGACCGCCTCACCTTGTAAATAGTTTTCACTTTGACTTTGGCGGGGGAATGATGTTGTGTATCTGTAAAGCATGCACTCCCGTGTTCCGCCACCAGGGACTGCATCCCCTGAAGTCCCAAGGGATGCTGCGATCCCTTGGGAGCGCTGTATATAAGCCGGCCCTTAAAACCTGTTCCTCACTCTGGATTGTCTTAATAAAGACTGAGGTCACTGTTACTTTAACCTCCCTGTGTGCAGTCTCATCTGTGTTAGGAACGCAATAAAAGTAACGTCGTTTTCAGGTAGGAATGCATATGGCAGAATGTACACGCCTGCAGCTGCACGACCTCAGATGACCCAGAGTCTGCCATCAAGCGTTAATGCAAGGCAATTGACACCTTGTTGGCGCTGCGGAGGTGATCATCGAGCCCATCAATGCCGCTTCAAACACTATGCATGCAAAGGCTGTGGAACAATGGGACACCTCCAACGAATGTGCAGACGAGCTGCAAACCCTGCAAACATTGTTCGGCAGAAGCTGGCTGGGAAAAATCCGCTGGAACTGGGATGACATCCAAGCGCTTTTGTCTGTCGACGACGCCTCAAGTGCCCAAGTTCTGAGCAGATTCCCATTGGGGTTCAGGCCAGGCATTGGAAGTTTCTCAGGGGCGAAAGTGCAGATCCACGTGGTTCCCGCTACGCGACCCATCCACCGCAAGGCATGGGCGATACCGTATTTGATGCGAGAGAAAGTGGAAATTGAGCTGGACAAGCTGCAGCGAGAAGGCATCATCACGCCGGTGGAATTCAACGAGTGGGCCAGTCCGATTGTTCCGGTTCTCAAGGGTGACGGCACAATCAGAATTTGTGGGAACTATAAAGTAACGATTAACCGTTTTTCACTGCAGGACCAGTACCCGCTACCCAAGGCAGACGACCTATTTGCGACGTTGGCAGGAGGAAAGACGTTCAACAAGTTGAATCTGACCTCGGCCTACATGACGCAGGAGCTGGCGGAATCTCCGAAAGGCTTCATCTGCATCAATATGCACAAAGGTCTGTTCATCTACAATAGATGCCCGTTTGGGATTCGATCGGCCGCGGCGATTTTTCAAAGGAACATGGAGAGTCTGCTAAAGTCAGTTCCACGCACCGTGGTTTTCCAGGACGACATATTGATCACAGGTCGGGACACTATCGAACACTTGAAGAACCTGGAAGAGGTTCTAAGTCGGCTAGATCGCGTGGGATTCAGGTTGAAACGCTCGAAGTGTGTGTTTTTGGCACCAGAGGTGAGTTCTTAGGGAGAAGAATCGCGGCAGACAGCATCAGACCCACCGATGCCAAGATGGAGGCTATCAAGAATGCGCCGAGACCACAGAACGTGATGGAGCTGCGGTCGTTCCTGGAACTCCTCAATTATTTTGGTAATTTCCTGCCCGGGTTAAGCACCTTGCTAGAACCCCTACACATGTTGCTACGTAAGGGTATGGGGGAAATCACAAGAGACTGCTTTTGAGAAAGCCAGAAATCTGTTATGTTCCAACAAACTGCTTGTTCTGTATGACCCATGTAAACGTTTAGTGCCAGCTTGCGATGCGTCTTCGTATGGGGTTGGTTGTGTGTTACAACAAGCAAACGATTCGGGAACATTGCAACCAGTCGCTTATGCGTCCAGGAGTTTGTCTAAGGCCAAAAAAGAAGCTCTGGCATGCATTTACGGGATGAAAAAAATGTACCAGTATCTGTTTGGGCTTAAGTTCGAGTTAGAAACTGACCATAAGCTGCTCATATCACTATTCTCAAAGAGCAAAGATATTAATACCAATGCCTCTGCTCGCATCCAAAGATGGGCGCTCACGCTGTCTGCATATAACTATGTAATCTGCCACAGGCCAGGCACAGAGCACTGTGCTGATGCTCTCAGTCGGCTACCATTGCCCACCACCGGAGTGGAAATGGCACAGCCTGCAGACTTGCTCTTGGTGATGGATGCATTTGAAAATGAAAAGTCACTCGTTACAGCCCACCAGATCAGGACCTGGACCAGCCAGGATCCTTTACTGTCCCTTGTAAAAAAAACTGTGCCCTCCAGTGTCCCAGCAGAGATGCATGAAGAGATCAAGCTGTTCCAGCGGCGCAAAGACGAAATGTACATACAGGCGGACTGTCTCTTGTGGGGTAATCGCGTGGTTTTGCCTAAGAAAGGCAGAGAAATGTTCATACGCGACCTACACAGTACCCACCCAGGCATAGTAATGATGAAAGCTATAGCCAGATCCCATGTGTGGTGGCCCGGCATCGACTCAGATTTGGAGTCTTGCGTGCGCCAATGCAACACTTGCTCTCAACTGAGCAATGCACCCAGGGAGGCACCGCTAAGTTTGTGGTCATGACCCTCCAGACCGTGGTCTAGGATCCACGTTGACTTCGCTGGCCCGTTTCTAGGCAAAATGTTTTTGGTTGTTGTGGATGCTTATTCAAAATGGATTGAGTGTGTAATAATGTCTGTAAGCACGTCCACTGCCACCGTCAAAAGCCTTGAGCTATGTTTGCCACGCACGGCCTGCCTGATGTCTTTGTCAGCAACAATGGGCCGTGCTTCACCAGCACTGAATTCAAGGAATTCATGACCCGCAATGGGATCAAGCACATCACATCTGCCCTGTTCAAGCCCGCATCTAACGGCCAGGCAGAACGGGCAGTCCAAACCATCAAACAAAGCTTGAAACGCATGTCGGAAGGCTCCCTGCAGACCCGCCTATCCCGAGTCCTGCTCAGCTACCGCACCAGACCCCACTCGCTCACCTGGGTTCCCCCTGCCGAACTACCCATGAAAAGGGCACTCAAAACAAGGCTCTCTCTAGTCCACCCTGATCTCCAGGATCATGTCGAGGGCAGGCGGCATCAACAAATCATGTACCATGATCGCGCAAATTTGTCACGCGATATTGAAGTCAATCACCCTGTATTTGTACTCAACTATGGACATGTTCCCAAATGGCTTGCTGGCACTATCATTGCCCCAGAAGAAAGTAAAGAGTTTCAGGTCAAACTTGCAAATGGACTAACTTGCAGAAAGCATTTGGACCAAACCAAACTGCGTTTCACAGACTGCCTCGAGCAACCTGAAGAGGACACCACCAACTTTGACCCTCTGACACACACACACAAGTGGCAACCGGCATTACGGTGGACCACGAAGCTGAACTCAACATCCCCAGCAACCCAGCAAGGCCAGCTGCGCAGCAGCCCAGCGAAGAATCAACCAACTCACCTACACCTGCATTTGTACCGAGACGATCGACTAGGGAGCGGAAAGCCCCAGATCATCTCACCCTGTAACTAAGTGTACTATTGACTTTGGGAGGGAGTGATGTTATGAATGCAACACCTTGTAACCAGCATTCTACTGCCACCAGAAGGTATATTTGTTGGAGTCCCAAGGGATCCCAGCATCCCTTGGGAGCACTGTATATAAGCAGGCCTCCCATGCTGTACCAGCACTCTGGAGTTAGAATAAAGAGACTAAGGTCACACTTACTCACATCTACAGTACTCAGTTACATTGCTTTACTTGAGACATAACAGTTTCTCAAAAGCCTTCTGGCTCATAATTGACTGACTCGCCTCCGTGTCCAACTCCATTGATACCGGACTACCATTCAATTTGACTTTCAGCATAATAGGAGGGCTCTGAGTGGTGAAGGTGTGTACCCCATACACTTCTTCATCGGGTTGAGTTGCCTCTCTTGTTTGTTCTGCGTGATCCGCGCCCGATCGATCATCCTCTGCCGACTCTGCCACGTGGTGAGTCACAGCACTCTTGCACAT
Source organism: Pristiophorus japonicus (assembly GCF_044704955.1). Lineage (NCBI taxonomy): Eukaryota > Metazoa > Chordata > Chondrichthyes > Pristiophoridae > Pristiophorus > Pristiophorus japonicus. The sequence continues at coordinate 242,340,370 of NC_091980.1, read as the reverse complement.
TCACTGGAGGTGCCCCATTGTTTCGCAGCCTTTGCACACGTAGTGCTTGAATCGACATTGATGGGCTCGATGATTACCCTCGCAGCGCCAACATGGTGCTAATGGATTTGCATTCATGCCCGACGGCCGACCCTGAGTCATCCTAGGTCTTGCAGTTGCAGATGTGTAGGCCCTGCCATATGCAGTTCTGCCTGCTAGCGACGTTATTTTATGCACAGTACTTGCCGGTGAGCTTCGATGCTGGGAAGATATCTGTCTGCTATTATCGCTCGTGGATATGAATGCCTGGGCTATTGTGATGACCTTGCTCAGGTCTAGGGATTCGGCGGACAGCAACTCGCGAAGAATGACCTCGTGGCCGATTCCAAGCACAAAAAAGTCCCGCAGCATTTCCCCCAAAAATCCAGCAAATTCCGACAAGGCATCTCAGGTCGGCGACATAACTCGCCACGTCCTGGCCCTCGGAGCGTTGGTGCGTGTAGAAGCGATACCTGGCCATTAAGACGCTCTCCTTCAGTTTGACGTGTTCCCGAACCAGCGTATACAACTCTGTATATGTCTTCTCCGTTGGTTTCTCCAGCGCTAGCAGATTCTTGATAGAAACATAGAAACATAGAAAATAGGTGCAGGAGTAGGCCATTCGGCCCTTCTAGCCTGCACCGCCATTCAATGAGTTCATGGCTGAACATGCAACTTCAGTACCCCATTCCTGCTTTCTCACCATACCCCTTGATTCCCCTAGTAGTAAGGGTTTCATCTAACTCCTTTTTGAATATATTTAGTGAATTGGCCTCAACAACTTTCTGTGGTAGAGAATTCCACAGGTTCACCACTCTCTGGGTGAAGAAATTCCTCCTCATCTCGGTCCTAAATGGCTTCCCCCTTATCCTTAGACTGTGTCCCCTGGTTCTGGACTTCCCCAACATTGGGAACATTCTTCCTGCATCTAACCTGTCTAACCCCGTCAGAATTTTAAACGTTTCTATGAGGTCCCCTCTCATTCTTCTGAACTCCAGTGAATACAAGCCCAGTTGATCCAGTCTTTCTTGATGAGGCCGTATACACACGGTGAGGAGAATCGCCCTGCACTTGATCACTGTATCGTCCCCATCCAGCTCATTGGCCACGAAGTACTGGTCGAGATGCTCAACGAAGGTTTCCCAATCATCACCCTCTACAAATCTCTCTAAAATACCAACGGCAGCCATGACTGCGTGAAAGTTCGTAATCTGTTTCTCATCGCCAATTGTTAAGTATGGAAGAACTCCACAAGACTGAGTACTGTGAGCTAAAACTGATGTGACCTTAGTCTCTTGAATACAACTCCAGAGTACATAAGCAGCATGGCAGACAACCTTTTATATTCCCTTGCACGAGGTGTGCAGGTGACCCTTGGGCCTCCAACAGTTGCGCCCTCTGGTGGCAAGTCTTACACAGTTAAAATGTTTACATACATAACAAGATGTATCTTCCACTGCCAGCATTCATGGAGATAGGTGCTACAATGGGTACTTAAGGAAGGATATACTAGTCTTGGAGAGGGTACAGAGACGATTCACTAGGCTGATTCCGGAGATGAGGGGGTTACCTTATGATGATAGATTGAGTAGGCTGGGTCTTTACTCGTTGGAGTTCAGAAGGATGAGGGGTGATCTTATAGAAACATTTAAAATAATGAAAGGGGTAGACAAGATAGAGGCAGAGAGGTTGTTTCCACTGGTCGGGGAGACTAGAACTAGGGGGCACAGCCTCAAAATACGGGGGAGCCCATTAAAACCGAGTTGAGAAGGAATTTCTTCTCCGAGGGTTGTGAATCTGTGGAATTCTCTGCCCAGGGAAGCAGTTGAGGCTAGCTCATTGAATGTATTCAAATCACGGATAGATTTTTAACCAATAATGGAATTAAGGGTTATGGGGAGCGGGCGGGTAAGTGGAGCTGAGTCCACGGCCAGATCAGCCATGATCTTTTTGAATGGCGGAGCAGGCTCGAGGGGCTAGATGGCCTACTCCTGTTCCTAATTCTTATGTTCTTATGAAAAAAGTATTACTTTGTACTAATGGGGATAGGGGGGTGGGGAAGGCATTTTAACATGTCGTACCTGGTGTTATTGGGGCGATGACAGCCTCAAAATAGAGTTGGGTAACCTTAACGCCTCATTAACCTCGACAATGCGCCGGGCATTTTGAAACGGGCCAACTGCTGGGTGCCCAAAGCACCTGCCTGTTTCAGGCAGTCGGCCTCTTCTTTAATAGGTTGGAACCATTTGGAGTGTGTACCGTGGATGCTCTGGAGCTGGGGCTGCACCAAAGTTAAGTTTGAAATGATTTTTGTGGGACCTATGGACTATAGATCAGTAATGCTTCTTCGAGCCCCACAAAAATCATCTGGGCCATTGCCGCCCAGTAAACCCCCCTTCCACAATTGCGACACCTCGCACCCCACATTTACCTTGCTGCTGGCCAGACGGCCCGATATTGGTCAGCCTTAATCTAGAGTGCTGCAACCAGACAGCTGTTTGACGCCCTACATCATTAATCAATATAGCCCTTATATGTCTAGCTGTGTAACAGTCTTCTGAATGTTTTTGTTAAACTTTTGGTAAAGTGAGAACCAGTGACAAATTTCAGTGACAGATTGCAGAAGAGAATTATTTGTTCCTGTATCAATATTTTGTGAAATGTGTATTGGCATACACTGATTTTATGTCCCAATTTTGATGATATTGTGGGGCCGAAACTGCCCCTTTCCTTAATGTCTGTTACCGCCGGAAATCAGCGACCACACAGTGGGGTGGAATGGCTGCTGATTTTTCGGCGAATGGCCGCCATTTTGAAAATTGTGCTCCTGCGGTATCCCGGCCATGAGCTGCGCCCCCCCCCCACCTCTCCCCACTACCGCTCCGCTGCTGCCGATCCATCCGAAGTGCATCATCAGAGCGTGCACCACCAATGTGTCCCCCTGAACACGAAATTCCGCGCTGAAAATCTTGCTCCCGCCACTTGGTGCAACCAACAGTTTTTTCTGTTGGTGCACTGTGCTTGGAGTGCTTCTAAAATGGCGGTGCGGTTGCCATTAAAGGGGAGGACTTACTGCCATGACTGGCATCTTATTTTTTTTTTGTTGGCCGATTGCCAGTTCAAGCTGACAATTATGCCCCTGCCAACAGGCAGCCTGGCCACTGGCCCGGTCAAAACCATCCTTGGTGCCCCAGTGGTCCTAACTTAAAGAATCGCAGAGCTCGCAGCGGCCCTCCCCTTTAAGTGAAGGGGAGAGACATGGTGACGCGCCAGCGTGATGATGTCATCAGCTGATGAGTGACAGCTGTGGACACTCTGCCCGCCCCCCACTTCTGCCCCTCTACTTACTGAACTTCCGTTCACTGCCACACTTCCGCCCCCATTATAACTGACTTCTGGGCCACGAGCAAGAGGCCACCACATCTACCGCTGTGGTAAAAACAGTAGAAAGACGGTAGGTGTGCCACGTTTTCGGCAGGGTGGGGGGTAATTTCAGCCCCTGTGTATCTTATACTAGATTTGGTAAAAATTTGGCATTTCTATACCTGAATAAAATGTTCATTGAAAAAAATGTTATTGGGAAACTGTAATTGTTCATAAACCTTGAAATTGTGTGAAGTCTGTCACACATGAAGTTCTGGATGAATACATTAAGGTTGAAAGAACAGATCTGAAGTTCCTTTGTATGTGTGTTCAGAAATTCCCAAGTAAATGTCTGGCATAGAATCTTTTTTATACTTTAATACGTTTGTTAATCTGCCTAGGATGACTGCTTTTTCTGTGGGAGTAAAAAAGGGACCAAAGAGCAAGGAGAATCACTGGCAGGGGCAATCTGACCCATTCAAGTTCACTTAGAAAACAACAGAGAGCATAACAAACAGAAAAGATTTAGAATGTTCTTGCAGCACAAGCTGTCTGAACATGTGCTTTTTAAAAAAAAAATCTGCTTGTACAACACAGTGGCATTAAATAGAAGGAACAGACATGAACTGGGGGAAAGACTCAAATTACAAACCCTTGACTCCTTGAGATGAGGCCATCCTGGGTATCTTTATATGTACAAGTATAGGGGGAGTAGGGGAGGCTGAGGCTGATAGATAGGACTAACTCACTCAGGGCTATTGCCATTGTACTTTTATGTCTTGCCCCCCCTTTCTCACTCAATCCCACACAGGTATATACACAACCACACAAGCATCACACACAGAATCTCGTATTTCTAGCTGTTTGAAAGTGTTTCTTGGAGCCAGCATACTAATACTGATTTATATCTAATTGCGGGCTTAGCAGAGCAGTCTGCCAGTGGGCCAGAACTTTGTCGCATCCTGTGTCTCTCGCTTCCAAACACATCGATGCATATCGTGCAGGATGTTGTTAATGAGCTTGAGGAGGTAGCATTGGGGGAATCACAATGCACAGGTGAGGAGGAACAAGTGGTGGTGCAACATAGTGAGAGAGGAGGTAGTGAGAGAGGATTTAGCAGCTTTGAAAGTGGATAAATCCCCAGGCCCAGATGAAATGTATCCCAGGCTGCTAAGTGAAGCAAAAGAGGGAATAGTAAAGGCTTTGACGATCATTTTCCAGTCCTCTCTTGCTTTAGCTGTGGTGCCAGAGGACTGGAGGACTGCTAATGTGGGAGAAAGGGATAGACCGAGTAATTACAGGCCAGTCAGCCTAACCTCAGTGGTGGGAAAATTATTGGAAAAAATCCTGAAGGACGGGATAAATCTTCACTTAGAAAGACACGGATTAATCAAGGACAGTCAGCACGGATTTGTTAAGGGAAGGTCGTGTCTGACTAACTTGATTGAATTTTTCGAGGAGATAACCAGGAGGGTCGATGAAGGCAAAGCGTATGGTGTAGTGTATATGGATTTTAGCAAGGCTTTTGATAAGGTCCCACATGGCAGACTGGTCACGAAAGTAATAGCCCATGGAATCCAGGGCAAAGTGGCAATTTGGATCCAAAATTGGCTCAGAGACAGGAAGCAAAGGGCAATGGTTGATGAGGGTTTTTGTGACTGGAAGGCTGTTTCCAGTGGGGTTCCACAGGGCTCAGTACTAGGTCCCTTGCTTTTTGTGATATACATCAATGATCTAGACTTGAATATAGGGGGTATGAATCAGAAGTTTGCAGATGATACTAAAATCGGTTGTGTGGTTGATAATGCAGAAGAAAGCTGCGGACTGCAGGAAGATATCAGTCAACTGGTCAGGTGGGCAGAACAGTGGCAAATGGAATTTAATCCAGAGAAGTGTGAGGTAATGCATTTATGTAGGGCTAACAAGGAAAGGGAATACACATTAAATGGTACAACACAGAAAAGTGTAGAGGAACAAAGGGACCTTGGAGTGCATGTCCACAGATCCCTGAAAATAGCAGGCCAGGTAGATAAGGTGGTTAAGAAGGCATACAAAATACTTGCCTTTATTAGCCGAGGCATAGAATACAAGAGTAGGGGGATTATGGGGGAAAACACTGGTTAGGCCACAGCTGGAGTGGAGTTTTGGTCACTGTATTACAGGAAGCACCTGATTGCACTGGAGAGGGTACAGAGGAGATTTACAAGGATGTTGCCGGGAGTGGAGAATCGAAGATATGTGGACAGATTAGATAGGCTCGATTTGTTTTCATTGGAATAGAGGAGACTGAGGGGAGATCTCATTGAGGTGTATAAAATTATGAGGGGCCCAGATATAGTGGATAGGAAGGGCCTATTTCTCTTAGCAAAGGAGTCAAGAACCAGGGTGCATAAATTTAAAGTAATTGGTAGAAGGTTTAGAGGGGATTTGAAGGGAAATTTCTTCATGCAGATGGTTGTAGGGGTCTAGAACTCACTGCCTGAAAGGGTGGTAGAGGCAGAAACCCTCACCACATTTAAAAAGTGCTTGGATGTGCACTTGAAGTGCCATAATCTACAGGGTTACGGACCTAGAGCTGGAAAGTGGGATTAGGCTGGATAGCCTCTTGTTGGACGGCATGGATACGATGAGCCAAAATGGCCTCCTTCCGTGCTGTAAACTCCTATGATTCTATGATTCTAACAGAGGAGCAGGAACCTGAAGCCCAGGTGGTTACATGGCTTCATTAGTGACCTTCCCCCACCACCCCCCCCCCTCCCACTCCGTACTTTCGGAGATGCAGCTGTGTGGTGACATTGAGTAGGCATGTCATGCTCCTGTTGTTGTTCATTATCATAATAAACACTGTATCAGTCACCTATTTGTCTGTGATATACATCTTTGGATGCCACTTTGGCTGATGCAGATGATGCAAAGTTAAGAGTGGTGGTGAACTTGAATGCCACTGGTACCCTGTTGTCCCATACCCTACAGAGGCAGTTATCTTTGGTAGCATAAGGGCGTGTGGCAGTCAAGTTTTGGTATATGCCAAGCTTCGAGCATTCTTTCTTTCAGCTTGTGCCATTCAGCCATGAAGCCCGCACCGCGGATGCTCAGCACACCCCCCACCTGAGAGCCCGGATCACCGGCGGAAAGGCGGAGGAGCGGTGAGAGATCGGGGCGGAGGAGCATCGTGATCCGGGCTCAGGAGAGGCGAGGGCCCAGGGGCAGCACGGGCCAGCCCAAACTGCGATCTATGATAGTAGGAGCATGCGTGCGCACTAGGTCCGTGCAGCAGAGCTTGGTCTCCAGTCGTCTTGATTAACCCTTGCCACTGGATCAAGACCTAACTCTGTCAAGCCCATGTGGTGGCTAGTGTGCAACGGCCACCCCAGGTTAAAAGAATCCATGCACAGGCATCTTCCACCCTTTAGTATGTAGTTCGGGACCTAGATTGTCAGGTCCCTCATTGAAACCTGTGAATTCAGGTGTGGAAGCAAGTCATCCTCGATACGAGGGACTGCCTAATACTAATACTTATGCTGATGTAACCCTGCAGCATACACTTAGGTATCTTGTCGCTTCAAGAAAACTCATAAATAAATTTGAAGAAAAAAAGATAACAAACATTTTTTCAGAATAAAATAAAAGTAGTAATAAAAGGCTCAAATTTCCCTAAAGCATTTTTTTTTGGCATATTTGAAGAGTTAGGCCCGATTTTTGGGGGCCCAAGTATGCCAAAAAAAAATGTTCTAAGTTTTCTCATTGGATTTCTTCATTTTGACGTGGTCTAACCCGACCTTTAGTTTTGCAAAGTGAAGCTCTCTCTCTCTCTCTCTCTCTCTGTGGACCGAGAATGGGACTGGACTGTGTGTGTGAACCGGGGACTGAGAATGGGACCGGACACCCTTTGGGCGGGGTTCGAGGTAAATTGCTGCTATGTGTTTTTCAATTCTTTCACTGTGTCCGGGCATCTGCTGCACTGCTTTCCTTACCCGCGCCGATTTCCTTAACTCTAGGGAAGGTTTTTCTTGAGAGGCCACATACGCTGACCTAAGCAGAACTGGAGTAACTCTCAGCTGGCCAACTTCCCTAAATGGCCAGAAGTGGTATAGGTGGCTGGTTACGCCCCCTTTTGCTGAAAAAAAGACTGACGCAAAAAAATCGTAACTGGGTTACACTGGTGCAAATTGATTGGGGAAACTATGGCTTTTCAACTTCGGCCAAAAAGAGCAGCCTGCTCCAAAAAAATGGTTCAAATCACTGGGGAAAATTGAGCCCTTAAAAACTCTACACAAAGCTCTGGAAAAATAAATTGTTTGCCACTTTGAGAGCTCTATCTCACGTTCAGCTATCATTATCAGCCAATCCAGATGGGCAAGCAAAGCAGATAGTGTGACCTCTCATTAAAAATACATTTAAAGCAAAGTTAAACTCTCACACATCCAAAAGGGCTAGCTGGAAGATTGGCTGCCTGGAAGCACTTCTGTGCTTTCTTCTATTAACATGAATAAGATTCATCATAGTGTGGTTAATCATACAATTTCCCACACAATGAGCTCTCTAATCTTAGCTATGCAAACAAGGAAGCCACAGAAAGGAGGTCAGGCACTTGGTCACAAAGAGTGACAAAAACTCAACTCCTGGGCTTTTACAAATCCTGGCTGTGGATTTGGATACAACATGGACATGGCAATAGTTTGACTGCCTCATTCCTAAGGTCAGAGTGATCCAAAGGAACGATCCACTTGTGAAACATTTTTATTTAAGTGTCATCTTGAGTCAGTTTGTCACATTCTTATCTATGAGTTAGAAAGTTGTGGGTTCAAGTCTCACTTCATTATCTAGGCTAACATTAAATTGCAGTACTGAAGGTGTTGGTGCTGTCTTTTTGATACGATACAAAACTGAGGCCCCTTCTGCTTGTTTGGTTGATGTAAAATATTTCATGCTACTATTTGAAGATGAGCTGGGTTGTGTCCCAGCTAACAATTCTCCTTCCACCATCCAACAACAACACCAAAAAAAGATTAATTAGTCATTCTTCTCAATTCTCTGCACAAATTGGCTGCTGTATTTGCCTACATAGTAATATTGTTAGTTGTGAACTGTTTTGAAGTGTCCTGGGAACATGATAAGGTGTTGTATATGTTGTGTATTGCTCTGGTACATTAAATGTATGATAAGTACAATGGTGCATCACAGAGGGCGCTGTGGTGGAAGACCTGAAAGTACCTGCACGAGGCAGTATAAAAGGTTGCCCACCACACCTGTGGGGCACTCTGAGCTGTTTAATAAAGGACTAAGGTCACAGCAGTTAGATCAACACCAGACCGTGTGGAGTCAGTGATTTGTGTGCTACATACACCACATTGGCGACGAGGAAGCGGACGAATTCCACGCAACCATGGCTACTCTGGGATCGCTAAAGGATTTTACCATGGGCAATGATTGGGAGGCCTTTACGGAAAGGCTCGAGTACTACTTCACAGCAAACGATCTGACGGAGGACACGAACGCACTTAGAGAGATTCCCGGGATGGCGGGACTGACCTATCAAGAAAGACTGGATCAACTGGGCTTGTATTCACTGGAGTTCAGAAGAATGAGAGGGGACCTCATAGAAACATTTAAAATTCTGACGGGGTTAGACAGGTTAGATGCAGGAAGAATGTTCCCAATGTTGGGGAAGTCCAGAACCAGAGGTCACAGTCTAAGGATAAGGGGTAAGCCATTTAGGACCGAGATGCGGAGGAACTTCTTCACCCAGAGAGTGGTGAACCTGTGGAATTCTCTACCACAGAAAGTTGTTGAGACCAATTCACTAAATATATTCAAAAAGGAGTTAGATGAAGTCCTTACTACTAGGGGGATCAAGGGGTATGGCGAGAAAGCAGAAATGGGGTACTGAAGTTGCATGTTCAGCCATGAACTCATTGAATGGCGGTGCAGGCTCGAAGGGCCGAATGGCCTACTCCTGCACCTATTTTCTATGTTTCTATGTTTCTATAAGGCAATATTGCTTTCCAGTTATGGCGATGAGGTTTACTGTCTCGTCAGGGATTTGCTGGCACCCGGGAGCGCCAGGGACAAGTCATATGAGGAGCTGGTCACACTTATTCATGACCAGTTGAAACTGAAGGAGAGCATCCTCACGGCCAGATACAAATTTTACCATCACTGCAGACCCGAGGGCCAGGATGTCACCAAATATGCTGCGGACCTCAGGAGACTCACGGCGCCGTGTGATTTTGGGGCTCAACTTGATGAGGCGCTGCGGGACGTTTTCGTCATGGGGATTGGCCATGAGGGACTCCTTCACAAGCTGCTAGCCATGGAACCCACAGTCACCCTGACAAAGGCCATCACCATCAGCCGGGCATATATGACCTCGATGTGCAGCACCAAGCAGATGATCCACACAGTTTCGAACCCGGCAGGCACTGTCCACAGGATAGCAGCCACCACGGACAAAACTGCAGAACGTGGATCTGCCCGGGGCAGAGAGCATGGACCTCGGGGTCCTGGAACTCAGAGTCCGCTGAGGGGGGCCAATCAAGCAGCACCATGCTGGCGCTGTGGAGGAAGCCATGGGGCTCACTGGTGCAGGTTCGCGGAGTACACGTGCAATATCTGCCACATTAAAGGCCACCTTCAGCGTATGTGTAAAATAAATCAGACTCACCATGTGGCTGAGGAGATGGGGGATGATCCACTGTTCAGTGAGGAGCAGGCAGAAGAAGATGAGGTGTTGGGACTGTATACGTGCACCGACGATTCGCCCCCAGTGATAATGGAAGTAAAAATTGACTGAGTCCCAGTGAGTATGGCAGTGGATATGGGATCGGGTCCGTTGTTGATGAGTCAGAGAACTTTTGATAAACTGTAGGGTAACCCGGCTGCATGACCCAAGCTGGTCCGGGTCACGGCAAAGCTGCGTACTTACACCAAGGAACTGATACCTGTTCTCAGCAGAGCAGATGTACAGGTATCTCACGGGGGCGAGACGCACGGTTTACCTTTATGGGTCATTGCAGGCTATGGGCCGACGCTCCTCGGCAGAAGGTGGATGGGAAAGGTCCGTAGGAGCTGGGAAGACTTTTTCACTCTCCCACAGACTGCTGCTGCCTGGGTTTCCAAAGGGCAGCGCCAACCGAGCTAGAGCTGTAGCAGCAGCCCAGAACTCCTGGCCCCAAGCAATCCTGCAGCCTCAGCCTCCACTCAAGGTTACAGGTGTGGGCCCATTGCTGGGGTGCGGGCCAGCGGGGCGCTGCGGTCCATCGATGACCAGGAGACCCACGCAGCGGAACAGTCGGGCGGCAGCAGCGGTCGTGATGGTGGCGGCCACGGCGGCCGCAGGAGGGGTGGCCACGGCGGCCGCAGAGAGGCAGCCACAGTGGGAATGGAGGCTGCGGCCACGGCGGGCGTGGCAGCAAGTAAACTGGCACTGCCGCTGATGTTTGTTGTTCCTCATTCTGTTAACAAAATGCCGCGCCGAATTTGAGAGCGCCAGCATCGAGTATTTCCAGCAGCGCCAGAGGAAGAGGATCTTGGACAAATGCCTGAAACCTTTCCTAAAAACACTGTAAAATTCCCTCTCCCCACCTTCTGTGTTTCCTTTTCCATCCTTCCGTGTTTCTTCTTCTTTCTAGGCCAGCTGAATACCTAAGATGGCGGCGCCCAACAGAAGCCTCGTGGGAGCCACACGATGGCGTCTTAAAAGGGAAATGCTCCCGGGCATCTTAAAAGGGCCTCACACCACTGCGGTCCCAACATAAAGACTTTTGGACTTTTGTAAGGCTAGAGCGAGTCTAAGTGTGCCATGTGAATGTAGGATGATGGATTTATGACAAGAAATAAAATTTTAATGCTGGGTGGTCACTGTGTTTAAAATAATGGACATGAATTGTGAATTACAACAAGAGTTAATATTTCAATGCTGAATGGTCACTGTGTTTAAATTCAGGGACGTGGATCCGTGACCAACATTACCAATGGGTTAATGCATTTTTCAATTTAGGGGATTCAAGCAACGGCTTTTTGAACGGGTGGGGGTGGGGGGCGGTGATGTTGTGTATTGCTCTGGTACATTAAATGTATGATAAGTACAATGGTGCACCACAGAGGGCGCTGTGGTGGGAGACCTGAAAGTACCTGCACAAGGCAATATAAAAGGCTGTCCACCACACCTGTGGAGCACTCTGGAGCTGTTCAATAAAGGACCACGGTCACAGCAGTTAGATCAACACCAGACCGTGTGGAGTCAGTGATTCGTGTGCTACATACATCACAGTATAAACTTTTCTTTCAAAACAAAAATTGGTAAAGGCATGAGATACAAAACAAAAGTTAGATGAGATAGAATGAAAAGGAGATTAAACGAGGAAAGAATACAAAATAAGGAACGCAGAAACAAATTACACAGTTGATCAAAAAGAGAAGACAATCAGAGTAATTGGAACATGACAGAGTAAGAGAGAAAGGACATACATCAGCAAAAAGGGAATGACAAAGATTTACAGCAAATAGAATGGAGCTGGGAAGTGATTAAACGTCACTGAGAAATAGACCAATCAAAAGGAGTCACTGAAACCCAACCTCACTTTATTAACCTTGCAGCAATTTTTCAGTAGTTTTGATTTCATAGGAACCTGGATCCTAACCCTACATTCTTGCCAAACTCATGTGTTAATGAGGATCTAACTCTACCCTAAACATTGTAGAAAGAGGTTTGTTTCAAAATCATAAAATTTATAATTGTGCAATGTTGTAAAGCATATAACTAAGATGACAGTCCTTACTAATCCTCCAGCAAGTGAGGTTAGTCCAATGTATTGTAAGCGGTTTTGATCCGAGCCCAATTGCTAGACGGACGGTTCGAATCGCCTCCGCCTTACGAAAATTCTATACCCGGGAATTATTATTCAGAGTGTAAATGGAATAAGTCATGGATAGGAATGCTTCAGTGAAAAATCGTACTTATATTTATTTAGTCTAACATACACTGGCTAAAACATGCACTACTAAACGAAAATCACTGCCTCTGTGGAAAATAAGATCCATGTTACAAACAACATACATACAGTACAAAACTGAGGACCGGTAACATGCAGTAATTCCCTTGTTGCTATGGTGGATTCCAACTCCACCCCTACCAACGAATTACCCAGTCGCAGCCCCTTTGCCCGGCTAAACCAAAGGAAGCTTCCTCCCCAGAATAGCCTCGAAAAACTTCACTTCTGAGAAAACCCTGAGCCCTTACACCTCACCCAGCTTGCCTGGGATATCTGGTTACCGGCCTGGGACACTCGCGACCATGCTCACCACCACACAGTCAGTCTCGATCGCTCAGCTCAGCTGTGGGAAGTCACTGCCTGTGAGAGGTATGCGGTTTTTTGTCTCAGCGGCTTCTTCTGTGGAACTGCGGTTTCCTCCTCTGGTACTTCTTCTTGCTATGTCGAGAGCGAGAGGGAGAAGGGTAGCAAAATGGTGGAAAAGAGCCTATCTTTATAGGAGTCTTGCTACCCCTACCTTTCCCGCCAATCTTTAAAACACTTTTGTTTCTAAGCACTCCGGTGCTTAGTCAGTGATGGGCCATCAGACCCATGTGTATTGGACTAATGGCCCTGAGTCTGGGACATATCTCGGTCTTTGTGTTGGAGAAAAAAAAGGATCTAAGCACTCCAGTGCATGGTCAGGGTTGGGCCATTATCAGACCCATGTGTATTCCATGATTGGACTAATGGCCCTAAGTCTGCGACATATCTCGGTCTTTGTGTTGGGAAAAAAACTGGCTCCTCTTTGGCTGGCCGGGCTGGTGGGTTCATTGTTCTGCTTCTCTTCTGAGATGGAGGTGAGAAGTGCTTTTGCATATGGCCCCCTTCCTTTAGCTAGGACTAGCAGGCAAACCCGTACATTCTGGATAACTGACAGTTCTTTTGTCACAGCCAACTGCCATGCGGTCTCTCTGCACAGGGTGATCCCATCACTGGGAAAAATACCCTCAGAAAAATCCCATAAAGTCCACAAAATATTTTCGACTGAGTCCATTCTTTAAAGAGAGACTTTGCGATCTCTTCAGTATTTGCTTTAAATCTACATGAGTGATTGGTCTGATAAACAGGTCTATCATTCTATCAGTTTATGTGGTAATTTATCTTGTTAACTAGACAGCCATTTTGCCAGTGAGAATATTTCATTTATGGTCAGATTACCCAGGCACCTTGCATGATTCTGATTTATACTCGACTGCTATCTTCATCATCATTAACAAGCACAATAATGGTGTCTTCAAATCAGTTCCAAAAAGGTCACATTCTTGTGAGGATGAACTTTTCTTAGAATCACAATGTTATTACTTTTGCCCCTTACTTTGAAATTTTTTTTAAATACTTTCACTACGGGGCCAGGAGGAACAGGATTTGAAATCAATGGGATGAAAACTGGGCGTGTTCTACAATGGGGCACGTGATCCACTCTGCTAGAAGACCAGCCAGCCGGTGAAGGTGACAATTACCACCCATATGTCAGCACGAGTCCTTATCTTCAGCCAGTTCCTATATTGGTTGCTAACATGTTGCACCACAGAGTCATTGAACCAAGGATCAAGCCTCAGTTCTTCATCCAAGAACTTCTGATCAAGAAGAAATGTTCATAAAATGCTTCTGATTTTCTGACCCTTTTGGGGAGCATTTTGCTTTACTTTGTGGCTGCTTAGCGAGCATCTGTTGGGACTCACTGCATGGGAAATCTGAGGCATGAACCTTGGTTCAACGACTCTGCAGTACAACATGGATGTAATCAATTCAAATGCAGAGCCCTTGAAAGGCAGCAACAACAATAACAACTTGCATTTATTTAAAGCCTTTAACGTAGTAAAGCATCCAAAGATGCTTCATAGGAGCGTTATCAAACAAAATTTGATACCAAGCCACATAATGAGATATTAGGGCAGATGACCAAAAACTAGAGATAGGTTTTAATGGAGCTTCTAAAAGGAGGAGAGAGAGATGGAGAGGCTTAGGGAGGGAAATCCAGAGCTTAAGGCCCAAGCAGCTGAAGGCACAGCCGGCAATGGTGGAGCAATTAAAATTGGGGATGCGCATGAGGTCAGAATTGGAGGAGTGCAGAGATCTCGGAGGGTTGTAGGGCTGGAGGGGGGTTATAGAGATAGGGAGGGTTGAGCCCATGGAGGGATTTGAAAACAAGGATGAGAATGTTAAAATTGAAGTATTGCCGGACCGGGAGCCAATGTAAGTCAGTGAGCACAGGGATGATGCAACGTCCCCACCGACACCTGGAAGTCCCTGGCCAAAGACTACCCTAAGTGGAGAAAGAGCATCCGGGAGGGCACTGAGCACCTCGAGTCTCATCGCCGAGAGCATGCAGAAATCAAGCGCAGATCGTAGAAGGAGCGTGCGGTAAACCAGACTCCCCACCCACGACTGTCTGCCCCACTTGTGACAGAGACTGTAATTCCAGCATTGGACTATTCAGTCACCTAAGAACTCACTTTTAGAGTGGAAGCAACTCTTCCTCGATTTCAAGGGGCTGCCTATGATGATGATGAAGGGTGAACGGGACTTGGTGCGAGTTAAGATAAGGGCAACTAGCGGAGATCAATTATCACCTGAATCCAAGTACACCGTCAGTAGAAATCTGCAATCAGCCAACAAGATTACTTTTTCTATAAGGGAATCATTTAGAAGGAGTGATAGTTTAGATATCATACATCTGGAGCAAAGCACAACTAGCAAGAGGCAATGCTGTGGCAAAATACACTGACATCATTTACAATCACTCAATTTATTCAATACATGTTATTCACTTGAATGATACATTCTGTTGAAAAAGTCTTTGGTATTGTACAGAATAATGTGACACCACACCAGGACATGGACATTGATAGTGGAGAAAGTACAAAGGATGATGATGCTGAAGGCGTTTAGCTAAATATCTCTTTGATGAGTATCTGGCACATCAGCCTTCCAGGTTGCCCAAGTGTTTCTGCAGCTACTTCTCCATTTTCAGTGTCACTGACCCTGATTCTGATTAGTCTCCTTGGTTGAGCATTTTTGTACAGCAAAGTCATGAGGCAAGCCGGCCATGATCTTGTGTGGCTGTACTATAAGCTGGCCTCTTATCTGTCGAGACATCCAAAGGTCTGCTTCAAGATGCCAATGGTACGCTCAATTTTCTGCTGTCAATTACCAGTGAAATTAATGAAGCCATTGACCAGCTTAAATAAAGCATTAGTCATCTCCTTAATGCAGCTGTATGCACTGAACAGGATAATATTGCAGATGTCCTCAGTGCTAGTCTGGAAGGAGCCAGAAGCGTAAAAATGAAGGTCATAGTAACCTTGACTGCCACTGGCAGTCCCATCGAGATTGCAGATGTTGGCTGGAAATATTTCTGTTGCAGATGGCACAACTCATAATAAGAACATAAGAACTAGGAGCAGGAGTAGGCCATTTGGCCCCTCGAGCCTGTTCAGCCATTTAATAAGATCATGGCTGATCTGATCATGGACTCATAGAAACAGAAACATAGAAAATAGGTGCAGGAGTATGCCATTCGGCCCTTCAAGCCTGCACCACCATTCAATATGATCATGGCTGATCTTGCAACTTTAGTACCCCATTCCTACTTTCTCTCCATACCCCTTGATCTCTTTAGCCACATCTAACTCCCTTTTGAATGTATCTAATGAACTGGCCTCAACAACTTTCTGTGGTAGAGAATTCCACAGGTTCACAATTCGCTGAGTGAAGAAGTTTCTCCTCATTTCGGTCCTAAATGGCTTATACCTTATCCTTAGACAGTGACCTCTGGTTCTGGACTTCCCCAACATAAGGAACATTCTTCCTGCATCTAACCTGTCCAATCCCGTCAGAATTTTATATGTTCCTATGAGATCCCCTCTCATTCTTCTAAATTCCAGTGAATATAAGCCTATTCGATCCAGTCTTTCTTCATATGTCAGTCCTGCCATCCCGGGAATCAGTCTGGTGAACCTTCGCTGCACTCTCTCAATAGCAAGAATGTCCTTCCTCAGATTAGGAGACCAAAACTGTACACAATATTCAAGGTGTGGCCTCACCAAGGCCCTGTACAACTGCAGTAAGACCTCCCTGCTTCCATACTCAAATCCTCTCGCTATGAAGACCAATATGCCATTTGCCTTCTTCACCACCTGCTGTACCTGCATGCCAACTTTCAATGACTGATGTACCATGACATCCAGGTCTCGTTGCTCCTTCCCTTTTCCTAATCTGTCACCATTCAGATAATATTCTGCCTTCCTGTTTTTGCCACCAAAGTGGATAACCTCACATTTATCTACATTATACTGCATCTGCCATGCATTTGCCCACTCACCTAACCTGTCCAAGTCACCCTGCAGCCTCTTAGCATCCTCCTCACAGCTCACACTGCCACCCAGCTTAGTGTCATCTGCAAACTTGGAGATATTACATTCAATTCCTTCATCTAAATCATTAATGTATATTATAAATAGCTGGGGTCCCAGCACTGAACCTTGTGGTACCCCACTAGTTACTGCCTGCCATTTTGAAAAGGATCCATTTATTCCTACTCTTTGTTTCCTATCTGCCAACCAGTTCTCTATCCGCGTCAATACATTATCCCCAATACCATGTGCTTTAATCTCTTGTGTGGGACCTTGTCAGAAGCCTTTTGAAAGTCCAAATACACCACATCCACTGGTTCTCCCTTGTCCACTCTACTAGTTACACCCTCAAAAAATTCTAGAAGATTTGTCAAGCATGATTTCCCTTTCATAAATCCATGCTGACTTCATAAATCCAGCTCCACTTCCCTACCCGCTCCCCATAACCCTGTCCCTAATCGCTCCAAAATATGTCTATCTCCACCTTAAATATATTCAATGTCCCAGTCTCCACAGCTCTCTGGGGCAGAGAATTCCATAGACCCACAACCCTCTGAGAGAAGAAATTCCTCCTCATCTCAGTTTTAAATGGGCAGCCCCTTATTCTGAGACATTGCGCATGCACACAAATAATTTTTTTAAAAGACCCATTTGCACATGCGCAGTAGAATGTATTAAAAAAACAGCACGTGTGGGGACTGTGTGGATCACCAGTGATAATCCATTGGTGTCAGAGGTAGTTTCGCTGGTAGGAAATACAGCTTCATTCATGAGATGACTGCAATGAAAGGGCTCTGAGAAGGCGAAAGGGCCAGGGACGCAGAAGGGGAAATCATAAGGACGAAGAGATTTCGTGGGGATGAAATTGAGCGCTTGGTAGACCTAATTGAGAGTGGATGGGGAGTTCTTGAGAACAAGGGGAGCTTTGTAAAGAAATAAGCTTAAACCGTCTGCACTTGCAAAAGTTTGGGACCAGGTCGCAGTCGAGTTTAATGAAATGTCCATGACCCCGAGAACTGGTGCGCAGCTGAAAAAGAAGTGGCAGGACCTCGGACAAGCAGTGATTAAGTAAATACATTAAACTTACATTTATTTGGGCTTTAAAATATATGTATATTTACGCACTACAATAATATCTGTAAATGTGATCCGTATGTGTGTGCGTGTGCGCATGTGCATTCAGAAGGACTCGCTCTTAAACAGTTGCATTTGCATGTTTGCAATAGATAGTGTCACAGATCAACCGAGAACGGTCACAAACTGGAGGAGGTCCACCAAGTAGGCTGCAACTAACAGTCCTAGAGCAAAGGGTAGCGTCAATGATTAAATGCCACAGAAGACCAATAATTAATGCAGAAGCTGGGCCCAGTTTTCCATTAGAGGCTAAGCCCTGCAAATTGCACAGTAGGGTTGGCTAAATGTTACGTCAGGCATGTGCTTCCTATGCTTCTCCTTCCTCAAAGCTGTTGACCAAGCATCTATCTTTTGTTTCGCAGAGGTTGAGCATCAGAGGGAGACCGAAGGTGCACCTGAAGTTGAAGGCGAGAATGCTCAAGAAAACGGTGCATCAGATATTACAATTCAGGACAATGATGGGCAGCAAGAAGTCATAGATGACAACATGGTCACTCTGGATTTGGAGGTGCTGAACCCCTTGAGGATTCCAAGTCCTTTCATGAGCCAATCAAGCGAGAGGACATTTCTAGGTGTGACATCTGAGGCTGCGGGTACAAGTGTGTCGCAGCAAGCCACACCTGCGAGACGTCGTAGGGGGGCGAACTCCATACCTGATCCAGAAATACAGGACTCTGAGAACTTAGGACATCTTTTGGGGATGAGTGGGGAGAACATCGAGCAATCTCGATTGCTCCTGGAAGCCATTGGTGAGGCGAGGGCAGAGTTGGGGAGATTGTCATTACAGGTGGAAAGACTTTCGGGATGGTTGAACGAGGTAGTATCGGCAATAGGGGGGCTCACCCAGGCTATCCTTAATGCGAGGGGCGCTTGCCACTCTACACCAAATTCAAGGCTTGATCTTGAGGCTGAGGTTGACTACGAAGATAAACCCGGGCATTCCGCCATAACACATTTTGGCTCTGTCCCTGTTGTAGCCCAGCATCAAGAAACGCCGCACCGGAAAAGGAACAGACTACACCTGAGGGTACGAGGGGCAAGGAAGCAGAAGTCTGCAACTACAGGCAGGCACAGGGATAATGGCATCTACTGGGGCAGGATTGGCACACAGCGCTAATGAAGAGGATGAATGTCTTGTTTGTTTTTTGGTTGATTTAGTTCATTGTTCTTTGTAAAATTTGCCACGGCTCTGAATAAAGTTTTTAAAGTTTTGAAGGTTTAAACATAAGTAAAGTCACACTAATTACAACTGTGTTGTACAAATGTTTAATAAACATTTTAATTTTGGACTTTTAACCTGACTTTTGCACTTCATTTTTTAATGCTGCACTAATAAATATTGCAGGATAACCGGACTGAAAATGTAAAATGGCCTCACCCTTTGCAACCTATTGGTTTAAATGATACAGAGGCAGGTTCCAGTACTAAGGTGTCCATGGATCCTGCCTTGTCTGGGTCACTGATGCATGCAGCGAAGTACCATGGTGCATATATCAGTGACCCTCACCCAGTCTGGATCCATTGTCCACCTAAGCACTCCAGCACACCCAAACTCCAGTTAAACATTCAAGAGTTGTGATGGGAATATTTAATAAACATAAGGTTATGTCCATCTAAGCATTCCAACACTCCTTTAAAACATAAACAATTTGTGGTGGTAACATTTAATATAAATTATATGTTTTCCACTTGAGCACTCCAACACTCCATAAAAACCTAAAAGGTTTGTGGTGGGATTATGGGTTTTTTTCAATTTAAAGTTCCACCTTTAATAGAGATCACTGCTGCTTGCCTTTGAGCCTGGAGTGTCTTGCACTGTCCTTTGTGTGCAGACCTTCGGCCTGGGCTAGCAGCAGGCCGCGTGGCTAGCAGCGACTCCATTCAACGTCCAGGAGAGTGGGGAGAAGGCTGCTCTGCATCACAAAAGAAGAGATTTGGTATGCTGATTCTACATTTTTGAAACTTTTTAATGTTTTCCTTCAACTATTTGGATTATTTCGGGCCGTGAGGACATCGATGGAAAAAGGTAAGGAATTTTTTTTGCCATTCTTTTTTCATCGGAGGAGCATCAGTATGGATGGGTTAAGTTTTTATTTATTTTATATTTATATCTGCTTATAGTTTAAATTTGGTCTTTAACTTACCTTAGAGTTTAATTGTAAACTAAATGGAAGTCCCTTCGGCCAGAGATAGCAGCGGGCCAGTGCGGATTCTCCAACTGCAGGTAAGGGTTTTTCCTACGGTGTTTCTAAGGTTTCTGCACCGGTTTTAAACATTTTGTAGATGGGGAAAGTTTGCCTTATGTGAAAAAATAGCACGGAACCTTCTTTTACAGATACGCCATGTTTGGCGCCATACATTCTGGCGCTGGTAGTAGACGCCGGCACCTCGACATTGGGGAAACTTTGGAGTGAGTTTTGGCGCCAAAAAATTCACTGGGCGCCGAAAAAACGGCACCCAGTAACGGGCAAAATTGGGGCCAAAATATATGTCCCCTAGTTTTAGTTTCCCCTATGAGTGGAAATATCCTCTCTGCATCTACCTTGTCGAGCCCCCTCATTATCTTATATGTTTCGACAAGATCATCTCTCATCTTTCTAAACTCCAATGAGTATAGGCTCAACCTACTCAACCTAACTTCATAAGTCAGCCACCTCATCTCCGGAATCAACCTAGTGAACCTTCTCCGAACAGCCTCCAATGTAAGTATATTGTTTCTGAAACATGGAGACCAAAACTGCATGCAGTACTCTAAGGTGGCCTCACCAATACCCTATACAGTTGTAGCAGGACTTCTCTGCTTTTACACTCTATCCCTCTTGCAATAAAGGCCAACATTCCATTTGCCTTCCTGATTCAATGCTGTACCTACATACTAACTTTTTGTGTTTCATACACAAGGACCCCCAGGTATTGCAACATTTTGCAATTTTTCTCCATTTAAATTATAATTTGCTTTTCTATTTTTTTCTGCCAAATGGATAACCTCACATTTTCCCATGTTGTATTCCATCTGCCAAATTTTTAGCCACTCACTTAGCCTGTCTATAACTCTTTGCAGATTTTTTGTGTCCTCACAATTTGCTTTCCCACCCATCTTGTACCATCAGCAAACTTGGCTACATTACACTTGGTCCCTTCATCCAAGTCATTAATATAGATTGTAAATAGTTGAGACCCTAGCACTGATCCCTGCGGCACCTCACTGGTTATTGTTTGCCAACCGGAAAATGACCCATTTATCCCGACTCTCTGTTTTCTGTTTGTTAGCCAATCCTCTATCCATGCTAATATATTACCTACTTTTATCTTGTGCAGTAACCTTTTATCTGGCACCTTATCGAATGCCTTCTGGAAATCCAAATACACCAAACCCACTGGTTCCCCCTTATCCTCCCGGCTTGTTACATCCTCAAAGAACTCCAGCAAATTTGTCAAACAGTTTCCCTTTCATAAAACCATGCTGACTCTGATTCATTATTTTACCGAGTACTACTTCTCCATTACTCAGTTACTTCCTCCTTGTTTAACTCCTGGCTTTTTCAATCTGCTCTTCATTCGTCCCAGGTAGCCTTGCCTGGGACAATACACCCAAAATGGTGGGTCTGGACAGTATACTTTTGGTGCCATTTGACATCTCTGGCAGCCCATTTCTATTCCTGCTCATATTTGTCTTTCTCAACCAGGTCGATTGCCGAGGGTGCACTGCATGCCATGCTGAATATTCAAATCTACGTCTGTAACATACAAAAAGAGCTGCCTTGCTAGACTAATTACATTTAAAATTATCTTAAGACATCTCCCACTGAATACAGCTGTATAGATGTAATAGCAGGGATGCCACAATTGTGCTCTTTGGGCAATAATTTTGATTTGCGAATACTTGCTCATATAATAAATGTTACTATCCCCACATTTACTTGTTTGTAGTCTATCATTTAACCTAAAATGTTATGATACTTTATAGAATCATGTTTTTTTTTATTTTTAGTTTAATATCTTGATTGGAATAGTACACCATCGTTGCAATAAATATGCAGTATTGGCAAAAATCTGTTTGAATATACAATTGAAATTTATGATTAGCAACCAGGGGTTAAATCAAATTGAGGCCAGTAGTATTCATTGTGGAAGTGAAGCTCTGTCATATTTCAATCAGGAAAATTTCTGTGAAAAATAACTTTAAATATGACTTAGAATAGGCTGAATATTGTGTTTTAAAATTGGCATCAGTTCGTTGCAGCTGAGAAATAGGGGTCATTTTAACCTAAATAAATGGGTGGGTTGAAGTAAATAAATGGGAAGTCCACCGTTGGCTGCCCCTTCCCTGCTTATCACAGGCAAATGCCAGTGTGGCAGAGAGGGAGTGAGGGGTGCTCAGGCACCAGGCCCATTTCCCTCAGGCTGACCTTTCTCCTCTTTATTCTCCAAGACTGCTATGCCTTCAGTGATAGATTTGTTGAACTGCTATTTAATGTGGCTCCCACCTTTTACACTGCTGCAGCGGCAATCCTGCTGGAGCACTACTGGCATTTCCCTTGGTACAACTGGTGGGCTCTCACTTGCTGGCGCAAACCCCACTCTGGATATGTAATGGCCCCTGACTGAGGAAATTGAACTGGAGGTATGGCGGGGTCAGGGTGGCAAGCGGAAGTCCCGCCTCGACCCTGTGGGGTTCAAAATGTGAAATCTGGCCCGTAGAGCTCTTTTCTCTTGATGTTGAAAATAAAAACAATGCACGTAGCTGTTTAGAGATGCTCATTAGTTTCACCAGGAGACAGCCAGTGTTGTTTTGATGTTACTGCTTAAACAGGACCTGATCAGGTCAACATTATTTAGCTATCCATGTGTTTGCGATGTTAATGTGGACAAGCTTACAGGATCATGTCAAATGTTTTAAACGTATTCTGTTAGGCCCAGGTGTCTTGCGCAAATAATTCAACAGGCAACCAAGAAACTACAATTCACACCTTATCTAGTTGAAGGGCAATTACAATTCTCTGGCTACTAAGAAAGAAAACTTTCCCTTCGAAGCTCAGAAGAGTTGTATCAGATGTATGAGTTTTTGCTGTTCCCTGCTTTAACTGCCTATTTGCACATTGTGACACTAAAGAGAGGCCCCATTGAGCTGGGGGAAGGGTAGGAAGTTGTTTCATCAGGGATTCATTTAAACCATTCTGGATAGTACGAAAAGCTTTTAGACAAAATAAGGCAATCTCGGCTTGTGATTTTCTATCCTTTGCAATTGCTGTACAAAAAAAAATCACAGGCTGAGAGTGTGCAATTTCATGATTGGCTCCCAGTGTGAAAAAGCAGGGCAAAATCTGATTTTTTTTACCCGACCATTGCAATACAGTAATCAGTTTGAAACATGACAGTTTTCAATTTGATGTTCCTTTGTCACCCTTGTGGACTATATTCTTGTGATTGCTCCGATCGACCTCCCCTTGCTACAAAAGTTACTGTCTGCAATAAATTAGAATTCAAAGCAAGGCAATTTGTCCAGTGATCAAAGAGGCCTCCATTTTAACCTAACAAGAATGCAGCTGATAAGATACAGGTTAGGGAAGGTTTTGCAGATCTGGGGACTGTGCCATTGATATGACATGCATTGTTTCTGGTTAACTTTATTTTGATTTGTTTTATGAACACCAGTAGAATAGATCTGCTGCCACCCATAAAGATCTTCAAAGATTGAGGTTAATCGCTGTATCTGGTAGTGAAATGACTCGTTGTTGGATGAGGAAGGGCGTCTCCATTATAACTAGATGTGTTTATTTCATAGATTAGCGTTGATTGAATGTAATCATTTATAGTGTCAGAGCAGCTTAAGTCATTCACATCTGACATCTCTACAATTCCAAAAGCTTCAGTAAAATGTATTGGCTCTCATTTTAGTGTCATGCTGGTCAGGATAATTGGATTGTATGTTCAATCATTTTTGGGTGCTGGCCTTGGCAGGGGAACATTTTGCAATAATTAAACAGTAATGTGAATGCTTATAAAAAGCGTTTGTCTCTATGGGGGTGAAATTGCTTTGCGCCCCGATTGGGGATGGTAACCTGTTCGGGGCGGAACTTCCTGCACCCGGTGCGGACCTTTTATGTGGCACTTTATGCGGATGGTTCATCCTTCTCTTAGAGTCCTTCTTTCTCACTGGAATATATCTTTGCTGAGAATTATGAAATGTCTCCTTAAATGTTTGCCATTGCTCATCTGCCATCTTACGCTTTAATCTATTTTCCCAGTCCACTTTAGCCAACTCTGCCTTCATACCTTTGTCATTGCCTTTATTTAAGTTCAGGACACTAGTTTGTGACCAAAGTTTCTCACCCTCAAACTGCTATGATCACTCTTCCCTAGAGGATCCTTTACTTTAAGATCATTAATTAATCCAATCTCATTACCTATTACCAGATCTAGAACAGCCTGCTCCCTGGTTGGTTCCACAATGTAGTGTTCTAAGAAACCAACCTGAATACACTCTATGAACTCATCCTCAAGGCGACCTTTGCCAATTTGATTTGTCCAATCTATATGAAGATTAAAATTGCCCATGATTATTGAAGTACCTTTCTTACAAGCCCCCATTATTTCTTGATTTATACTCTGTCCTACAGTGTAGCTACTGTTTAGGGGGCCTATAGACTACACCCACCAGTGACCTCGTTCCCTTATTTCTTATCTCCACCCAAACTGATTCTACATCTTGATCTTCTGAGGCAATATCATTTCTCACTACTGCACTGATCTCATCCTTTATTAACAGAGCTAGCCCACCTCCTTTTCCTTTCTGCCTATTCTTCTGAAATTCAATTCCCAACCTTGATCACCTTGCAATCATGTCTCTGTAATGGCTATCAGATCATATCCATTTATTTATATTTGTGCCTTAAAGTCATCTATCTTGTTACGAATGCTGCGTGCATTCAGATAAAGAGCTTTTAATTTAGTCTTTTTACCATTTTTCCCTACTCTGACTCTACTTTCTCATGCATTCTTATGTTTGTACGCTCTGTCCCTTCCTGTCGCACTCTGATTATCATTACCCCTATCGCTACCCTACACTATTGCCTTCTCCTTCCTCTTTGATTTTTTAAATTTCCCCTCACCTGAGCCTCACCTCCCCCTTCCACTATTTCGTTTAAAGCCCTATCTACAGTCCGAGTTATTTGATTCATCAGGACACTGGTCCCAGCATGGTTCAAGTGAAGCCTGTCCCAACTGAATAGCTCCCTCTTTTCCTAGTACTGGTGCCAGTGCCCCATGAATCAAAACCCATTTCTCCCATGCATTCATCTCTATGATCTTACTGACCCAATGCAAATTTGCTTGTGGCTCAGGTAGTAATCCAGAGATTATTACCTTTGTGGTTCGGCTTTTTAATTTAGCCCCTAGCTGCTCATACTCCCTCAACAGAACATCTTTCTTTGTCCTACCTATGTTGTTGGTACCTATGTGGACCATGACAACTGGATCTTTCCCCTCCCATGCCAAGTTCCTCTCCAGCCCAGAGGCAATGCCTGCCCTGGCACCGGGCAGGCAACACAGCCTTCGGGACTCACTCTCTCGGCTGCGGAAAACAGTATCTATTCCCCTAACTATACTGACCCTGACCACTATTACATTTCTTTTTACTCCCGCAACTTGAATAGCTCCATGTAAGATGGTGCTGTGGTCAGTTTGCTCATCCTCCCTGCAGTCCCTGCTCTCGTCCACACAGGGAGCAAGAACCTTGTACCTGTTGGACAAGTACAAGGGCTGAGGCTTCTCCAATGCTACCTCCTGGATCCCCATACCTGCCTCACTCATAGTCACACTCTCCTGTCCCTGAAGTATTTAACCTGAGGGATGTGACTGCCTTCTGGAACAAAGTGTCCAGATAACTCTGCCCCTCCCTGATGTATTGTAGTCTTTGAAGCTCAGATTCCAGCTCATCAACTCTGAGCCGAAGTTCCTTGAGCTGCCAACACTTACTGCAGATGTGGTCGCCGTGGATCACACTGGTGTCCACCAGCTCTCACATGCTACAGCTGCAACACATCACCTACTCTGCCATCTCTATTGTATTTTATTTAACTAATTAGGTTTTCAAGTTTTGAAATATCAATTATCTATGTATAGTTTTTAATCTGTAATCATGGCTCTTAATTTAAACTGATGCTCAAGTTTAGAAAGAAAGAGAGAAAAACTCACCAACCCAATCACTTACCTGCTTTCTTGTGACGTCACACTTTGATTTTTTTTCCCACCTCACAGGTGCATTCGCTATGCTCCCAGCCAGCTCCTTTTTAAGTTCCGCACTGCTCCTGCTTCTGGGAGTCAAACGGAGAGTCGGCAAAACTTTAAAGATGGCGGCACGGGGCGCTGACGACCACCCCTTTAACTTAGGCCTCGCGAATGGATGTCGTCGACTACGCGATCTGGGTGGCTGGTGCTGACACCCGCTCATGCCAGCCTCACGGGACATGGGGTAATATCGCCCGTGGGGCAGAAATGGGCTGGCACACAGCGTTGAGGGGATGTTGCACATAGCGATGTCATTGCCGGTTGCGTGGCGGCCTGGGGCGCTAACTGCGGGGCTGTGACGGTGCCTCTGCAAACTCCCGGGCAATTTGCCATGAGCCGGTAGCTCCCCGCTCCCCCTGCCGGGCGAAAAGTGTTTAGCACCCCGTTCGCGCCCCCGGAGGCACCAACGAATGTCACAAAAAGGGGCTATTCTGCCCCCTGTTCCTTTTATAGGCGCATAGACTTGACATAATTCTTAGGGCTAGAAATACGGTATCGCCCTGGTTGGGGCATTACATTTTTTTAAGTTGGAAAATTAGCGCCAGGCACTAATCCTTCTGACCTCCCGCTAAATTGATTGTTAGTGCTCCAGGATAGAACTGGAGCGTTAAATCAAGTGCTAATCACTTAACTTATGGCACCACCCACAGAGAGTGGGGCTAACCGCAAAGCAATAACCAGTTTCAGGTGCACTCCAATCGGGACCCTCATTCACACTGGCTCCTATTTTAGCGCCCAAAAAAAAACCCCCCAAAAAAAGAAAAACACAAAAAAAAACACAAAAAAAAAGAAAAAAAGGGCCTTGTAAATGTCTGCTGTGTCATCCAGGGCGGGTGGCATGGTTTAATGTTTATGTTTTTCAGGTAAACTCAAAAAGAGTTTCACACTGGCTCCTTCCAGTTCTTAAAGGGGAAATTCAATCATTCTGCACACAACCTCACTCTCAACATTGCTGGCTATGGAAGTGGCCTCCAAGCAACACAACAGCTACACCTCTTATCCTCATGGCTGATCCCAGTCCCAGGGAGAGAGCTCGCCATTTCAGTGACCAGCTATTGGTCGCAGCAGTTGGATGAAGGAGGGCAATGCTGTTCCCAGACTCTGGCAGGAGCCCATTGTCCCAGGTCTTCAGGGCAATGTGGAGGGAAGTGGCCCAGGACCTCTCGGCCAGCAGTGTAGCCCTCATACAGTGCCGCAAATAATTCAACGACCTCACTCCGGTGGTCAGGGTGAGTACATGTTTCAACAAGTTCTATATACCAGCATCTGAACCGCAATCCGTACACACTGCACAAACCCCACGCCCCACCATTCACCCACCAAGCAGCTCCACCTAATATAACTCGCATCCACATCTCACACCTTTCCTACAATCATAGCTATTCAACTACAGCAGGCACATCTCCCAAACACATAGCTGCACACTCATGCATACACTTTCCTTTCTCTTGCAGGCCAAGATGGCCCACAATAGGAGGGAGCAGCAATGAACAGGTGAGGTGAAGCAGACATTCAACAGCTTACAGACCTGGAGGAGCAAGTGCTGAGAGGCACTGTGGCCGTCGGCAATTTCGACCCCCCCTTGGGGGCAACAACGGTATCTTCATCCCCTCTTCTTCTCTCATTCCACAACCCCATCACACCACAAGCCTGTCCCACTTTACAGCTCCTGATACTGTCTGCATTCCTTGCATCCTTCCTGCCTCCTTGTCCTCACCTTAATGTGAGTCTTGTGCCTTTATGCTTTCAGGTAATCAGCAACCAGATGGCCACCCTGTCCCTGAGCCTCCCAGTGAGTGCGGCGGGAGAAGAGAAGGAAAAAAGCGCCACGTCACTGCATGTCTCCACCTCAGATACTGGCACTACGCGATCTTTAGAGGCATGTTTAGTAGAGGGACCTGCATTGGGTTATGCGCTGGGGTTGAGCAGGCTGCAGAAAGGTCAGGGGGAAAGGGTAGCTCAGGAGCCAACTCCCCGGAAGGCGAGTTCTGCTGTACAGGACTCAGATGGGGACCTCGATGGGGAGGCATTCGCAAGAAGGGTGATGGGCATGTACACGGAGATCATAGGTGCAATGGCAAGATTGGCCAAGAGTCTCTTGGCAATGGTAAGGAGCATGGAGGAGTCCTCCTCCAACATTGCACAGAGCTCTGCGCACACCATGGAGTCCATCATTTGCAGTCTGTAAAGGATGTTAGACTCCCAGCGAGGCCGTGGGGACCCAGACCTCATGACGCGTGTCATGGCCAATGTGGCAGCATCCATTATTCTTTTTCTTAGGCAGTCCCCTGGAGTCGAGGATGACTTGCTTCAACACTAAAATGATTTCTAAGGTGACTGATGAGACCAATGTGGGATCCACAGTCTCTGTCACAGGTGGGGCAGATGGTGGTTGGAGGAACGGGTGGGTGTGGTGCTTGGTTGGTCCTTCCGCTGTTTATACTTGGCTACCGCGTGCTCCCGGCGAAGAGACTCGAAGTGTTCAGTGTCTTCTCGGATGCTTCTCCTTCGCTTTGAACGGTCTTGGGCCAGGGATTCCGAAGAGTCGGTGGGGATGTTACATTTTTTCAAGGAGGCTTTGAGGGTGTCCTTGAATCGTTTGTCTGCCCTCCTGGGACTCGCCTGCCGTGACGTAGCTTGGAGTAGAGTGCTTGATCGAGAGTCTAGTATCGGGCATGTGGACAATGTGGCCCATCCATCGGAGCTGATTGAGCGTTGTCAATGCCTCGATGCTGGGAATGTTGGCCTGAGAGAGAACGCTAACGTTGGTGCGCATAATGAGTTTTTCGGGCGGGGGCAGGTTGGTAGAGGACCTTTGTCTTACTGATGTTTAATGTAGGGCCCAGACTCTCGTACACTTCAGTGAAAGTGTCAACGGTGGTTTGGAGTTCTGCCTTCTAGTATGCACAACTCGAGTGAAAGAAAGCAAATTTACAGACAACTGAAGGCCAAAATCCAACAAAAAACTTGTGACCTAAAGAACAGATGGTGGGTGGAAAAAGCACAGGAGATCCAGCAACTAGTCAACAATCACGATGTGTGTGGATTTTTAGCGCAGTCAAGACCACCTACTGCCCAAGCGCTCAAGGTTCTATTCCACTGAGAGCCAAGAACAGAGAGGTGCTCATTAAGAACAGAGAGGCAGTCAGTGCCCGCTGGGAGGAGCACTTTGAGGATCTCCTTAACCAAGATTCTGTCTTTGACATGAGTGACCTTGACTCCATCCCACAGCATGCTATCCATCACCACCACAGCACAATCCCAGCTCGGCATGAGGTTGAAAAGGCTATCTGACAACTGAAAAACAACAAGGCCTCAGGAGCAGATGGAATCCCCGTCAAAGTACTAAAGTATGGCGGAGAAGTACTCTTGGCGCAAATCAATGACCTCATCTACATAAGAATATAAGAAATAGGGGCAGGAGTAGGCCATACGGCCCCTTGAGCCTGCTCCGCCATTTAATACAATCATGGCTGATCCGATCATGGAGTCAGATCCACTTCCCTGCCCGCTCTCCATAACCCCTTAATCCCTTATCGGTTAAGAAACTGTCTATTTCTGTCGTAAATTTATTCAATGCCCAGTTTCCACAGTTCCCTGAGGCAGTGAATTCCACAGATTTACAACCCTCAGAGAAGAAATTCCTCCTCATCTCAGTTATGAATGGGCGGCTCCTTATTCTAAGATTATCCCCCTAGTTCTAGTTTCCTCTATCAGTGGAAACATCCTCTCTGCATCCAACTTGTCAACATAGAAACATAGAAAATAGGTGCAGGAGTAGGCCATTCGGCCCTTCGAGTCTGCACCACCATTCAATATGATCATGGCTGATCATTTTTGCAAATTTAGTACCCCATTCCTGCTTTCTCTCCATACCCCTCGATCCCTTTAGCCGTAAAGGCCACATCTAACTCCCTTTTGAATATATATAATGAACTGGCCTCAACAACTTTCTGTGATAGAGAATTCCACAGGTTCACATTTCTCTGAGTGAAGAAGTTTCTCTTCATCTCGGTCCTAGATGGCTTACCCCTTACCCTTAGATTGTGACCCCTGGTTCTGGATTTCACCAACATCGGGAACATTCTTCCTGCATCTAACCTTTCCAATCCTGTCAGAATTTTATGTTTCTATGAGATCCCCTCACATTCTTCTAAATTCCAGTGAATATAAGCCGAGTCGATCCAGTCTTTCTTCATATGTCAGTCCTGCCATCCCAGGAATCAGTCTGGTGAGCCTTTGCTGCGCTCCCTCAATAGCAAGAATGTCCTTCCTCAGATTAGGAGACCAAAACTGTACACAATATTCAAGGTGTGGCCTCACCAAGGCCCTGTACAACTGCAGTAAGACTTCCCTGCTCCTATACTCAAATCCTCTCGCTATGAAGGCCAACATGCCATTTGCCTTCTTCACCGCCTGCTGTACCTGCATGCCAACTTTCAATGACTGATGTACCATGACACCCAGGTCTCGTTGCACCTCTCCCTTTCCTAATCTGTCACCATTCAGATAATATTCTGTCTTCCTGTTTTTGCCACCAAAGTGGATAACCTCACATTTATCCACATTATACTGCATCTGCCATGTATTTGCCCACTCACCTAAGATGTCCAAGTCACCTGCAGCCTCTTAGCATCCTCCTCACAGCTCACACCGCCACCCAGTTTAGTGTCATCTGCAAACTTGGAGATATTACATTCAATTCCTTCGTCTAAATCATTAACGTATATTGTAAATAGCTGGGATCCCAGCACTGAACCTTGCGGTACCCGACTAGTCACTGCCTGCCATTCTGAAAAGGACTCATTTATTCCTACCCTTTGCTTCCTGTCTGCCAACCAGTTCTCTATCCACGTCAATACATTACCCCCAATACCATGTGCTTTAATTTGCACACTAATCTCTTGTGTGGGACCTTGTCAGAAGCCTTTTGAAAATCCAAATACACCACATCCACTGGTTCTCTCTTGTCCACTCTACTAGCTACATCCTCAAAAAATTCTGGAAGATTTGTCAAGCATGATGTCCCTTTCATAAATCCATGCTGACTTGGACCAATCCTGTCACTGCTTTCCAAATGCGCTGCTATTACATCTTTAATAATTGATTCCAACATTTTCTCCACTTCCGATGTCAGGCTAACCGGTCTATAATTCCCTGTTTTCTCTCTTCCTGCTTTTTTTCTTTTTTTAAAAGTGGGGTTACATTCGCTATCCTCCAATCCATAGGAACTGACCCAGAGTCAATAGAATGTTGGAAAATGACCACCAATGCATCCACTATTTCTAAGGCCACTTCCTTAAGTACTCTGGGATGCAGACTATCAGGCCCTGGGGATTTATCAGCCTTCAGTCCCATCAATTTCCCTAGCACAATTTCCTGACTAATAAGGATTTCCTTCAGTTCCTCCTTCTTGCTCGACCCTCAGTCCTCTAGTATTTCCGGAAGGTTATTTGTGTCTTCCTTCATGAAGACAGAACCCAAGTATCTGTTCAATTGGTGTGCCATTTCTTTGTTCTCCATTATAAATTCACCTGATTCTGACTGCAAGGGACCTACATTTGTCTTCACTCATCTTTTTTTCTTCACATATCTATAGAAGCTTTTGCAGTCACTTTTATGTTCCCTGCAAGCTTACTCTCATTCTCTATTTTCCCCCCTCCTAATTAAACCCTTTGTTCTCGTCTAAATTTCTCCCAGTCCTCAGGTTTGCTGCTTTTTCTGGCCAATTTATATGCCTCTTCCTTGGATTTAACACTATCCCTAATTTCCCTTGTTAGCCACGGTTGAGCCACCTTACCCGTTTTATTTTTACGCCAGACAGGGATGTACAGTTGTTGAAATTCATCCATGTGATCTTTAAATGTCTGCCATTGCCTATCTACCGTCAACCCTTTAAGTATCATTTGCCAGTCTATCCTAGCCAATTCACGTCTCATACCATCGAAGTTACCTTTCTTTAAGTTCAGGACCCTCGTCTCTGAATGAACTGTGTCACTCTCCATCTTAATGAAGAATTCTACCATATTATAGTCACTCTTCCCCAAGGGGCCTCGCACAACAAGATTGCTAATTAATCCTCTCTTGTTACACAACATCCAGTCTAGGATGGCCAGCTCTCTAGTTGGTTCCTCAACGTATTGGTCTGGAGGGCCATCCCTTATACACTCCAGGAAATCCTCCTCCACCGTATTGCTACCAGTTTGGTTAGCCCAATCTATATGCAGAATAAAATGACCCATGATAACTGCTGTACCTTTATTGCATGCATCCCTAATTTCCTGTTTGATGCCATCCCCTCACTACTACTGTTTGGTGGTCTGTACACTACTCCCACTAGCGTTTTCTGCCCTTTGGTGTTCCGCAGCTCTACCCAAACAGATTCCACATCATCGAAGCTAATGTCCTTTCTTACTATTACGTTAATCTCCTCTTTCACCCCACCTCCTTTTCCTGCTATGCATAGTAGCAATGGCTGGGCCCTCACGATGGACAATTTGTGCAGCGTGCAGCACACCACGATGAAAAGGGACACCCACTCAGCCGAGTACTAGAGGACTCCTCCCAAGCGGTCAAGGCAGCAGAACCATTGCTTGAGCACTCCGATGGTCTGCTCGATGATGTTCCTGGTGGCGGCATGGCTCTCATTCTATGAGTTCTGAGCAGCAGTATTGGGGTTGCAGAGGGGTGTAATGAGCCAGGTGGAGAGCAGATAGCCCTTATCTCCGACCAGCCAGGCGCGAGCTTGATGTGATGGCTGGAAGAGTGCTGGCACACCGGTCTGGTGCAGGATGAAGGCATCGTGGCTGCTGCCAGGATAACGGGCATTGATGGTGAGGATTCGCCGTGTGTGGTCGCACACCAACTGCACATTAAGTGAGGGGTAGCCTTTGCGGTTACGGAATACCTCAGGATTGTTAGACGGTGCCTGCAAAGCGATGTAGGTGCAGTCGATGGCGCCCTGCACCATGGGGAAGCCAGCTATCCTGGTAAAGCCACATGCATGCTTGTGTTGCTTCTCTCTGGTGATGGAGAATGAAATGTAGTCCCTTCCCTTTCTGTTGGCAGCATCTGTGACCTCCTGGATGCAGCAATGGATGGCGACCTGCAACATGTTAGATATGTCTCCTGCTGCAGACTTGAAGGATCCGCTGACGTAGAAATTGAGGGCGACGATGACCTTGATTGCCATTGAGAGAGCCGTGGTGGTCCTGGTATTAAACTGAAGTCTGGCTACAGGAGGTGGCAGAGCTCTGTGACCACCTCCTTGCTGAAGCGGAGCCTTCTGAGATACTGCTCCTCAGGCCACATTTCCAATCTTTCACTTTGCCTCCGCTGCCTCCGACGTTGATGCTGGAGGGTGAGGTCAAGTGCCAGTACAGCCCCCATTAATATATCCAAGTGTAGGACTTCGAAATCAGAATGAAAGTGACAAATCTGTAGCAGGCAGAACACTCCTGAAAGTAAGATGTTTAACTCACTGAAAACGGTTGTTTCGCTCTGTGAAACTGAGAAGGGTGTTGATCCATAGAAACACAGAAACATAGAAAATAGGTGCAGGAGTAGGCCATTCAGCCCTTCTAGCCTGCACCGCCATTCAATGAGTTCATGGCTGAACATTCAACTTCAGTACCCCATTCCTGCTTTCTCGCCATACCCCTTGATCCCCCTAGTAGTAAGGACCTCATCTAACTCCTTTTTGAATATATTTAGTGAATTGGCCTCAACAACTTTCTGTGGTAGAGAATTCCACAGGTTCACCACTCTCTGGGTGAAGAAGTTCCTCCGCATCTCGGTCCTAAATGGCTTACCCCTTATCCTTAGACTGTGACCTCTGCTTCTGGACTTCCCCAACATTGGGAACATTCTTCCTGCATCTAACCTGTCTAACCCCGTCAGAATTTTAAATGTTTCTATGAGGTCCCCTCTCATTCTTCTGAACTCCAGTGAATGCAAGCCCAGTTGATCCAGTCTTTCTTGATAGGTCAGTCCCGCCATCCCGGGAATCAGTCTGGTGAACCTTCGCTGCACTCCCTCAATAGCAAGAATGTCCTTCCTCAGGTTAGGAGACCAAAACTGTACACAATACTCCAGGTGTGGCCTCACCAATGCCCTGTACAACTGTAGCAACACCTCCCTGCCCCTGTACTCAAATCCCCTTGCTATGAAGGCCAACATGCCATTTGCTTTCTTAACCGCCTGCTGCACCTGCATGCCAACCTTCAATGACTGATGTACCATGACACCCAGGTCTCTTTGCACCTCCCCTTTTCCTAATCTGTCACCATTCAGATAATAGTCTGTCTCTCTGTTTTTACCACCAAAGTGGATAACCTCACATTTATCCACATTATACTTCATCTGCCATGCATTTGCCCACTCACCTAACCTATCCAAGTCGCTCTGCAGCCTCACAGCATCCTCCTCGCAGCTCACACTGCCACCCAACTTAGTGTCATCCGCAAATTTGGAGATACTACATTTAATCCCCTCATCTAAATCATTAATGTACAGTGTAAACAGCTGGGGCCCCAGCACAGAACCTTGCGGTACCCCACTAGTCACTGCCTGCCATTCTGAAAAGTCCCCATTTACTCCTACTCTTTGCTTCCTGTCTGCCAACCAGTTCTCAATCCATGTCAGCACACTACCCCCAATCCCATGTGCTCTAACTTTGCACATCAATCTCTTGTGTGGGACCTTGTCGAACGCCTTCTGAAAGTCCAAATATACCACATCAACTGGTTCTCCCTTATCCACTCTACTGGAAACATCCTCAAAAAATTCCAGAAGATTTGTCAAGCATGATTTCCCTTTCACAAATCCATGCTGACTTGGATCTATCAGGTCACCTCTTTCCAAATGCACTGCTATGACATCCTTAATAATTGATTCCATCATTTTACCCACTACCGATGTCAGGCTGACCGGTCTATAATTCCCTGTTTTCTCTCTCCCTCCTTTTTTAAAAAGTGGGGTTACATTGGCTACCCTCCACTCCATAGGAACTGATCCAGAATCAATGGAATGTTGGAAAATGACTGTCAACGCATCCACTATTTCCAAGGCCACCTCCTTAAGTACTCTGGGATGCAGTCCATCAGGCCCTGGGGATTTATCGGCCTTCAATCCCATCAATTTCCCCAACACAATTTCCCGGCTAATAAGGATTTCCCTCAGTTCCTCCTCCTTACTAGACCCCCCGACCCCTTTTATAACCGGAAGGTTGTTCGTGTCCTCCTTCGTGAATACCGAACCAAAGTACTTGTTCAATTGGTCCGCCATTTCTTTGTTCCCCGTTATGACTTCCCCTGATTCTGACTGCAGGGGACCTACGTTTGTCTTTACTAACCTTTTTCTCTTTACATATCTATAGAAACTTTTGCAATCCGTCTTAATGTTCCCTGCAAGCTTCTTCTCATACTCCATTTTCTCTGCCCTAATCAAACCCTTTGTCCTCCTCTGCTGAGTTCTAAATTTCTCCCAGTCCCCAGGTTCGCTGCTATTTCTGGCCAATTTGTATGCCACTTCCTTGGCTTTAATACTATCCCTGACTTCCCTTGATAGCCACGGTTGAGCCACCTTCCCTTTTTTATTTCTATGCCAGACAGGAATGTACAATTGTTGTAGTTCATCCATGCGGTCTCTAAATGTCTGCCATTGCCCATCCACAGTCAACCCCTTAAGTATCATTCGCCAATCCATCCCAGCCAATTCACGCCTCATACCTTCAAAGTTAGCCTTCTTTAAGTTCTGGACCATGGTCTCTGAATTAACTGTTTCATTCTCCATCCCAATGCAGAATTCCACCATATTATGGTCACTCTTCCCCAAGGGGCCTCGCACAACGAGATTGCTAATTAATCCTCTCTCATTACATAACACCCAGTCTAAGATGGCCTCCCCCCTAGTTGGTTCCTCGACATATTGGTCTAAAAAACCATCCCTTATGCACTCCAGAAAATCCTCCTCCACCGTATTGCTTCAAGTTTGGTTAGCCCAATCTATGTGCATATTAAAGTCACCCATTATAACTGCTGCACCTTTATTGCACGCACCCCTAATTTCCTGTTTGATGCCCTCCCCAACATCACTACTACTGTTTGGAGGTCTATACACAACTCCCACTAACGTTTTTTGCCCTTTGGTGTTCTGCAGCTCTACCCATATAGATTCCACATCATCCAAGCTAATGTCCTTCCTAACTATTGCCTTAATCTCCTCCTTAACCAGCAATGCTACCCCACCTCCTTTTCCTTTTATTCTATCCTTCCTGAATGTTGAATACCCCTGGATGTTGAGTTCCCAGCCCTGCTCATCCTGGAGCCACGTCTCCGTAATCCCAATCACATCATATTTGTTAACATCTATTTGCACAGTTAATTCATCCACCTTATTGCGGATACTCCTTGCATTAAGACACAAAGCCTTTAGGCTTGTTTTTTTAACACCCTCTGTCCTTTTAGAATTTTGCTGTACAATGGCCCTTTTTGTTCTTTGCCTTGGGTTTCTCTGCCCTCCACTTTTCCTCATCTCCTTTCTGTCTTTTGTTTTTGCCTCCTTTTTGTTTCCCTCTATCTCCCTGCATTGGTTCCCATCCCCCTGCCATATTAGTTTAACTCCTCCCCAACAGCACTAGCAAACACTCCCCCGAGGACATTGGTTCTGATTCTGCCCAGGTGCAGACCGTCCGGATTGTACTGGTCCCACCTCCCCCAGAACCGGTTCCAATGCCCCAGGAATTTGAATCCCTCCCTGCTTCCCTTTAAATACCGCTCCTACAGCAGCCATCCGAATCCATCATGCCTCCTCTTCCTGCCGTTGTTTATGCCAGGCGCTAAGGCAGGGGGGCAACAGTCAATTTTGCATCTGGGCCGTTAATAGGGCGGTCAAACGCATTGACATCACGATCTGGCTAACCACTGAAGGCCTAGATGCTAAATGTTCACGACAGCATTAAATCTCGGGTTTTCATGTGCGGCGTTGGATTCAAACTGCAAACCCATTAGCACCCCTTCCAGGCACTAACTGCAGATGCTAACATGCTGAATTTCTCCCCCTTCTCTTATTTTGTGATTAAGTCCTTACAATACAAAATTCCATCCAACAGCTCATTTAAATATGAATTGTTTATGGCAGGCTGATTTCAGTTATGGGGGTTGCCCAAAATGTATTCAAGTGCTATAAAACTATTTTCAAGCAACAGAAAAGGGATGCTTTTTACCTGGACACTGTGGCTCTTCACTATTTCTTGCTGATTTATGTTTGTGTTGGTGGCTTATATGACAGTTTTTGAAGAGTCTCGTTTACTTAGTTGTCAGTCGTGGCCCAGTGGTAGCACTCTTGCTACATCGGTTGTGAGTTCACGTCCCACTTCAAAGACTTGAGCACAAAATACAGGTTGACACTTCAATGCAGTACTGAGGGATGAGATGATAAACTGAAACCCCGTCTGTCCTCTGAGGTGGATATAAAAAATCCCGTGGCACTTTTTCAAAAAAGAGCAGGGGTGTTCTCCTCAGTGTCCTGGCCAATATTTATCCCTCAACCAACAGATGAAAACAGACTATTTGGTCATTATCATATTGCTGATTGTGGGAGCTTGCTGTGCATAAATTGGCTGCTGCGTTTCCTACATTACAATCGTGACTACACTTCAAAAAAAAATGGAATTGGCTGTAAAATGATTTGGGACATCCTGAGGTAAGTGAAAACTTCCTTTTTTTTTTACTTATCATTTGTCGGCAATGTGCACGACCGTCTACACTTTAGGAATGTTAAATTGGAAGATTTACCCAGGTACTTGCAACGAATCTTCAATATTGCTCCATTACGAATTGCCGATGAAAGATTAAAATATTAAATCAAGCCATTATACAGATTCTGATAAAATAAATTGTACAATTTTTGTTTCTTACAACACAATATAAGTATAGTGATGGCTTGATAACAGTACAATAACTAGTCAGTTTAAACATACCAACATAAAAACTGTTGGAAAATAAATATATAGAATATTGAAAGCTCAGAATTTTCATATGAAAGATTTTGCTTTTTTGGATTTGTTCTCAGAATGTGGGTGACATTGGCAAAGCATATTTATTGCCTATGCTTAGTTGCCCAGGGAAGGTGGGCCGTCTCCTGGACTGCTAAGTCACGATGGTGTTCCTCACATCATGCCATATCTCCTTCATTGTATTAAAGATGTGAATTGTGGACTCCTGCAACCTTTCCACAGTCTGCACATGGCATTGGTGCCCCTGAAGCATGGATCTATTAAAGATTGCGGCCCTGATATTTTGATACTTGGGCTCCTCACCGAGGGAAGCTATATCTGCTTTTTCTGTGGAAAACGGCTCTCTCCCCATCATTCCCTCTCGGCTCCTCCTGCTCACTAATATACCCATAATTATGCCCTCTATCTCAGTGACCCCCACCCTCCCTCCTGAGTGGATGCATCAAGTGCTTGAATAGATAGGGTGGGTGAATTAGGTGGAGGAATGGTCTCCATGAAAGTGCCAGGTTGTATGTCAGATGATTCTTCCTATAAACATTCAGCACCTGTGAGGGACACAAAAACATTCATCTTAAAGAGGTGCACACTGATTTATGAATCAGAAGCTGTGATTGAGCAATAGCAGGAAGATTTTCAAGTCATCAGAATGTCAGAACATAAGAACATAAGAAATAGGAGCTGGAGTAGGCCATTTGGCTCCTCGAGCCTGCTCCGCCATTTAATAAGATCATGGCTGATCCGATCATGGACTCAACTCCACGAAGCTGCCCGCTCCCCATAACCCTTTATTCCCTTATCGCTCAAAAATCTGTCTATCTCCACTTTAAATACATT
This sequence comes from Pristiophorus japonicus, assembly GCF_044704955.1. Lineage (NCBI taxonomy): Eukaryota > Metazoa > Chordata > Chondrichthyes > Pristiophoridae > Pristiophorus > Pristiophorus japonicus. The sequence goes on along the minus strand of NC_091980.1, from coordinate 242,301,326 downwards.
CAATGACCCAGCCTCCACAGCTCTCTGGGGCAGAGAATTCCATAGATTTACAACCCTCTGAGAGAAGAAACTCCTCCTCATCTCAGTTTTAAATGGGTGGTCCTTTATTCTGAGACGATAGCCCGAATTTTCCCCAGCCACTTAGAGGGGCATATCTCGATATGGTGCGCCGATTTCCTGGAGGAAAAAAAGCGGCAAAAATCTACCTCTGAATTTGGCCACTCCCTCGTCGTCCGGATCCATTGGCGTTGCGCAGCAGAGTCTGGGGGGGGGGGGGGGTGTGGACATTTAGGGTCAACTGTAAAAAGTAAAAATCCCTCACCCCTACAGTCATGTGTGCCTGCCACCCCTAGCCCTGGTGGGAGGGCTAGCCGGTGCGTTCTACAGTCAGCAAGGTAGCACTGCTCTATTTTCTGTAGCTGATTTATCTTTCATTTATTTGTGGTGATATTATGCAGCTGTTGTGCTGAAGATGTTGTAATGTTGTGCTGATGTTGTGAAGGTGTTTAGAGTTTTGGAATCCTCTAACTCACCTTCTCCCCGCCACCCGACCATCTCTGGCTACCTGCGCTGATTTCTTAAATGTAGGTAAGGTTTTTCTGTGCCTACAAAAGTGGCCACATACACTGGCCTAAGTTAGTTTGAAGTAACTTTCAGCTGGCCAAATTTGCTTCTATGGCCAGAAGAGGTGTAAATGGCTTGTCACCCCCCCTTTTGGAGAGAACAAACTAAACTAAAAAAAAACTACCTAACTGACTTACAGTGGAGCAAGTTAAATGGGGAAATTTGTGATTTTTAAGTTACTCCAAAAAAAGCTACTTACTCCAACAAAAAAAAACAGGGTTACTCTTGGGGAAATTTGGGCCCTATGTCCCTTAGTTTTAGTTTCCCCTATGAGTGGAAATATCCTCTCTGCATCCACCTTGTCAAGCCCCCTCATTATCTTATGTGTTTCGATAAGATCACCTCTCAGTCTTCTGAACACCAATGTGTTTTGGCCCAACCTACTCAACCTATCTTCATGTCAACCCCCTCATTTCCAGAATCAACCGAGTGAACCTTCTCTGAACAGCCTCCAATGCAAGTATATCCATTCTGAAATATGGAGACCAAAACTGTACGCAGTACTCCAGGTGTGGCCTCACCAATACCCTGTATAGTTGTTACAGGACTACTCTGCTTTTATACTCTATCCCTCTTGCAATAAAGGCCAACATTCCATTTGCCTTCCTGATTACTTGCTGTACCTGCATACTAACTTTTTGTGTTTCATGCACAAGAACCCCCAGGTCCCACTGTACTGCAGCACTTTGCAATTTTTTTCCATTTAAATTATAATTTGCTTTTCTATTTTTTCTACCAAAGTGGATAACCTCACATTTTCCCACGTTATACTCCATCTGCCAAATTTTTGCCCGCTCACTTAGCCTGTCCATATCCCTTTGCAGATTTTTTGTGTCCTCCTCACAATTTGCTTTCCCACCCATCTTTGTATCATCAGCAAACTTGGCTACATTACACTCGATCCCTTCATCTAAGTCATTAATATAGATTGTAAATAGTTGAGGACCCAGCACCGATCCCTGCGGCACCCCACTAGTTATTGTTTGCCAACCAGAAAATAACCCATTTATCGTGACTCTCTGTTTTGTTAGTTAACCAATCCCCTATCCTTGCTAATATATTACCCCCAATCCCGTGAACTTTTAGCTTGTGCAGTAACCTTTTATGTGGCACCTTATCGAATGCCTTCTGGAAATCCAAATACACCACATCCACTGATTCCCCCTTATCCACCCTGCTCATTACGTCCTCAAAGAACTCCAGCAAAATTGTCAAACATGATTTCCCTTTCATAAAACCATGCTGACTCTGTTTGATTGAATTATGCTTTTCCAAATGTCCCACCACTGCTTCCTTAATAATGGACTCTAACATTTTCGCAACGACAGATGTTAGGCTAACTGGTCTATAGTTTCCTGCTTTTTGTTTGCCTCCTTTTTTAAATAGGGGCGTTACATTTGCCGTTTTCCAATCCGCTGGGACCTCCCCAGAATCCGGGGAATTTTGGTAAATTACAACCAATGCATCCACTCCCTCTCCAGCACTTCTTTTAAGACCCTCAGATGTAAGCCATCAGGTCCAGGGGACTTGTCCGCCTTTAGTCCTATTATTTTACCGAGTACTACTTCATTAGTGATAGTGATTGTATTAAGTTCCTCCCTCCCTATAGCCCCTTGATTATCCACTATTGGGATATTTTTTGTGTCTTCTACTGTGAAGACTGATACAAAATATTTGTTCAACGTCTCTGCCATTTCCCTGTTCTCCATTATTAATTCCCCAGTCTCATCCTCTATGGGACCAACACTTACTTTAGCCACTCTTTTCCTTTTTATGTACCTGTAGAAACTCTTACTATCTGTTTTTAAATTTCGTGCTGGTTTACTCTCAATCTATCTTTTCCCTCTTATTTTATTTAGTCGTTCTTTACTGGTTTCTAAAAAGTCCCCAATCCTCTGGCTTCCCACTTGTCTTGGCCACTTTGTATGCGTTTGTTTTCAATTTGACACCATCCCTTATATCCTTAGTTAGCCATGGATGGTTATTGGTTCTCTTACAGTCTTTCCTTCTCATTGGGATATATTTTGGTTGCGTGTCATGAAATATCTCCTTAAATGTCAGTCACTGCCCATCAACTGTCCTATAATTTAATCTATTTTCCCAGTCCACTGCAGTCAACTCTACCCTCATACCTTTATAGTCTCCTTTATTTAAGCTTATGACACTGGTTTGAGATCCAACTTTCTCACCCTCCAACTGAATTTGAAATTCAACCATGTTATGGTCATTCATTCCGAGAGGATCCTTTACTCGGAGATCATTTATTAATCCTGTCTCATTATACAATACCAGATCTAAGATAGCCTGCTCCCTGGTTGGTTCTGCAATGTACTGTTCAAGGAAACTATCCCAGATATGCTCTATGAACTCTTCCTCGAGGCCAACCTGGCCAATTTGCTTTGTCCAATCAATAAGAAAGTTAAAATCTCCCATGATTATTGCCGTTCCTTTTTTACAAGCCTCCATTATTTTTTGATTTATACTCCGTCCAACAGTGTAGCTACTGTTAGGGGGCCTATAGACTACGCCCACCAACGACTTTTTCCTCTTATTATTCCTTATCTCCATCCAAACGGATTCAACATCTTGATCTGAGCCACTATCGTTTCTCACTAACGCACTGATGTCATCCTTTATTAATAGTACTACCCCACCTCCTTTTCTTTTTTCTGTCTGTCTTTCCAAATTGTCAAATACCCAATAATATTTAGTTCCCAGTCCTGGTCACCTTGCAACCACGTCTCTGTATTGGCTGTCAGATCATACCCATTTGTATCTATTTGTGCCGTCAACTCATTTATTTTGTTACGAATGTTACGTGCATTCAGATAAACAGCTTTAAAAAAATTTTTTATCATTTGTTCCTGCTTTGACCCCACTTTCTGATTCACATTTATGTTTATGTATTCTGTCCCTTCCCGTCACGCTCTAGTTTTCATTTCCCCCCGTGCTCCCCTGCTCTATTGCCTTCTCCTTATTTTTTTACTTTTTAAATTTCCGCTCACCTGAATCCTCCCCCCACTAATTAGTTTAAAGCCCTCTCTACAGCCCTAGTTATTTGCTTTGCCAGGACCCTAGTCCCAGCATGATCTAAGTGGAGCCTGTCCAAACAGAACAGCTCCCTCTTATCCCAGTACTGGTGCCAGTGTCCCATGAACCAAAACCCATTTCTCCCACACCAGTCTTTGAGCCAAGTGTTTAACTCTCTCTGATCTTATGTGCCCTATGTAAATGTGCTCGTGGCTCAGGTAGTAATCCAGAGATTATCACCGTTGTGGTTCTGCTTTTTAATTTGGCCCCTAGCTGCTCATACTCCCTCAGCAGAACCTCTTTCTTTGTCCTATCTATGTCGCTGGTACCCACATGAACCACGAGAACTGGATCTTCCCCCTCCCATTCCAAGTTCCTCTCTAGCCCAAAGGATATGTCCTTAACCCTGGCACCAGACAGGCAACGCAGCCTTCGGGACTCACGCTCTCAGCTACAGAGAAGCTTATCTATCCCCCTAATGATACTGTCTCCTACCACTACAACATTTCTTTTTACTCCCCTACTTGAATGGCTCCCTGTACCACGGTGCTGTGGTCAGTTTGCTCATCCTCCCTGCAGTCCCTGCTCCCGTCCACACAGGGAGTAAGAGCCTCGTACCTGTTGGATAAGAGCAAGGGCTGAGGCTCCTCCATCTCTACATCCTGGGTCCCCATACCTGCCTCACTCATAGTCACACCCTCCTGTCCCTGACCACGGATCGAATTTGAATTAACTACTCTAATTGGTGTGACTAGCTGCTGGATCGCGGCACCTCGGTAACTCTCCCCCTCCCTGATGTGTCGCAGTGTCCGCAGCTCAGACTCCAGCTCATCAACGTGGAGCCAAAGTTCCTCAAGCTGCAGACACTTGCTGCAGATGTGGTCACCGTTGCCCTCAATGGTGTCCACCAGCTTCCACATGTAGCAGCGGTGACACATCGTCTAATGTATTTAATTAATTAGATTTAGTTTTTAGTTATTTATCCTGGCCCCTAATCTAAAGCCTTTAATTTAAAGCAAGAAAAGAGAGAGAAAAGCTCACCAACCAATCACTTCCCTGCCTTCCTATGACGTCGAATGTAGTTGCCCTGTTCTCCTTTGTCTCCCTCTTTTATCTGCTCGCGCTACTCCCTGCGGTGGCTGGCTGCTTGCTGCTCCTTTTATGCTCCACTGCTGCCGATGTCAGCGCTCTGTGCTGTCAGCGAAAGTTCAGTTCTGTAAGTGCTCCAAACCATTACAAGCCTGAATCTAACAGCTCCCCTTATACTTCTTCATATCCAATAGATTCCCTGGTCTGTCTGCCCAGAAGTTGCAGAGTTTGCTCCTCATGCCTAGTAAGGTGGAGCAGGGGGGGTCGGGGGGGGGGGGCGGGGGGGCGGGTGTAGGGGCAGGGGAAGAAATTGTGGGCAGCTGCTGGTGGGATCAGATGAGTAGGTGAAAGTTTGGCCTGCCATTTTTCCTTACTGTCTAACCTGACGAGGCCGAGGACTTTAATTCTCTGCTCCACTCCCACTCTGACCTCTCCATCCTCAACCTCTTGCACTGTTCCAACAAAACTCAACGCAAGCTCGAGGAACAGCACCTCATCTTTCGATTAGGCACTTTACAGCCTTCTAGACTTAACACCGAGTTCAACAATTTCAGACCATAACCTCTGCCCATTTTTTTTCAGATGGCAGCCATTGATGATTCTGCCATTACAATTTACACCTCTTCTAGACTCATCTTTGGTTTCTTTACATGTCCCATTACCATCTCCTTTTGCTTCGTATTGTCATACCTTTTATTATTTAATCGCTCCTGCCTTCCACCCGATCACAGACCTTCCCTTTTGTTCTTTCTTCCCTATAGTGTATGTAAGTACCTTTAGTCATGACTCCACGAGGCAGGATATGATACTTAAACTGTGCAGACCTGTCGTCCTTTATTTGCAGCTCGAATGCAGACAACAAGCTGTGTGTTCCTTTTTATACTGGGTTACCTGTAGTGTGCAGGTAACCCTTAGGTCTCCAGCAGCAGCACCCTCTGGTGTACAGGTAAGGTGTGTACAGTGTAAGGGTACATTCAGTGTTGCATAACAGTGTTACAGACATCACGCAGTAAACAGACATGCATACACAACAACACTTCCCCCTAAACATTTTTCATATCCTTATTGTCATGCCAAGGGGAGGTGATCAGTGGTGGGCTATGGGAGGTTGTGGTGAGGGTTGTGTGGTTGCCGGGTGTGACCCCTGTGCTTGAGGCTGGCCTCGTACGTTTCCCCTCCCTCACACACAGACCATGTGGGTGTTACTGTTGTGGGATCCCTCGGGGGGGTAACCAAGGCAGCAGTGGGTGGTGTGTATACACTGTGATGTGGGTAGTTGTGGGCAGGGCCACAAGACTGGGTGGGCTCCTTGTCCACCAATTGGGATGAGGGTCAGGTCATCCCAGGGTTTGCCAGGAAAGCTGGAGGATATTGGCCTCATGCCCCTGGTGTTGGCCCTGGTGGCGGCCCTGGTGGCCAGGGGTTGTAGGGTTGGTCTGGTGCAGGTTGCCATTGGTGGTGGCTGGGCTGACCATTGACCACTGTTCCTGTAGTGGGTCTGCTCCCACTGGCTGTGTGTGTCCTGCAAGGGGCATCACATTCATTCCAAAAATCCAGGCTACATGGTCAGGTAGCCTGCTGGACCTGGGGGTCTCCCACAGGGGGATTCCATTGGCATCAGCATGGTCCCTGTAGGACCCAATGTCCCTTGGCAGTGTCCTACCGGTATACATGACATCTTGGCTCTGATCACACATAGTCGAGCCTGCATGATACATTCTATCATTTGCATCACTTTTGGGTGTCCTGGTTTCAACATACATGGTTACATGAGGCATTTCACATTCTCTATCATTATTGTTAAGCATCATAAACTTGTTTTTAACCATACTGACACCTGCATTCATATCATTAGTCACATTAGTTAAACCAGCATCACAATTCATTGTTACATTGCATACATTTTCATACTTGCACCCTTTAATCGCATCTTTAGCTTTAAAGTCCGTGTACTCAAATAGCTGAAACTTCCCCATTAAATTTCTTTGGTTACCGGTCTCCTTTAAGGGAGCCTTCAAATCCGATTGGCCGCTCGATGTCATGTGATGCTTCTCCATGCTGACTGGTGGCATGGCGGTGGCCATTTTGATTACAAGTGCTGCTGCTTGTGCTGCTGCAACCATTTTCTGGTCTAGCTGCAGGTAGGCTGTGGTGCTCTTTTCTGCCACAGGTTCGATCCTGGATGTTGGGAATCCATTTCTTTCATCGATGTTCACCTCTTGGAGTGCTGCCCCAGCCCGGAAAGTGGAGTTTGGATCCTCGGTCTTGGAGATTTTGCTGGGGTGCTGTGGGCAGTCGAGCTGGACAGTGAAACCTCCGGATGCTGCGATGGATCCATGTTCGAGGTCGATTGCCGGAGCCCGGAGGCCTGGGAGCAGCTTCGCTTGGACAGGATGCCGTTGTGGTCGATTGGCAGGATTCATGCAAAGTTCTTCAAAGGTCGCTTGGCTCACCACAGACTGGCTCGCCACTGTGTCGCTCTCCATAGAAACTGGGACTCCGTCGACGTCTACTTTCATCGCCCATGGAGAACTTTCAGTGGAGCAGGTATGAGTTCCATACTTTTCTTCCAGGGGTTGAGCAACTTCACCTTCCTCTGTGTTGGAGCCCCGGTGATCAGCCAACTCATCAGAGACGTGGTGAGTAAAGCTTTTTCTGCACATTCTCTGAAGGTGCAGAAAAATAATAACTTCATGGTGGGGCGGGCAATAATCAAGGGAATAATGGAGGCATGTGAAAAAGGAACGGCAGTAGTTATGGGGGATTTTAACCTACATATCGATTGGTCAAATCAAATCGCAGGGGTAGCCTGGAGGAGGAATTCATAGAATGCATACGGGATTGTTTCTTAGAACAGTATGTAACAGAGCCTACAAGGGAGCAAGCCATTTTGGATCTGGTCCTGTGTAACGAGACAGGAAAAATAAACAATCTCCTCGTAAAAGATCCTCTCGGAATGAGTGATCACAATATGGTTGAATTTGTAATACAGATTGAGGATGAGGAAGTTGTGTCAGAAACGAGCGTGCTATGCTTAAACAAAGGGGACTACAGTGGGATGAGGGCAGAGTTGGCTAAAGTAGACTGGAAACAAGGACTAAACGGTGGCACAATTGAGGAACAGTGGAGGACTTTTAAGGAGCTCTTTCATAATGCGTAACAAAAATATATTCCAGTGAAAAAGAAGGGCGGCAAGAGAAGAGCTAACCAGCCGTGGATAACCAAGGAAATAAAGGAAAGTATCAAATCAAAGACCAATGCGTATAAGGTGGCCAAGGTTACTGGGAAACTAGAGGATTGGGAAAATTTTAAGCAACAGCAAAGAATGACTAAAAAAACAATAAAGGAAGAGAAGATAGATTACGAAGGTAAACTTGCGCAAAACATAAAAACAGATAGTAAAAGCTTTTACAGATATATAAAATGGAAAAGAGTGACTAAAGTAAATGTTGGTCCCTTAGGAGATGAAAAGGGGGATTTAATAATGGGAAATGTGGAAATGGCTGAGACCTTAAACAATTATTTTGCTTCCGTCTTCACAGTGGAAGACACAAAAACCATGCCAAAAATTGCTGGTCATAGGAATGTGGGAAGGGAGGACCTTGAGATGATCACTATCACTAGGGAGGTAGTGCTGGACAGACTAATGGGACTGAAGGTAGACAAGTCCCCTGGTCCTGATGAAATGCATCCCAGGGTATTAAAAGAGATGGCGGAAATTATAGCAGATGCATTTGTTATAATCTACCAAAATTCTCTGGACTCTGGGGAGGTACCAGCGGATTGGAGAGCAGCTAATGTAATGCCTCTGTTTAAAAAAGGGGGCAGGCAAAAGTCAGGTAACTATAGGCCGGTTAGTTTAACATCTGTAGTGGGGAAAATGCTTGAAACTATCATTAAGGAAGAAATAGCGGGACATCGGAATAGGAATAGTGCAATCAAGCAGATGCAGCATGGATTCATGAAAGGGAAATCATGTTTAACTAACTTACTGGAATTCTTTGAGGATATAACGAGCATGGTGGATAGAGGTGTACCGATGGATGTGGTGTATTTAGATTTTCAAAAGGCATTCGATAAGGTGCCACACAAAAGGTTACTGCAGAAGATAAAGGTACGCGGTGTCAGAGGAAATGTATTAGCATGGATAGAGAATTGGCTGGCGAACAGAAAGCAGAGAGTCGGGATAAATGGGTCCTTTTCCGGTTGGAAATCAGTGGTTAGTGGTGTGCCACAGGGATCAGTACTGGGACCACAACTGTTTACAATATACATAGATGACCTAGAAGAGGGGACAGAGTGTAGTGCAACAAAATTTGCAGATGACACTAAGATTAGTGGGAAAGCGGGTTGTGTAGAGGACTCAGAGAGGCTGCAAGGAGATTTGGATAGGTTAAGCGAATGGGCTAAGGTTTGGCAGATGTCGGAAAGTGTGAGGTCATCCACCTTGGGGGAAAAAAAACAATAAAAGGGAATATTATTTGAATGGGGAGAAATTACAACATGCTGCAGTGCAGAGGGACCTGGGGGTCCTTGTGCATGAAACTCTTTTTGGAGTTTATCTGAAAACATAAAACATTAATCCATGCCACCCGACCTGGATGACACACCAGACATTTAAAAGGCTCTTTTTTTCCTTTTTTGTGTTTTTTTTTTTGTGTTTTTCTTTTTTTGGGTTTTTTTTTTGGGCACTAAAATCACTTTTTTTTTTTCCAGTGCCCCCTATAAAAGGGGAGAGGGACACTAAAAGCACCGGCAATTAAAACAAATTAAACTTTAAAACGTAAAATCAAATTAAAATTTGGTTGCCGGGCGTGATGATGCACTCCAGTCCCTCCGGTGCCCACCTCTCGCGGAAGGCCGCGAGCGTACCGGTGGACACCGCGTGCTCCATCTCCAAGGACACCCTGGACCGGATGTAAGAGCGGAAGAGAGGCAGGCAGTCAGGTTGAACGACCCCCTCGACCGCCCGCTGCCTGGACCGGCTGATGGCACCCTTGGCCATGCCCAGGAGCAATCCTACGAGGAGGCCCTCGGACCTACCCGCTCCCCCCCGCACAGGGTGCCCAAAGATCAGGAGAGTGGGACTGAAGTGCAGCCAGAATTTCAGGAGCAGCCCCTTTAAATAATAAAACAGGGGCTGCAACCTCGTGCACTCAATAAAAACATGGAACACGGACTCCTCCAGACCGCAGAAATTGCAGGCGGCCTGGGAGTCCGTGAACCGGCTTAAAGATTTGTTGCACGGCACTGCTCCGTGCACCACCCTCCAGGCCAAGTCCCCGATGAATAGTGGGAGGACTCCCGCGTAGAGTGCCCTCCATCGGGGACCCCCGCCTTCTCCGGATGGCAAGATGGTACGCCATGGCGTGTCCGGACGGCCGGCAAGGATGGCAAAGTTGAGAGTGTGCAGGAGCAGCCCGTACATGAAACCCCTCCGCGCGGAACTGAAAGGCATGGAGGGGATTTCCCCGAGGTGGCTCAAGTTGTGAGGCGCCAGCCCCCGAGGGAGGTTCCGGGGTTTGGCGCCGATGAGGAATTCCGTCCGGACGGGGGTCAGTTCGGACGGGATCTCCCCACGTGCTTGGGCCTCCTCGATGCACCTAACAGAGTCAGGGTCCTTGTGCATGAAACTCTTTTTGGAGTTTATCTGCAAAACAAAACACATTAAACCGTGCCACCCGACCTGGGTGACACACCAGACATTTACAAGGCCCTTTTGTTTCCTTTTTTTGTTTTTTTTTTCTTTCTTTTTTTTTGGTTTTTTTTTTGGGCACTAAAATCACAATTTTTCCCCAGTGCCCCCTATAAAAGGGAAGGGGACACTAAAAACACCGGCAATTAAAACAAATTAAACTTTAAAACGTAAAATCAAATTAAAATTTGGTTGCCGGGCGTGATGATGCACTCCAGTCCCTCCGGTGCCCACCTCTCGCGGAAGGCCGCGAGCGTACCGGTGGACACCGCGTGCTCCATCTCCAAGGACACCCTGGACCGGATGTAAGAGCGGAAGAGAGGCAGGCAGTCAGGTTGAACGACCCCCTCGACCGCCCGCTGCCTGGACCGGCTGATGGCACCCTTGGCCGTGCCCAGGAGCAGTCCTACGAGGAGGCCTTCGGACCTACCCGCTCCCCTCCGCACAGGGTGCCCAAAGATCAGGAGAGTGGGACTGAAGTGCAGCCAGAATTTCAGGAGCAGCCCCTTCAAATAATGGAACAGGGGCTGCAACCTTGTGCACTCAATAAAAACATGGAACACGGACTCCTCCAGACCGCAGAAATTGCAGGCGGCCTGGGAGTCCGTGAATCCCAAAAGGTTAGTTTGCAGGTGCAGCAGGTAATCAGGAAGGCAAATGGAATGTTGGCCTTCATTACGAAAGGGATGGAGTACAAAAGCAGGGAGTTGTTGCTGCAACTGTGTAAGGTATTGGTAAGGCCGCACCTGGAGTACTGCGTGCAGTTTTGGTCACCTTACTTAAGGAAGGATATCGTAGCTTTGGAAGGGGTACAGAGACGATTCACTAGGCTGATTCGAGAAATGAGGGGGTTACCTTATGATGATAGATTGAGTAGACTGGGTCTTTACTCCTTGGAGTTCAGAAGGATGAGGGGTGATCTTATAGAAACATTTAAAATCATGAAAGGGATAGACAAGATAGAGGCAGAGAGGTTGTTTCCATTGGTGGGGGAGACTAGAACTAGGGGGCACAGACTCAAAATACGGAAGAGCCAATTTAAAACTGAGTTGAGAAAGAATTTCTTCTCCCAGAGGGTTGTGAATCTGTGGAATTCTCTGCCCAAGGAAGCAGTTGAGGCTGGCTCATTGAATGTTTTCAAGTCAAAGATAGATAGATTTTTAAGCAATAAGGGAATTAAGGGTTACGGGGAGCGGGCGGGTAAGTGGAGCTGAGTCCACGACCAGATCAGCCATGATCTTATTGAATGGCGGAGCAGGCTCGAGGGGCTAGATGGCCTACTCCTGTTCCTAATTCTTATGTTCTTATTATGTGCCCTTTCTCTTTGCAGTCTTTGCATGCATAGTCTTTGTAGCGGCACTGGTGGGCCCTGTGGTTTCCTCCACAGCGCCAGCACGGGGCCATCCGGTTTGCCCCATGTGGCGGACTCAGGATTGCGGGACTTGGGGCAGCATTTCTGCCTTTAGAAGTATCCATGTGGTGCACTGCACTCGCCGGTTTAGAGTCCTGGGTCAGTATTCACCTGGAGTCGCTGGCCGAAACCATGTAGGCCTGGCTCACTTGAATTGCTTTCTGCAGGGTAACCGTGATGTCAGCCGAGAGCAATTTGTGTAGGAGGCCTTCGTGGCCGATTCCGATGACAAATATGTCTCTTAGTGCTTCATTAAGGTGGTCGTCAAACTCGCACGGTGCAGCTAGTCTTCTTAAGTGTGCAGCATCCTTGGCAATTTCTTGGCCCTCAGGCCGCTGCCTGGCTGTGAGGATGCTTTCTTTCGGTTTTAGTTGTTCCTGTATGATTGTTACAAGTTGCTCATAGCTCTTGGTGGTTGTCATCTCCGGGGCTAGTAAGTCCCTGACGAGACCGTAGATGGTGGGCCCACAACTGCTAAGCAGGATGGCCCTGCGTTTGTTCGGTAGTGTTGCCGGTGTGTCCCCGTCCAGGTCGTTGGCTATAAAGAAGTGTTCCAATCTTTCCACAAAAGCGTCCCAATCTTCGCCCTCTGTAAATTGCTGAAAGTTGCTGAGGTTAGACATGTTGAGCGTGTAGTTCGTGACCACGTATTCCCGTCGCCAGTTGTAGTGTATGTAAGCACCTTTAGTAATGACTCCACGAGGCAGGGTATGATACTTAAACTGTGCAGACCTTAGTCCTTTATCTGCAGCTCCTGAGTGCAGACAACAAGCTGTGTGTTCCTTTTTATACTGGGTTGTGCAGGTAACCCTTAGGTCTCCAGCGGCAGCACCCTCTGGTGTACAGTGTAAGGGTACATTCAGTGTTGCATAACAGTGTTACAGACATCACACAGTAAACAGGCATGCCTACACAACTTTCCCCTCCCCCCTTTCCCTGCCTCTGCACTTGCTTAAAATCTCTTACATCTCTAACTTTTTTCAATTCTGACAAAAGCTCATCGACCTGAAACTCTGTTTCTCCCTCCCCAGATGCTACCTGACAACTAAGTATTTCCAGCGTTTTCTGTTTTTATTTCAGATTTCCAGCATCCGCAGTATCTTGCTATTGTGGCATATTTGTTTTTCAAAAATGTCAGTTCTTAAAGATGCATATTCAATTGTAAATCTAAAATTACAATTCATGTCTGTCGCATTTTTGTGCATAATATATATATATATATATATAGACATACAGACACACACTTTATTACTATGTTCTTGTCACTTAAGCCAGATACAACTGTCTGCATCTCCTTGGAAACAAAAGTGTAACTTTGCACAAATTTGCAATGCTAATTGCATCAAAAACACTAGATGTGTTCCCACAGGGACTTTACTGAATTATTCCGAAGAAAACTGCATTGTACGAGAGTTACTTTATGTCTATTAATAGTGACATTTCCAGTTTTAAATTGATGACAGCCCAGCAATAATAATATGACTAGAAATTTGTAGAAATAGTTCTCAAGATGAGACCTGATTAAAAACAGCTGAAGGTAACATTCTGTGCATGGCCAGGTAATGAGTATTAACCAGAATTCTGCATTCTAATTTTTCAACTACCAGGGCAATTGATTTGCTATTGTTCAGATCCGCTCAGAAACCCTTGCTTGCTGCCCTTTTTTTGAAAATAAATGTGGTACTTGGACAGTAAATTGTGACAAGTGTGATAAAGTTAAAAATTTGTGAGATTTGTCAACAAATATTGTGCTATGCCAAATCTCTTGCTCTAATTATGGTAGAGTGTTATACGTCTGCTCTCACACATTGCAATTGAGAACCACCACTAAAGTAGGCTTACTTATAAGCTGCAAATGTTTTCTCAGTCAATATTGCTGCAAAACGTACTCATTTTGTCAATAGATTTTTTTAGAAAGAAATCAATCAGCAGGATTTTCCTAACATTATCTCCGGATTTTTGGGCAGTTTCGGGACAGTTAGATTCGAGAAATCGGATGAAGTCCCGCCGGCCAGAAAGACACCAGAATTGCAGCTGGCACAACTTCCAGTGAGAGACCAGCAGTGTAAGAAGCACCCACTTAAAACGAAGGCACTTCATTTTACCATTAATTGAGGGTAGGGTCAGGTCTACAGTTCTGGCACACAGACAGCTGATGCTAAGAACATCAATTTTAAATAGTGTCCAGGGTTGCTAGGCAGCAGTAAACAATCAAGAGGTCATAGAAAGGACACAGCAATATAACAGTATGTGTTTTTTTGGCATTTCTGAACTGTTTGTCTATTTTTTCATGTTTCTTTCCTGTTGGCACTTAGGTTCTTATGAGCCTTTGTGCCAATTGATGTAAAATTTATTTTTCTCACCACCACTGGCACTAATGAGTTTCCTGTCGTCTGCCCCGCTCATCACCGACAAGTTTTGAAATGGGGTCTGTTAATAGGCGTTAGGTCCTTAATTTAAATGTTTGTAGGCCCGGGATGCCTTTTTACAAAAAAAGGGGCCTGCGAATTTAGCAGTGGGATCAATGCTTGCACAGATTGGGCACAGGCCATGCCAATGCTAAATTGGTATGCTTTGTGCCCGTTTTACACCCGAAATTTCTATCCCTTGTGATTCAAATACATCATTCCCTGCAAGTGCAATTGTAGGTTGATAAAGCCATAAAAAAGACCAACATGAATCCAATAGCATTAAGAAATGTATAATCAAAGAAAATAATGGCCTGCTTTCGACACAATCACAACATGATGAACAAAAGATAAAATTTAGTGGATCCCTTATCTACACTAATATCTTCGCTAGAGATCAAGATCTAAATTAATTCTGGATTATTTATCTATTTTCTATAGTAACCATTGCTACGGATACCATAATGAACAGTATCTAGTTTGGCTGTTGTACAAATTCTGCCAATTTTGTAATTCAATATGAAATGGAACTACATAACACTAACAAAAGAGCTAAAAATGAAATACTACCTTTAACCTATCTACAAATTAGTCAGTAACTGAGCTACAATTTCTATTAAATTACAGGATTCTAGCATTAAAGTCAAAAATTTGTATGCGGAGAATTAATGAGTATCTAATTCTGACAGCATCTTTGAAAAGCTCCATAAAAATACTGAATAATAAGTTCTGAAATTCAAGATCATATTTCTTTCAAATTGTCTTGCAACAAATGATACAATGGAATCAAAGGGTACATGTTTTGTTAACTTATGACAATGTTACAAAAATTATATTTTCTTGTCAACTTGTTTTGTTATGTGAAGTGATATTTGTGAAATAGACCTATGGAGATGTTTTGCTTGGCTTTTGTAACCTACTCTGTAGAATCTAGTGGCAAATATGGGTTTAGTTTGGAGTAGTGTGGACTTATTGCGGTAGAAATTGGACTTCGCCACTATAGCCGTGATATCTGATTACTGACAAATGCTAATTCTTACTATATATTATACATACTGTTCACAACAAGAAAAAAATGTTTCACCTTTTTTGCAACGACTCCCAGTTCCTTTGTGTTTTCAGAGAAGGGAGCCATTTTTGGAGTTACAGCTAATGTGTAACTTACAGAAATAGAAGCATTATGCACTTTTCTGCAGTAGCTACTTTGTATAGTTCTGTAGCCTATTCCATAATGAAAAAGGAAGAACAACATTTTATTACCTTTTCAGTTTGGATGAATTATTCATCATTCATCTGCTGCATGGTAACTGCTTCCTTGTTAAATTGTGAATGACATACTTATTAAAATAAAATTGTTATTGGCCGTGCCCTTGGCAGGTCTACAATAGTAGGAATTGTCAATTTAGCTAACTATCTCAGAATGAGTAAATTGTATTTGATAATACTGATGCATTTCACCCATTCTGAGATAAAGATAAAAATAAAGTTTCAGATAATCAAAACTGAATTGCATTGCAACACCCCAGAAGTTTTGTTTAGAGTTACAGTATTTGTATGTCACTTGTGTTTGCATGAGCAACACCACATATAAATGAATTGATATTTAAAATATACAAGATTGAGAGCAAATGCAGTTTGGGAAAAGCAGTGTCGCATCTTTAAGATTAAATAAATCTAACTTCATTTTTAGTGGGGGTGTATTTGGGAGGAAATGAACTAACAATGTTACATGCATGGTTTGAACATCTCTTGTAAGACTTTGTATATATACAGAAAAAATGGAACAGATGTACCACCATATATAGGTAGGAATTGGGGGATAGTACTCTATTTTGGTGCATTTCAGAGTCTACCCAGTGGCAAGTGGGTACGTGGGCACTGTCATGGATCTGTTGTTAGATCCATGGTACCTACACTTTGAGCCTGCCTTCAGTTCCAAGTGCAGGCTCAAAGTGTCTCTATAGCATCATGGCTCATTTTTGAACCCCTAGCTCCTGCAAACAATTGGGTTCTTGCATGACACAACTGTCAACCCAATGTGAAAAATGCAGTAGTAAGCAGGCATACATTAGCATGCAGCAAAGCCACCTGGAAGCTGCTTCAGCTGTGATAGAAAAATAGGTGGCGCAAATTGCCACCAAAAAAGGAAATGCTACAATGCTAAAAAATGAACACTCTCTTTGCCCTACCATACAAACAATATTGCTCACAAAAAATAAATTTGCCTTACTTTCCCTTCAATCCATTCATCCATCAATAGTTAAAGGCCACCTTCTTCACTTCATCAACCTGGTACATAAGTACATAAGAAATAGGAGCAAGAATAGGCCATATGGCCCCTCGAGCCTGCTTCACCATTCATTAAGATCATGGCTGATCATCAACCTCAACTCCACTTTCCCGCCCGATCTCCATATCCCCTGATTCCCTTAGACTCCAAAAATCTATCTAACTCAGCCTTTAATATATTCAGAGACTCAGCATCCACAGTCCTATGGGGCAGAGAATTCCAAAGATTCACAATCCTCTGAGTGAAGAATTCCTCCTGGTCTCTGTCTTAAATGGCCTACCTCTTATCCTGAGATTGTGCCCCCTAGTTCTAGACACTCCAGCCAGGGGAAACAATCTCTCAGCATCTACCCTATCAATCCCCTTCAGAATCTTGTATGTTTCAGTGAGATCACCTCTCATTCTTTTAAACTCCAGAGAGTATAGGCTCATTCTACACAATCTCTCAGACAGCCCTCTCATTCCAGGAATCAATAGGCTCATTCTACACAATCTCTCAGACAGCCCTCTCATTCCAGGAATCAATCTAGTCAACCTCCGTTGCATCACCTCCAAGGCAAGTATATCCTTCCTTAGATAAGGAGACCAAAACAGGTGTGGTCTCGTCAAGGCCCTGTACAATTGTAGCAAGACTTCCTTACTCTTATACTCTAACCCCCTTGCAATAAAAGACAACATGCCATTTTCCTTCCTTATTGCTTGATGTACCTGCATGCTAACTTTCTGTGTTTCTTGCACAAGGACACCCAAATCTCTCTGAACACCAACATTTAAAGTTTCTCACCATTTAAAAAATATTCTGTTTTTCTATTCTTCCTACCAAAGTGAATAACCTCACATTTACCTACATTATACTCCATCTGCCACCTAACTGCTCACTCACTTAGTCTATCTATATCCCTTTGCAGACACTTTGTGTTCTCCTCACAGCTTACTGTCCCACCTAACTTTGTATCATCAGCAAACTTGGATATATTATATTTGGCCCCTCATCTAGGTTATTAATATAGATTGTAAATAGCTGAGGCCCCAGCACTGATCCTTGCGGCACCCCACTAGTTATAGCCTGCCAACCTGAAAAAGACCCGTTTATTCCTACTCTCTATTTTCTGTCCGTTAACCAATCGTCTGTCCATGCTAATACATTACTTCCAATCCCATGATCCCTTATCTTGTGTAATAATCTTTTATGTGGCACCTTATCGAATGTGTTTTGGAAATCCAAATATAATACATTCACTGGTTCCCCTTTATCTAGTTACATCCTCAAAAAACTCGAATAAATTTGTCAAATACGAATTCTCTTTCATAACACTATGGTGACTCTGCCTAATCATGCTATGATTTTCTAAGTGCCTTGATACCATTTCCTTAACAATGGATTTCAGCATTTTCCCGACGACTGATGTCAGGCTAACTGGCCTGTACTTCCCTGTTTTCTCTCTCCCTCCTTTCTTGAATAGCGGTGTTACATTTGATACCTTCCAATATGCTGGGACCGTTCTAGAATCTAGGGAATTTTGAAAGATCAAAACCAAAGCATCCACTATCTCTGCAGCCACCTCTTTTAGAACCCTGGGAGGTAGGCTGTCTGGTCCAGGGGATTTGTCGGCTTTTAGTCCCATTACTTTCTCTAGTACTTTTTCTCTACTTATATTAATTACATTCAGTTCCTCACCCTCATTAGACCTCTGGTTCCCCACCATTTTACGTATGCTTTTTGTGTCTTCTACTGTGAAGACAGATACAAAATATTTGTTTAATGTTTCTGCCATTTCCTTATTCCCTATAATTTCAGGAATTCTAAGCATTTAGGAATAAAAAAGCCTTTCCTGATCTGAGGTTTTACTGTTACTTTTTTTTTTAACTAGTTTTCACCTCAGAAGCACTATATTAAGAAACATTGGTTATCATCACATTTGGTCATATCAGTGAGTGGCAATCAGTATGATTATTATTTTGATAAAATGATTGGAATTTCTCTGTGAATGACAGGGCCTTTTTGTCAATACAAATGTCATGGAAACTAACATTTTGGTGTTTGCTGATCACCTGAGCTGAATGTTGTTAAAATATAATATTTCTTGTAGATTAACTACATAACAGTAAAAAAAGCCAATAACCACTGGACAATGGTTGGAAGCCTTGGTAACCCAACAACAGTCAAGTCGGCCATCACACTGTTTATTTTTGCATGTTACTGCAGCTTCTATATAATGGGAAGTACTACAGAGGTTAATCAACAAATGATCATACCATTGAGAAAATGACCTCAGCCATCAATATAGATGGTCTCCTTGTTTTTAGTCAATGAGGATTAATTAAATTAGGAAGGATTTTTGGTCCAGACAGCGATCTAGACAAGAGAGACCTCCCTCTACAGTCAATCAAAGAAAGTGAGATATTCCAGGTATGCAGCCTGTAACATAGGGAGCATAATCAGTTAGCATAGGGACAGCCAGTTTGAATGTGTGTGCCTGGCATCCCCAGCATCGAAGCACTGACCACACTTGATCAGCTCTGCTGGGCAGGCCACATAGTTCGCATGCCAGACACGAGACTCCCAAAGCAAGCGCTCTACTCTGAACTCCTTCACGGCAAACGAGCCAAAGGCAGGCAGAGGAAATGTTACAAGGACACCCTCAAATCCTCCCTGATAAAGTGTGACATCCCCACTGACACCTGGGAGTCCTTGGCCATAGACCGCCCTAAGTGGAGGAAGTGCATTCGGGAAGGCGCTGAGCTCCTCGAGTATCGCCTCCAAGAGCATGCAGAAATCAAGCGCTGGCAGCGGAAGGAGCGTGCGGCAAACCAGGCTCCCTGCCCACCCTTTCCCTCAACGACTATCTGTCCCATCTGTGAATGAAAATGTGGTTCTCGTATTGGACACCTAAGAACTCATGCTAAGAGTGGAAGCAAGTCTTCCTCGATCCCGAGGGACTGCCTATGATGATGATGACATGAGCAGGGTTATGTCTTCAATATTTTTATTGAACAAGAAACAGTAAGGAATTGATAACTCACCATGAAAACTGCGTTCTGTTCATTGACATTGAGCCCGTATGTCTAATACAGATCCATGACATTTGTAACAGACACTAAATCAGTAGAATGGTTTATGTGGAGGGAAGTATCCAGCTGTGAAGAGATATGATGTACATCACTGCATTACCATATGTAGAAAATAATGGATGCCTGGAAGTAAATCCAATCTAGTAACCTCATTGAAGACTATAACAGAAACATAGCGAAGTTTTTAAACTGAAAATAATTAGTTTGTGGGCCAGAAAGGGTGAATGCACAAAACACTGCCTGGTATTTGAATCTAATGAATTCAAATCTTGCTGGCTAGCCTTTGTTTGTTGAAGTTGTTTACATCTGTGAATTGCTTTTGTCACTGCAGGAAGCATTTCAGACAACTTTGATTATTGTGAAGGATACCTTTTATCTTTCATTGTACCAGCTTGAACATCAAAGAAAAGAGAAACATATAATTAAGCTACAATAACACAAAAGCAAAATGCTGTGGATGCTGGAATCTGAAATAAAAACAGAAAATGCTGGAAATCTCACCAAGTCAGGCAGCATCTGTGGAGAGAAACAGAGTTAATGTTTCCGGTCGATGACCCTTCGTCAGAACTGACACAATTTCGGAATTTAGCAGAATCTTAAGGAAATACAAGGGGCACTGAAAGGGGAAGGGCAGGAAAGAACAAAAGGGAAGGTCTGTGATAGGGTGGAAGGCAGCAGAGTATAGAGAGGCAAAAGGCAAATTGAGACGTTAATGTACAAATTAGGAAACAAAAGATGAGTCTAAATAGGATGTGAATGGCGGAATAATTACCAGCTGTCATGAGAAACAGAGAAAAAAATAAAAAGGGGGGAGGAGTTTGTAAAAAAAAAAGGGAAGAAAGGGAACAAAATATGGGCAAAGGTTATGGTCTGAAATTGTTGAACTCGATGTTGAGTCTAGGAGGCAAGCTAGTTCCTCTTGTTCTTCCATTTTCCTATTTAGTTGTGCCATTGTATGGGTTGAGGGCTTGTCGGGCTTTGTGGGGATTAATTTCTTATGTAAAGTGTACTATATATAGATAGCTCCACCTAGTGGACTATTATGGTAATGCAGCCATTTGCTCTTTTCACAATAAAGCATCAGGGACAGGCCACCTGACAAGTTCCTGGAGTTAACAGCCATCTTGGAGTCTGTGTGTTTGTGAGGTCGTAAAGAAAATATAACAAAGTATTTTTGCTATAGAATTATCTTTAAATAAGCTGAAAAGAAAGAAGAAAGAAAAACTATCATTTCTATCCCGCCTTTCATGATCACCGGATGTCCCAAAGTGCTTTACAGCCAATGAAGTACTTTTTGATGTGCAGTTACTGTTGGAATGTAGGAAAAAAGAGCTGTTAAAACTGAAGAACATTTTATTGTTGAGATGAAATTTAATTAAGCATTGATATTTTTATCTGCTGTCCAACTTGCTTTTGAGTATATTTTTTTCCTTAATAAACATAGTTCACTTTGAAATCGATGGTCAGTCATTATGTCATTTATCTACCAATTGGGAAGATCAGGAGCATAGGATGTTATCCTATACTATTTTCACTGTACATCTTCAGGAATAAATGTAAATTGTTTACTCTACAGCACACTATCACATAAAGTCAACTTTGAGTACATAGGGAGTGCAGGCTTGACTATGGAGGCTGATTTCCTCTTTTGAATGTCCATTTACTCAGTAAGTAAGCCCTTGCCATCCACAATCTTATTGTGGACGATTACATTGACATCCTGAATTTGTCTGAAATTTGGCTCAAGGGTGGGCACTTGCCCCTTACCAAAACCTTCCCACCTGGCTATAAAGTCTAAAACCTGTCCCACCCAAACCATCACAGTTATGGTATAGCCCTTAATCACTATGTTACATCCTGGTCGCTCTCCCTATTCCCCATGCCCCCTCTTCTCCTTTGAGCACCTTGCCTAGTTCCACCACTCCCGCCTCTCCTTTAAATTCCTCAATGTATATCTGCCCCCCCTAAGCCATACCCTTGGGGGCCGAAATTACCCTATTTTGCACCTCCCACTAGCACCTTCGGGGGCACTAAGGGGCGTGGAACTGTTTTCGCCAGGGTGAGCACTACCAGCTCCCATGAAACTGTGCAGGAGTCAGCGGAGGCACGAACACGGTAGCGCCGTGCCCCGCTGGTAGCGCCCCGGTCTGCTGCGCCTCCAACGATGACGTCATTGTCGTGCGCGGTGACCCCTTTATGCCCTGTGGTGGAAATTGCCTAGCGCCAGCTTCACGGGTCACGGCTGTCCTCTGCTCCCGGGCATACGTTAAAGGGGAGGCTGCGTTGTGCGCCGCCATTTTTTAAAATTCGGCCGACTCACCGGTCGGCTCATGCTCCATCAATGTCGCGTGATCCGGGCCGCGATCGTGCAGCCCGGCACTCCGTTTGGGTGCCGGGCTGCGGCCACAGCACCACACAGTCCTGGTGGCCCAGTGGAGGCCATCAAAGGGCCTGTAGAGTTCGCAGCGGCCCTCCCCTTTAACATCACTCTGCCTTCCCAAGTCTGCTCCTGCACGTCAATACTCACACCAACCTACCTTGCGAGGTGGATCCATCCCGCTCTCTCTGCACATATTCAGACCCCCATCTGACTAACCACCACTGACATTCACCCTCATCCTAATGCAATCATAGGAAGTAATGTCACAGAAAGAGGCCATTTGGCAATGTCATGCCACTCCCTCATAGTCACCCTCTACAGATGTAGCTCATCCATCCCTTACATTCATTCCATCACTCTCACTTAAAGTTCTCTTTCCCTCCTTACAGGAGAAGAGAGCGCAGAACATAAGGAGAGGCAAAGAACTGGAGGTGGTCCTCCAATTTACAGCACATTGACTCCAGCAGAGGAAGAAATGATACAAATAAGTGGAGTTGCAGAGCTGCTGGCAGTGGGAGATGCAGACAAGGGGACCTCCCAGCAACCTGGTGACAGAATTACATTGCATACAGCCACGTGGCACACAGCAATCACTCATATGGTGACTTGACGTCAGCAGCCAGTAAAATGTCATCATGTACATAATGGTAACATCAGTATTCTCGCTCAGGCCAACATCCCCAGCATCGAAGCACCGGCCACGCTCGACCAGCTCCATTGGGCGGGCCACATCGTCTGCATGCCCGATACGAGACTCCCAAAGCAAGCGCTCTACTCCGAACTCCTACACGACAAGTAAGACACCCTCAAAGCCTCCTTGAAAAAGGGCATCATCCTCATCGGCACCTGGGAATCCCTGGCCCAAGACCGCCCAAAATGGAGGAAGAGCATCTGGGAGGGCGTTGAGCACCTCAAGTCTCGTCGCCGAGAGCATGCAAAAATCAAGCACAGACAACGGAAGAAGCGTGCGGCGAATCAGACTCCCCACCCACCCTTTCCTTCAACTACTGTCTGTCCCACCTGTGACAGAGACTGTAATTCCTGTATTGGACTGTACAGTCACCTAAGAACTCACTTTTAGAGTGGAAGTAAGTCTTCCTCGATTTCAAGGGACTACCTATGATGATGATGATGAGGATGAAGATGGTAACGTGACTTGTAATTCATCTCTTTACTCTCCCACAGGTCCATCAAGTGTCCCCCCCCCCTTCCCCACCCAGCAATGTCCAACCAGGGGAGGTCGACGACTCCATGGAGTAGTGTTGTCACGTGGTGTTTCAAACATCACAAGTGAGCAAGAGCAGATGGTGGAGACAGGGACAGCAGTGGAGAGTCCTTGCCGGAGGGCACAGCATGCTCCAAGCTCTGCTCAGCTGGACACAGATGCTGAACCTTGGGGGCTGTCAATAAAGAGGTTGATCTTGGAGGAGCAGAAACAAATGCAAGAGGCTCCAGCAGCTTTACCAGCCAGGAAGTGCGCGATCCTGGTAAAGGAGGAGGAACTGAGGGAAATCCTTATTAGTCGGGAAATTGTGTTGGGGAAATTGATGGGATTGAAGGCCGATAAATCCCCAGGGCCTGATGGACTGCATCCCAGAGTACTTAAGGAGGTGGCCTTGGAAATAGCGGATGCATTGACAGTCATTTTCCAACATTCCATTGACTCTGGATCAGTTCCTATGGAGTGGAGGGTAGCCAATGTAACCCCACTTTTTAAAAAAGGAGGGAGAGAGAAAACACGGAATTATAGATCGGTCAGCCTGACAACGGTAGTGGGTAAAATGATGGAATCAATTATTAAGGATGTCATAGCATCGCATTTGGAAAGAGGTGACATGATAGGTCCAAGTCAGCATGGATTTGTGAAAGGGAAATCATGCTTGACAAATCTTCTGGAATTTTTTGAGGATGTTTCCAGCAGAGTGGACAAAGGAGAACCAGTTGATGTGGTATATTTGGACTTTCAGAAGGCTTTCGACAAAGTCCCACACAAGAGATTAATGTGCAAAGTTAAAGCACATGGGATTGGGGATAGTGTGCTGACATGGATTGAGAACTGGTTGTCAGACAGGAAGCAAAGAGTAGGAGTAAATGGGGACTTTTCAGAATGGCAGGCAGTGACTAGTGGGGTACCGCAAGGTTCTGTGCTGGGGCCCCAGCTGTTTACACTGTACATTAATGATTTAGACGAGGGGATTAAATGTAGTATCTCCAAATTTGCGGATGACACTAAGTTGGGTGGCAGTGTGAGCTGCGAGGAGGATGCTATGAGGCTGCAGAGTGACTAGGATAGGTTAGGTGAGTGGGCAAATGCATGGCAGATGAAGTATAATGTGGATAAATGTGAGGTTATCCACTTTGGTGGTAAAAACAGGAAGGCAGAATATTATCTGAATGGTGACAGATTAGGAAAAGGGGAGGTGCAGCGAGACCTGGGTGTCATGGTACATCAGACATTGAAGGTTGGCATGCAGGTACAGCAGGCGGTTAAGAAAGCAAATGGCATGTTGGCCTTCATAGCGAGAAGATTTGAGTACAGGGGCAGGGAGGTGTTGCTGCAGTTGTACAGGGCCTTGGTGAGGCCACACCTGGAGTATTATGTACAGTTTTGGTGGCCTAACCTGAGGAAGGACATTCTTGCTATTGAGGGAGTGCAGCGAAGGTTCACCAGACTGATTCCCGGGATGGCGAGACTGACCTATCAAGAAAGACTGGATCAACTGGGCTTGTATTCACTGGAGTTCAGAAGAATGAGAGGGGACCTCATAGAAACGTTTAAAATTCTGACGGGTTTAGACAGGTTGAATGCAGGAAGAATGTTCCCAATGTTGGGGAAGTCCAGAACCAGGGGACACAGTCTAAGGATAAGGGGGAAGCCATTTAGGACCGAGATGAGGAGAAACTTCTTCACCCAGAGAGTGGTGAACCTGTGGAATTCTCTACCACAGAAAGTTGTTGAGGCCAATTCACTAAATATATTCAAAAAGGAGTTAGATGAAGTCCTTACTACTAGGGGGATCAAGGGGTATGGCGAGAAATCAGGAATGGGGTACTGAAGTTGCATGATCAGCCATGAACTCATTGAATGGCGGTGCAGGCTAGAAGGGCCGAATGGCCTACACCTGCACCTATTTTCTATGTTTCCATGTTTCTATGATTGTACAGAGAATGTACGTGAGCACCACCATATCGCAGGTGAAGGTGGCAATGTGCTGTTTCATGGAAAGGATGGACACTTGTATGGAGTAGCTAATGTACCAATCAAACGAGAACATGCTTGCTGTGAATAACAGATTGAAGACTCTCACTGACCTCATTTCTAGGAGGGATACCAACATAGACTTGGGGCCTCATGTCCCCATTACCGTGTAGCAAGATGCTCTCCAGCTCATTGCTAGCGGGGAAGTGCGGGTGGCTCATTAGAGGGATGATGGTGAGAGGGGACATGGAAGTGGGGGCTCTGCTCACAGTGCTCCCACTTCTCCCCCATTGCCTCCCCCTCAGTCACAGCCCCACATGCTGCCTCTGATCCCAATGGCCTAGTATGCCACTGCATAGTTGCAGGAGGAGCAGTCTTTGGCGGGGCCCGCACAGGCCCTAAAACCCAGAGGACGTCTGCCAAAAGTGTTTATGCAGTCACATCAGGGAAGTGATCAGCCTGCCTCTACCTCGTAGAAGCACTCGGAAAAGAAAAATGACACAATCATAGATGCGCAGTTCTATTTATGATTTCTTTGCACAATTTTTCTGTTTTGACCATTTTCGTCTGCTACCTGGGAAGTGGCTTTGTTACTTGGAATAAATGGTGAGACATTACCTAACCTCAAGCAATGAGTATTTGGTTGACCAGGATTGGATTGGTCATTTTAGGACTGCTTTGTGGTGTTGGTCGGGGGGGCGAGGGGGGAGTTGCGGAAGTTGGTACAGCATCTGGGAGCCATGTGGGTGCATTGGTGCAACTTAAGTAAATTGGGCCATTATGAGGGTCTCCCGGACAGCAATATGCTGGTACCATCTCCCCATTAGGTTCCTCCTCCTCCTCCGAAGAGGCTGTGCACTCTGTGCCTTGCTCCTCCTGCAGCTCCAATCCTTACTGCTGCGCTATGTTGTGCTGCGCACAGCATATGACGATCATTCCTGCTCCTCCAGATCTGGCCAGGCATCTGAAATGCATCTTCAGCATCCCGATTGCTTACTCTATGAAATATCTCATCGTCATCTGCCTTTGATTATAGCGTTCTTCGGCGTCATTGCTTGACCTCCTCAAGGGTGCCATCAGCCACGTCGTCAGTGGATACCCCTTGTTTCCAAGCAGCCAGCCGGTAAGGCTGATCGGAGGTGTGAAGAGCTGAGGGAGGGTGGACTGTCGCAGGATGAATGAGTCATGACCCCTCCCTGGGAATCTGGCACACACATGCATGATTATTTTTTTATGGTTGCAGACGAGCTGCACATTGAGGGAGTGGAAGTGGTTCACAAACAGTCCTGGATGATCTGGGGGGGGGGGGGGGGTGACTTGATGGTCACACGTGTGTAGTCGATGCTGCCCTGCACCTGTAGGAAGTCAGCTAGAGCCGCAAAACCAAGTGCCCACTCAGTCTAACTGGATTCATCGGCGGCAAAGTGTACAGAAGTGCCTGCCTGGGCCAAAAATGACGTCGGTCACCTGGGTGATGTATTCGTAGGCGGCCGATTGCGAGATCCAGCAAATGTCTGCTGCAGATCCCTGAAAGGAGCCTGAGGCGAAAAAGTTGAGGGCAGTGGTCACTTTGACAGCCAATGGTAACACGTGTCTACCAGGTCCACTTGGCAGCAGTTCTTCTGCTAGCAGGCCACAAATTTCTGCCACGACCTAACGCGATAGTTGGAACCTCCTGAGGCACTAGTGTTCAGTCATGTCCAGGACGCTGATTCTCTGTCTATATAGCCTGTATTGGGGGTATGGCCTCCTGCAAGGTGCACCTGAGCTCATTCCCTCTCTCCTGTGGAGTGGCAGGTCAGTGAGGAGAAGGCTGCTGCTGCAGGGGCTCATCTGGGTCTGAATCGGAGGTCTAAGGTAAAACAGCATAAGCGGCACCCATGCTAATCTGGCAGATGCCAGGTAAAGTGGAGATCAGAGGCACAATCCTCCAATGTAATGAGAGTGACTTCCAATGTAGTTAGAGTCATTTCTGAAGTTGTAGAAATCACCTGCAAACTCCTGAAAGCAAACTCTCAGCACAAATGGTGTCAGCAAGAACCTTTCCTTTCGGCAAGAAAGCAGGTGTGAGTGGTTATATGATTTTTTTTTACTGTCAATTGTTCAACTCCCAAAATGGCCACGAAGTCACAGCAAGCCTGTGATTCCTGTGGACAGCCAGTAAAAGCTCCAATATCAGATTAAAAAGGCTAATAATGAGCTCTCAACTGCTTTAATTAGCTCACCCGCTGCCCCCGAGCGGATCTCTGGTGTGCTGCCTCACGCTCCCGACTTTAAGGTGGAAGCCGACGGGTTGAAGCCAGCTTCCCAACATGGTATCAATTTCAGCGCTTTTAACTACCCACCCACTCGTAAACTCGCACTCTCTTCAAAGTAAAAATTCCGGCCTATGCGTCTGGTATCTCATTAGTACACGAGCCTTGTTTCATGTCTCGTTACCTAGGAAGTATGGGAAAATGTTCATTTGTAGAACGTTGTCACAATAGACAATAGCTTTCAAGAGGAAAACAATCCCATGAGAGGTACAATTTATCAGTCTGTCTCGCAATAGATTTGCAGTTCAAAAGCAATTAAAGCTTATTTGCTCGTATTGTGTAAATTGTTTAAAGCAGAGAAAAATATATGGCATTTATGAATAGCTCACAGTTTTAAAATGATCTTGAGCCATTGAGCCAAATGACTAACAGCAGAATGAAAACATTTGGAAACTTCTGAGCATCACTGAAACTATAAAGTTCAGATTTACTATCCTGAATGTATACCTCAACATTTCATTGTAAAACTTGTCATGCTTCACTTAGAGTGTTCGACAAATTACACAATCAGCTGAAACTCAGCTATTTTTTGGAGTTGTCTATTCAGTATGTAGCGTCATCCAGTGTTGATGTCCCTTACTCCGCAGAGGACAATATGACTTATTCAGATCGCCTTGAAAAAGCATTTTCTTGTCAGAATTCCTCTATCAGACTATAATAATCTCCCATCATGTAGCTCTCACGAGTTCAAGCCCCAGCCTTAACTATGCCTAAACTTGGTTATCTCCAAATTATATCATTGTGGATTAAGCCATTTCAAGGCAAATTGGAAGATTATAAAATGGTAGGTAACATCTCCTTCAATAGACACCTGAGTTTCCAAATGCAATTTGGCGCTTCCTGTGAACTAAGCTCCTGTGAGCCAAGTCGCAAGCAACTGCATTATAATATATGCTAATGATGCTGCAACCTTGAATTTCCTGGTTTTACGCTCGCAATGCACTGAAGGTAATTTAGAAAGGGAGATTTAGGGCTGAAAATTGCGGCCTTGTTGGGTCCGTACGAAGTACGAGGCCAAGCAAAAGCCGATTCTCGGCGCGTGATGCATATGTGCCGAGAACCGGCTTTTCCGATCTGTTAAGATTTCTTCGTACAGATCCTCCGCATCCCCGGGAGAAGGACATCCGTGCGGGAGAGATTGGGCTATTTGCCCAACTCATGCCCAGCAAATGTTCTTCAAACTGTTACGCATGGTAAGACATATAAAAATTAAATTTAAACACTCATTTTTATATTAAAAACCCTGTCCATTAAGGTAAGTTTATTTTTAACCCGATTAAAACACAAAAAAAATTCCAAAAATAAATGTTTTCTCTAATACATTTAATTACATTTAATTTCAATTCATTTTAAATATGTGAGGTGTTTTATTTATTTATTATACTGTGTTTCAGTGTTTTAGGTTTTTTTTCTCATTGATAGTAATGGGAACCCATACAAACAGAGCTCCTATTTTTATCAATGAGAATACTGCAGTGATTGGTGGTCCAGGCCCATGTGACTCCAGCCTGTACATACGTATGTACGTGAAAAACATCTTCCCATGCGCTGCACAGCGAATCTAGGCCTCTGACCAGAATCCTATGTTCCTCCGGGACCACCAGGTACTTTCGTAGATTTTTTTTGATCAGAGACGTTCGTACGAAGGAAGCCTCCGACCGCAATTTTCCCCCCATTAAGTGCAGCCGCTGCCAGGATTAGCTGAGACTGGTGGAACTGAGGAATTTTTGAGCCTAGAAGTTTAAGTAAAGAGTACTGAAACTGGGAATGATTTTTTGCAGTAGTTTCTTTTTTGCATTTTGCCTACCAAGCCTTGGACTTGCTTCTGACTGTTTCTAGGAGTGTGAAACCACCAATACCCACTCCATCCCTACCCACAGCCAGGGCTTCTCATGGACGAGTACGGCATTCCCTATGAGTGTAACTTTGCATTCCATCATCCTGAAGGAGGAGCTGAAAAGAATAAAGGAAAGGAGAGTGAGGTAGCATTTAACAAGGGATAAGTGCATCAGATATCCTCCCCTCCCCCAACCATAGAATACATAGTTAACATAGGTCCTGTGAGGGCCTTGGTGAGGGAATGTGTATCAGAAGAATATGCTTCACCGAACAGGCAACACGAGAGTTCTGCCACCTACTACACGAGGGCCACCAGCCATGGTCATCTCCACTAACTGTTCGTTTTGCGGCTATGAACATGACCATCACACTCAACTTTTATGGCAGTCACAGTGAATCTCTGCAATATCAGCAAGGAGCAAGGCTGCTGTACAGGCATGTACTTGCTGGGAAATTGATGCACTTTACAGGATGGCTGGTCAATGCAATGACTTTGATGTAGCAAGGCATCAGCAAATTAGGGCCATCTAGTTTTATGAGGTTACAAGCTTTCCCAATGTCCAGGATATAACAGCTGACAGCGGTCCAAGTCAGCATAGATTTATGAAGAGGAAATCCTGCTTGACAAATCTTCTGGAATTTTTTGAGGATGTAACTAGTAGAGTGGACAAGGGAGAACTAGTGGATGTGGTGTATTTGGACTTTCAAAAGGCTTTTGACAAGGTCCCACACAAGAGATTGGTGTGCAAAATCAAAGCACATGGTATTGGGGGTAATATACTGACGTGGATAGAAAACTGGTTGGCAGACAGGAAGCAGAGAGTAGGGATAACCGGGTCCTTTTCAGAATGGCAGGCAGTGACTAGTGGAGTGCCGCAGGGCTTAGTACTGGGACCCCAGCTCTTTACAATATACATCAATGATTTGGATGAAGGAATTGAGTGTAATATCTCCAAGTTTGTAGATGACACTAAACTGGGTGGTGGTGTGAGCTGCGAGGGGAATGCTAAGAGGCTGCAGGGTGACTTAGACAGGCTAGGTGAGTGGGCAAATGCATGGCAGATGCAGTATAATGTGGATAAATGTGAGCATATCCACTTTGGGGGCAAAAAGGCAAAGACAGAATATTATCTGAATGGCGGCAGATTAGGACAAGGGGAGGTGCAATGAGACCTGGGTGCCATGGTTCATCAGTCATTGAAAGTTGGCATGCAGGTACAACAGGCAGTGAAGGCAAATGGTATATTGGCCTTCATAGCTAGGGGTTTTGAGTATAGGAAGAGGGAGGTCTTACTGCAGTTGTACAGGGCCTTGGTGAAGCCTTACCTGGAATATTGTGTTCAATTTTGGTCTCCTAATCTGAGGAAGGACGTTCTTGCTATTGAGGGAGTGCAGCGAAGGTTCACCAGACTGATTGCCAGGATGGCTGGACTGACATATGAGGAGAGAGTGGATCAACTGGGCCTTTATACATTGGAGTTTAGAAGGGTGAGCGGGGATCTCATAGAAACATACAAGATTCTGATGGGACGGGACAGGTTAGATGTGAGTAGATTGTTCCCGATGTTGGGAAAGTCCAGAACCAGGGGACACAGTCTTAGGATAAGGAGTAAGCCATTTAGAACTGAGATGAGGAGAAACTTCTTTACTCAGAGAGTTGTTAACCTGTGGAATTCCCTGCCGCAGAGAGTTGTTGATGCCAGTTCATTGGATATATTCAAGAGGGAGTTAGATATGGCCCTTACGGTTAAGGGGATCAAGGGGTATGGAGAGAAAGCAGGAAAGGGGTACTGAAGGAATGATCAGCCATGATCTTATTGAATGGTTGTGCAGGCTCGAAGGGCCAAATGGCCTACTCCTGCACCTATTTTCTATGTTTGTATGATATCCTTGTTGCTTTGCAAGCTCCTCCAGTCAATCCCTTCAACTTTCTCAATAGAAAGGGCTTCCACTCTCTGAATGTACAAACTGTGCCTGATATGAAAAGGATCCTGCATGTCAGTACAACATTTTCTGGGATGCATCCTTTGGCCCATCCTGACCTCTTCAAGGAAGACAAACATTTCAAGCATATCACCTGCTCCATGTGTAATTACCCCAGGAAGGGTTCAATTTTCCCCAGTTATCTGCGCCGTTTTTCTGGCGCGCGGCGCTTTTTTGGCATAACTTAAAATTTCCAAGTTTCCCGAAATTTCTGCGCCAACGTAACTCAGTTACGATTTTTTTACATTAGTATTTTTATTGCATCATAGGGCGTAACCTGATGTCTGCGCCATTTTTTCACATTTAAGCAAGTTTGGCCAACTTACATATTTCCTAGGACGGCGTATGTGACCACTCCCAATTGTTTTTATGCAAAGTTTTGGAGGGAGTCAAGAAGAAAAAGAATATGCATCATCAAGCTTAATTTTTTCAAAGTCAAAAGGGAGAAAATGGAAGTCTAATGCAATTCTTCAATCCAAGATGGTGGATGGGAAAGCAGCTCCCCAGAGAACTCTTCCTGAGCAAACCTTCCTCTGGCCATCTGCTGCCAACCTTCCCCTCACTCTCCTTCAATCTCCCCCACCACCCCACTGTTTAAGCCCCCCCCCCGGCCCTAACAGTGGGTGCACTTCGACCTCCCCAAAGTATTTTTCAACCCTAAAAACCGTGCTGCAATGGCCCACTGCCCATCCCCCATCCCCCATCCCCCAATCACGACTTACCTTCCAGATTGATCGCCCTGCTGTCAAGTACTCCAATTGGACTCTCGTTTTTCGCTCCCCACTGGCCGACTCAGCTGCTCCAACTGATCCCCAGCGATCTCAATGGCGGTGAGCCTCCGATCAGCTCCAAGCACAGGTTTAGGCCCTACCTTCACTCCTCGCCCTCACACACGAGCCTTCCTCCCTTCAGCCCTTCACTCTACCAGCGACGTTCGGGCCTTCCTCCCACTGGCGACGTTCGGGCCTTCACTCTACCAGCGACGTTCGGGCCTTCCTCCCACCGGTGACGTTCGGGCCTTCCTCCCACCGGCGACGTTCGGGCCTTCCTCCCCCTGGCGACGTTCGGGCCTTCCTCCCCCCGGCGACGTTCGGGCCTTCCTCCCCCAGCGACGTTCGGGCGTTCCTCCCCCCGGCGACGTTCGGGCCTTCCTCCCACCGGCGACGTTCGGGCCTTCCTCCCCCAGCGACGTTCGGGCCTTCCTCCCCCCGGCGACGTTCGGGCCTTCCTCCCCCAGCGACGTTCGGGCGTTCCTCCCCCCGGCGACATTCGAGCCTTCCTCCCCCCGGCGACGTTCGGGCCTTCCTCCCCCAGCGACGTTCGGGCGTTCCTCCCCCCGGCGACATTCGAGCCTTCCTCCCCCCGGCGACGTTCGGGCCTTCCTCCCCCCGGCGACGTTCGGGCCTTCCTCCCCCAGCGACGTTCGGGCCTTCCTCCCACCGGCGACGTTCGGGCCTTCCTCCCCCCGGCGACGTTCGGGCCTTCCTCCCACCGGCGACGTTCGGGCCTTCCTCCCCCCGGCGACGTTCGGGCCTTCCTCCCCCCGGCGACGTTCGGGCCTTCCTCCCCCCGGCGACGTTCGGGCCTTCCTCCCACCGGCGACGTTCGGGCCTTCCTCCCCCCGGCGACGTTCGGGCCTTCCTCCCCCCGGCGACGTTCGGGCCTTCCTCCCCCAGCGACGTTCGGGCCTTCCTCCCCCCGGCGACGTTCGGGCCTTCCTCCCACCGGCGACGTTCGGGCCTTCCTCCCATCGGCGACGTTCGGGCCTTCCTCCCCCCGGCGACGTTCGGGCCTTCCTCCCCCAGCGACGTTCGGGCGTTCCTCCCCCCGGCGACATTCGAGCCTTCAGCCCTCCGGCGACGTTCAGGCCTTCATTCCTGCGGCGACGTCCTGGCCCTCATTCCTCTGGTGATGTCCTGGCCTTCCTTCCTGCAGCGACATTCTGGCCTCCTCCCGGCCACTGGCTCCACTCAACAGTGGAGTCTCTGTTGAGCACATGGTGTGCACAATGGCTGTGGCCACTCTGACCTCTCTGACCTGACCTCTCTTTGCACAAAACAGAGAGTCGGGATAAATGGTTCATTCTCGGGTTGGCAATCAGTAACTAGTGGGGTGCCGCAGGGATCAGTGCTGGGACCCCAACTATTTACAATCTATATTAACGACTTGGAAGAAGGGACTGAGTGTAACGTAGTCAAGTTTTCTGACAATACAAAGATGGGAGGAAAAGCAATGTGTGAGGACACAAAAAATCTGCAAAAGGACATAGACAGGCTAAGTGAGTGGGCAAAAATTTGGCAGAAAAAAATCAAAGAGCAAGTTATTATTTAAATGGAGAAAAATTGCAAAGTGCTGCAGTACAGCGGAACCTGGGGGTACTTGAGCATGAAACACAAAAGGTTAGTATGCACGTACAGCAAGTGATCTGGAAGGCCAATGGAATCTTGGCCTTTATTGCAAAGGGGATGGAGTATAAAAGCAGGGAAGTCTTGCTACAGTTATACAGGGTATTAGTGAGGCCACACCTGGAACACTGAGTGCAGTTTTGCTTTCCATATTTAAGAAAGGATATATTTGCTTTGGAGGCAATTCAGAGAAGGTTCACTAGGTTGATTCCGTAGATGAGGGGGTTGACTTATGAGGAAAGGTTGAGTAGGTTGGGCCTCTACTCATTGGAATTCAGAAGAATGAGAGGTGATCTTATCGAAACGTATAAGATTATGAGGGGGCTTGACAAGGTGGATGTAGAGAGGATGTTTCCACTGATAGAGGAGACTAGAACTAGGGGGTATAATCTTAGAATAAGGGGCCACCCATTTAAAACTGAGATGAGGAGGAATTTCTTTTCTCAGAGGGTTGTAAATCTGTGGAATTCGCTGCCTCAGAGAGCTGTGGAAGCCAGGAAATTGAATACATTTAAGACAGAGCTAGACAGTTTCTTAACCGATAAGGGATTAAGGGGTTATGGGGAGCGGGCAGAGAAGTGGAGCTGAGTCCATGATCGGATCAGCTATGATCGTGTTAAATGGTGGAGCAGACTCAAGGGGCCATATGACCTCCTCCTGCTCCTAGTTCTTATGTTCTTATGAAGTGGACCTCTCATAAGGCATCTGCCCAATATGTATAGCTACACCTGTAGAAACAGTGGAGCGCTGCTTATCTTAACTGCTGAACCAGTATATCCTGCATGTACAATTTTCATCCTAAGCAAAATGTCAAATGCAGGGTTACAGTAGAATGAATGCCTGCCCTCAGCCAGGCCTCGGTTTTCTCACCACCTCATTGAAGGGCGCTGCTCAGCGCCGAGCTTACGGTTCGCATCCTGCCGTAGGCAACTAGGCCCATACAATAGAGTCTGGTCTCCAGTCGTCTTGGACTCCCTTGCCAGTGGACCAAGACATTGCTCTGCTAAGTCCGTGTGGTAGCCGGTGTGCAACGGCCATCCCATGTTAAAAAGAACTCACGCACAGGCAGCTTTTACCCTTCAAAATTAAGTTCGGGACCCTCATGGACAACTCCAACAGCGACAGACTGGAACGCCACACCACCATCGTTGCCTGGGAACTTAGATGCTTTGATGTCGACATCGCTGCCCTAAGTGAGACCCGGCAGGCAGGGGAAGGCCAGCTCAAAGAACAAGGTGGAGGTTACACCTTCTTCTGGAAAGGCAAACCAGAGGAAGAACGCCGCCTCCATGGAGTCGCTTTCACCATCAAGGACGAGCTGGTCGACTGCCTCAGAGACTCCCCCTGCGGGATTAGGGAATGTCACATGACTCTCCGACATACCCTATCCTGGAACCAGTGCGCCACAGTTATCAGTGCCTACGCCCCGACACTCGCGCAACAGATGAGGCCAAAGAGATATTCTGCTCCAGCCTCGAACAATCCCTGTCCCGCGTCCCTTCGGACGACAAACTGATCCTCCTCGGCGACTTCAACGCCAGAGTAGGTAAGGACATAGACCTCTGGGGAGGCGTGATCGGCAGAGAGGGGGTAGGGAAAACCAACTCCAGCGGTACCCTGCTCCTAACAAAATGCCTAGAACACGATCTTGTCATCACCAACACCTTGTTCCATCAGAGGGACAAGTACAATGCATCGTGGCAACACCCTCACTCCAAACACTGGCAACTGCTCGACTACGTCATTGGGAGCAAGGGGTCGCAAGGACGTATGCATCACCCGCGCCATGACAGGAGTCGATGACTGCTGGACAGACCACCGCCTAATCCATTCCGTCAGCAACATTAATATAGCCCCAAAGCGACAACGGCAACAGAAGCAGTGCGCAAAAAAAATCAACGCTGGGGCACTCAAAGACCCAGCTAAGAGAGCCCTATACAGCCAGCGCCTCACTGCCACCCTCGATAACCCCGAGATGCAGAGTGCCCACCATGCTTGGTCTGCCCTCCAGGCCACCATAACCAATGCCTGCTAAGAGACGCTCGGTCACTCAACCAGGAAACACCAGGACTGGTTTGATGAGAATGATCAGGAGATCCAGGAGCTAATAAACCGCAAGCGCAGGGCATTTCTGAACTTAAAGCAACAACCCAACTCGGGAGCAGCAAAGCAGCTCTACAGACGGCTGAAGGCCGAGGGCCAACAAAAAATCCGCGACCTAAAGAATAGATCGTGGGTGGAGAAAGCACAGGAGATTCAGCAACTGGCCGACAGCCATGATGTGTGAGGATTCTTCACCACAGTCAAGTCCATCTACGGCCTAAGCAACCAAGGCCCCACCCCACTGCTGGCCAAGAATGGAGAGACACTCATCAAGGACACTGAGGCAGTCAGGGCCCGCTGGAAGAAGCACTTCGAAGATCTCCTTAATCGAGACTCTGCCTTTGACACGAGAGTCCTCGACTCCATCCCACAGCATGCTACCCGCCACCATCTCAGCAAAACCCCAGCCCTGCATGAGGTAGAAAAGGCCATTCATCAGCTCAAGAATAACAAGGCATCAGGAGCAGATGAAATCCCTGCTGAGGCACTAAAGTATGGCGGAGAGGTACTAATGGCGCGAATGCATGATCTCATCTCTCTCATCTGGAAGGAGGAGTGCATGCCAGGAGATGTCAGAGATGCCATAATCGGGACCATCTTTAAAAAAGGGGACAAGTCCGACTGCAGCAACCACAGAGGAATCTCCCTGTTGTCGGCCACTGGGAAAGTCATCGCTAGAATCCTCCTCAACCGTCTTCTCCCTGTGGCTGAGGAGCTCCTCCCGGAGTCACAGTGCAGATTCCGTCTACTACGGGCTATAACGGACATGATCTTCACTGCGTGACAACTGAAATGCAGGGAACAGCACCAACCACTGTACATGGCCTTCTTTGACCTCACAAAGGCTTTTGACACTGTTAACTGTCGTGCTCCGTTTCGGCTTCCCCCAAAACTTTGTCACCATCCTCCGCCTGCTTTACGACGACATGCAAGCCGTGATCCTGACCAACAGATCCACCACAGAACCAATTCACGTCCGGACCGGGGTTAAGCAGGGCTGCGTCATCGCAGCCAACCCTCTTGTCGATCTTCCTCACTGCAATGTTCCATCTCGCACTCAACAAGCTCCCCGCTGGAGTGGAACTAAACTATAGAACCAGTGGGAACTTGTTCCACCTTCGTCGCCTCCAGGCTAGATCCAAGACCGTCCCATCCTCTGTCGTCGAACTACAGTAAGCAGACGCCACTTGCGTCTGCACACATTCAGAGACTAAACTCCAAGCCATCGTCAACATCTTCACCGTGGTGTACAAAATCATGGGCCTTACACTAAACATCCGTAAGACAAAGGTCCTCTATCAACTTGACCCCGCCACACAGCACTGGCCCCCGGTCATCAAAATCCACGGCGCAGCCTTGGACAACGTGGTCCACTTTCCATACCTCGGGAGCCTACTATCAACAAGGGCAGACATCAACGACGAGATCCAACACCACCTCCAGTTCACCAGCTCAGCCTTCGATCTCCTGAGGAAGAGAATGTTCGAAGATCAGGACCTCAAATCTGGCACCAAGCTTATGGTCTACAGGGCTGTAGTGATACCCGCCCTCCTGTATGGCTCGGAGACGTGGACCATATACAGCAGACACCTCAAATCACTGGAGAAATACCACCAACAATGTCTCCGCAAGATCCTGCAAATCCCCTGGGAGGATAGACGCACCAACGTCAGTGTTCTCGATCAGGCCAACATCTCTAGCATCGAAGCACTGACCACACTCGATCAGCTCCGTTGGGCGGGCCACATTGTCCGCATGCCCGACACAAGGCTCCCAATGCCAGTGCTCTACTCGGAACTCCTATACAGCAAGCAATCCCCAGGTGGGCAGAGCAAACATTTCAAGGACATCCTCAAAGCATCCCCATCGAAATCTGGGAATCCCTGGCCTAATAGAGGGAGAGCATCCGGGAAGGCACTGAGCAGCTCGAGTCTCGTCGCTGGGAGCGTGTGGCAAACCAGACTCCCCACCCACCCTTTCCTTCAACAACTATCTGTCCCATCTGTGACAGAGACTGTAATTCCCATATATAACTGTCCAGTCACCTGAGAACTCACTTTTAGAGTGGAAGCAAGTCTTTCTTGATTTTGAGGGACTGCCTATGATATAATGAATGCAATTCTTTAATGTTTGATTTTTTTCAAAGTACGATCATCAACATCATCATCATGTCCAAGGCCGTGCTGTGGATTTTGATGACCGGGAGGCAGTGCTGTGTGGTGGGGTCAGGTTGATGACCTTTGTCTTACGGATGTTTAGTGTAAGGCCCATGCTTATGTCTGCCCCGGTGAAGATGTTGACAATAGCTTGGAGTTCAGCCTCTGAACGTGCGCAGACGCAAGCGTCGTCCGCGTACTGTAGTTCTACACCACGCCAAAGTACCACACCACCGCCGAATGTCTCCTCACCTGGCTCGAGGGTCGGAGTGTCGACCGGCAGAATCACTCCCTCGCCCGGACACGGGCTCGGCTTCAAAAGAAGCCCGGGGGAGGGCTGGGGGTTGGTGGGGGGAGGGGGGGTGGGGGAGGTGGTAGTTGAACTGAAGGGATAAGAAGCCTTACACTATACAGCAGCTTCAAAAGAAGCCCGGGGGAGGGCTGGGGGTTGGTGGGGGGAGGGGGGGTGGGGGAGGTGGTAGTTGAACTGAAGGGATAAGAAGCCTTACACTATACAGCAGCTTCAAAAGAAGCCCCGGAGGTGGGGGGCACGGTGGAGGTGGGGCATTGGCCGCCTAGCCGCTGTATCCGGGTGAGGGATTGATTCTGCCAGCCAACCCTTGAGCCCGGTGAGGAGATATTCGGTCAGTGGTGAGGTGGTACTTTGAAAAAAATCTGATATTCTAGAATTGCATTGGACTTCGCAACCCCAAATGTCTTCACTGAATGCCGAGCTTCCCATTCTAAGCAAGCCTATTGTGCATGCACATACCAGGGTGTGGTCCATACTAGGGTGTTGGCGTTGGGGAGAAAGAGAGGAGAGAAGCTTGTCCTGCTGTTTTGAGCTTCTTGCAAAGCTACAATTTAATTATGGGGGCAATATTGACAATGCCATATCTCGTGCAAGCCTTCTGCATGATGGTGCTGGAGAGGAGATGATTGATTCGACATCATCGCATGAGGAACCTCAGAGCACATAGGATGATGGGCAGGAGGCCTTACCCACATCAGGTATATCGAGACAGGCGTTCATACCTGCACCTGAGTGATGCAGACTGTGTGCTGTGTGAGAAGGCTGCTTTTCTACAAAGAAGTTGTAACCGAGATCTGTGAGTTAGTAAAAGCAGACCTGCAACCTAGAAGTGTCAGGAGGACTGCTTTGTCAGTTGAAGTAAAGGTTACAGCTGCACTTTCATTCTATGCATCTGGATCATTCCACAACTGGGGATGTGTGCGCCATTTTTCAACAGGCAACACATATCTGCATTTGGCAGGTGACTGCTGCACTAGATGCCTGGAGGAATGACTACATAAAATTCCCCATGACCACCCAAGCAATGCATGACAGGGCTGTGGGCTTCTCCAGGGTTGCTGGCTTTCCAAAGCTACAGGGCTGCATTGATTGTACCCACATCACCTTGCAAGAACCGTTGGAGGATTCTGAGATGTACAGGAACAGAAAAGGCTTCCACTCTGTGAATGTGCAGCTCGTGTGTGATGACATGCATCACATCATGGCAGCTGATGCGAGATACCTTGGAAGCACCCATGATGCATTCATCCTACGCAAGAGCATTATATCTGCCATGTTTCAGCAGAAGGTCAGAGCTTGCTGTTGGGAGACAAAGGGTACGGCCTCACCACCTGGCTCATGACGCCCCTACGCGTAACCCGGATGGAAGCTGAACGGGAATACAACATGTCGCAAATTGCGATGCGTAGCATAATAGAACCATGAGAGGACCATTGGCATCTTGAAACAGTGTTTCCGATGCCTGGACCATTCCAGAGGCTACTTCCAATACACCCCTGAGATTGTCAGTCAGTTCACTGTTGTGTGTTGCATGACGTAGCCATCATGAGGCAGCAGTAGCTGGTAGTAGAAGATCCACCTGAGGTGAGAGTAGCTGATGATGAGGAGGAAGATGCAGATGACGTGAAGTAGGAGAACGAGGAAGCCATGCAACTACCTGAATCCGGAGCACGATGGCGAAGGAGGGCGGGCCGTCGTACCCCTTTAACGATTGCTCGAGCCTTGTGCCAGCAGCTCATCCGTGAACACTTTGCTGCCTGAAGGCTCAGTGGCAACTATTTCAAATAGACCATGTTTACTGTTTGGACCTGTGCCATAATGTTGTGTTGTGTTAATGGAACAAATAATGGAAATTATTATTCTTTAGTTCAAAAAGTTGTGTTGATAATGGAACAAATAATGGAAATGATTCAATTATAATTTAAAATATATTTTATTCAAAAGTTTAACACTTACAGAAGAACATAAGAACATAAGAAATAGGAGTAGGGGTAGGTCATAAGGCCCCTCAAGCCTGCTCCGCCATTCAATAAAATCATGGCTGATCTGATCATGGACTCAGCTCCACTTCCCTGCCCGCTCCCCATAACCCCTCATCCCCTCATCGCTCAAGAAACTGTCTATTTCAGTCTTAAATTTATTTAATGTCCCAGCTTCCACAGCTCTCTGAGGCAGCGAATTCCACATATTCACAACCCTCGGAGAAGAAATTTCTCCTCATCTCAGTTCTAAATGGGCGGCCCCTTATTCTAAGATCATGCCCTCTAGTTCTAGTTTCCCCCAGCAGTGGAAACATCCTCTCTGCATCCACCTTGTCCAGTCCTCTCATAATCTTATACATTTTGATAAGATCACCTCTCATTCTTCTGAATTCCAATGAGTAGAGGCCCAACCTACTCAATCTTTCCTCATAAGTCAACCCCCTCATCCCCGGGATCAACCTAGTGAACCTTCTCTGAACTGCCTCCAAAGCAAGTATATCCTTTCGTAAATATGGAAACCAAAACTGCACTCAGTGTTCCAGGTGTGGCCTCACCAATATCCTGTACAGCTGTAAACTAACACATGTTTGTACTTAACTTAACTTTAATAAAAATATTCTTGTATCAAACTTTAAAGTTTTTAGTTAAGATCACTTAAAAACTTTAAGATTACTTACAAACTTTTAAACTTGTAAATTTACATAACTTACAAAAAAATTTAAATTTGAGAACAGTTACAACTGTAACAACAATAGTAATAACAACAATAACAACAGCAGCAAAGAAAGGCTACACCCATCTCTCCTCCACCTTATTCTAAGACCGCCCACTGTGCTTGGTCTTGTTGACTCAACCTCTGCCTGCAGACGGTGGCACAGCGTTTCTCGGGTTGGTACCAAGCTTATTCTTTCGAGCATCTCGGGTAATGCGCACTTCTTGATGGAGGGTGTGGGCAAGCGGTAATATGGAAGGCCCGGCTTGGGCCTCTTCAGGTCTGCGGATTGGAGTGGGAATGGCAGTTGATTCTGTCAATGGCCGCGAGGTCTGGGCGTGTTCCCTTGTTGCAGCAACTAACTCCAACATTCCTTGCCTCATGTGCCCTGATAGTGTCTCAACAACCTGCAACATTCCCTCCCTCATGTTCACTGATGATGTATCAGCTGCCTGCGACATTCCTTCCCTCATGTGCCCGGACAGAGTTTCCATTTCTCGTGAGAATGTTGTTACTTCTCCCGACAGTCCCGATTCCTCATCACCCACCCCACTGCTGGTGTCCAGGAGTGATTGCATAAAGTCAATGCTCTCCGCACTCATTGCCATCATCTGAACAACATCTGTTGGATCCTGCACCTCAGGAGAGTGCTGTTGAGCTCTTCTTCCCTTCTCACCCTGGGTGTGACTCACTGCATCCTACTGGGGCCCTGTGTGTGCCTCGCTGCATCCCATTGGGACCCGCAGCCTTGGACAGTGGGGCCCTGGGCATACCTCGTTGCATCCCACTGGGACCCGCAGCATCGGATGGTGGGACTCTCGGTGTGCCTCGCTGCAACTCACTGGAATCGCCAGCCTTGGACTGTGAGAAACCATGGAATGTCCCAGCAACACTCGTACCACTCAGGAAAGGGCCTGGCACCTCAATGGGCAGCACCTGCACCTCCTCCAGAGTGAGTACAAGAATGGGGGCTTCATCCATCCCCTCCCCCTCCCCCTCCCTCTCACCCCCATGTTCTTGATCTGGAAGGTGGGATTGGAAGATGTTCTCCTCTTCAGACTCGTCCGGGTCTGAATCTTCTTCTGCATCGGCTTCAGCCTCGTCAGGGTTGGCCTCAAGTTCTGCAAAATATAACGGAACAGACAAATGGTTAGCAGCAGAGGAGGGGGTAGGGTGGGTGGGATGAGTAGACTCACACAGCGCAGGCAGCAGGCTGATGTGAAGGACCACGATGAATGTTAGCATATTGCATCAACCGAAGCGTAACTGACGGAGACATCCCCATGATCCGAAGCATGGCTAGCCCGCGCAGTACTTAACATTTAGCAAAGTCAGACTGTGGAATTTCCAAGACTTATCCTCTCCCTCAAGTGTGGGCCCAGCTTGTGCAGTGGTGGTTGCTTTTCTCCAAACAGGACCCATCAAAGCAGCAACCCTGTCTTCCAAGGGTGTCAGTGGGTGCAGATTTGCCGGGCCTCCTCCTGTTCAAGTTCTTTCCCTTTTGTTATGTGCCACCTTCTTC
Source organism: Pristiophorus japonicus (assembly GCF_044704955.1). Classification (NCBI taxonomy): domain Eukaryota; kingdom Metazoa; phylum Chordata; class Chondrichthyes; family Pristiophoridae; genus Pristiophorus; species Pristiophorus japonicus. Next base: position 242,258,799 of record NC_091980.1, on the reverse strand, counting down.
TGCAAAGATGAAAATATAACTTTTTAGAGAGGGTGTCTTTCTGCTGGGTGGGACATATACAGATGGTCACATTTACAATTGCAATTCTAGTGAATAAATGAAAATATTACTGACACTAACTACTTGACCAAGGTCTTGCCATTTCTTTTTGCACTGGCCTCCAGACCTCGGGGTGATCACCATTGCACAGTAATTTTCTGCAAGTTGGTTCTAGCGTTTCTTCATTTCTTTTGGTGAAACTTTTATGTGACCTCTGCTGGTGTCCAGCTCGTGCCATCTGGCCTCAATTACAGTATCTAGTGCCTCCACTTCATCCTGTAAGTAATTCTTGGGGCTAGAACCTCCACCTTTTTTGTATGCTTAATGCTCACTTAATGCCCATTTTACTGCTGAAATGACGTATAACGTCCATTTATCGCCCATTTTGGCACAAAATGGAAACTGGTGGGCATTTTTCGGAAACTTATCAGCAAGCGTTACTTTCCCCATGTGCTTAACGCCGATAAAAAATATTACCGCCGCCCACTTTTTTTGGGTGGAATCAGCAGAATGGACAATTTCAACGCCCATTATATCGGCCAGCATTACTTTTCGCATGAATTTAACGTCGAGATTCAATATTAACGCCCGCCCACTTTCTTTTGTCGTAAAGAGCATATTTACTGAAACTAGCAGCCATGAGCTCGCCCAACGTCAATTTAACCATCGCGCACACATCGCCCACAATATTGCTCGCCCAAAAAAACGCACAGAAAAAGTGGAACTAACCGGAATGAATCACAGCGTTATGGACGCCATGTTCTAGATCACATGTCGTGTCCTTTAAAAGGCTGCTGTGCTTCAACATTGGCGGAGTTTGGATGTGCTCTGCAGGTCGTTGGAGTTGATGTGAACATCTGTAAAAACATCTTGACGATACTGTGACCGATTGGAATTGAACAGGTGTCTTCGTCGGGACATTCCTTGTTTGTGGTGAATCGGTGGAAAACAGAGAGCTACTGCAATGGGGCCTGTCTTTTCTCACCCTCTCTTGGTGACCAAATACATGTTGCAGACTCGACATCGCCGAGGGAACGCTCCACTGCATTATGTGCCCAATGTAAGATGTGAAAGACAGATGAGGAGGACCAGACGTTACATCCCCGCAAGTACAAGGAGAAGCATCCTTGCCTCGACTTGCCCAACACCACCTGCCTTCGGAGACTGCGTTTCCACAAAGAGGTTATCACTGAGGTATGCCAGCTGATAAGGGGAGATCTGCAGCCTGCCAGCACCATCAGTGCACTGTCCATCGAGGTCAAAGTCACCACGGCACTGTCATTCTACATCTCGGGTTCTTTTCAGGCCACAGCTGGAGACATTTGCGGACTTTCTCAGTGTGCCACACATTGCTGCATTAGACAGGTCACTGAAGCCCTGTACGCACACAGGAGGGACTTGATCAGCTTCCCTATGACCAGGGAGGCACAGAGTGAGAGGGCTCTAGGATTCTCCATAATTGAAAACTTCCCCAAGGAGCAATAGAATGTATGCACATCGCGACGCGGGCACCTTTTCAGGATGCTGAGGTTTTCAGGAACCGTAAGGGATTCCACTCCCTGAATGTCCAACTGGTTGTCGACCACCAGCAAATTATACTGGCAGTGAATGCTCAATTTCTAGGCAGCATCCATGATGCTCACATCCTGCGTGAGAGCACTGTATCTGACTTGTTTTAACAATGAGCCACAAGGTCAATGCTGGATGCTTGGTGACAAAGGATATGGCATCACCACCTGGCTGATGACCCCCCTGCGTGACACCCACACCGAGGCGAAGAGGCGATACAATGAGAGCCACAGAGCAACTCGCAATATCGTGGAGAAAACCATTGGAGTGCTGAAGCAGCGCTTTAGATGCCTGGACCACTCAGGAGGCGAATTCCAACACCACCCTGAGCAGATAGCTCAATTTGTGGTGGTGTGCTCCATGCTGCACAACTTGGCTAACAGGAGGGGACAAGAATTGCCTGATGAGTCTGGCAGTACACCTCACCAGAGAGAGGAAGAGGAGGACGAGGAGGTGGACGCTGACATCGGCCCAGACAATCAGGCTGATGCTGAAGCCATGCCCCCAACCCCTGTAGACCGCATGAAAGGGCCCATGGTGGCATGATAGCTGCAAGAGCCTTACGTCAGGAGCTCATCAATGATCATTTTGCCTGAAAGAACTTTGGTGTTATTTACAAGGCTGACACACAGCTGGGTGTACAGGTCATACAACAATGGTGGGAATCACCTTGGTGACAGATAAAGTTTAAGTTGATTGAAGTTAATTGAGATTATATCCTTTGATGTAAAGGAATCACCAGCGTGTAATGATGCAGCTTTCTGAGCCAATGCGCTACAAGGTTTTGTTAAATAAAAAACATTTAAATCGAACATTAGTCTGAAATCATCAGTATTTCTGTACAAACCAACCCTTCCCCCCCCACCCCCGCCCCCCGCCACTTCTCCTCCCCACCTCTACCCCTTCCCCTTCCCCTCCTGACTCCAAGCTGCCTGGCCAAGGAGGTCCTCAGGCGATGCTTCATTGGCGGGGGGTGGGGGATGATGGCCGCACCACTGCTTGGATAGATACGGGAGAGGATGGTCCCAAGGTGGGAACATGCTCAGAGCCAGAAGCAAGATGTTGCTGCTGGCTCTCGTGTGGTTGACAATGGGGGTGCGGCACCTTGGGGTGCAGTGCTGCGCTCCGGGACCACTGGGAGCCCTCTGCCACCAGTGTTCCTGGTTACCAGCTCCAGGACCTCCTCCATCCCTTCCATGTTATATATTTGTTGGACAAAAACTCGGTGCCAACTATGTTCTTGGTGCTTAGTAGGCATTTTGCTACTGGTGAAGCTCCGTTGTGCCTCTCACAACAACCAGACAAGCACACACCACAGCCACACATGCTTTCAGTGCCTCTCAGCTCCCTCTCTCTCTGTCTCCTCTTCTGCACATGTCATGATGACCCTTGACCTCCTGAATTGCGGGAATCGAGCATTGCCATGCCATTGCTTAGGACGGCCACACTTTACGGCAGAAGGTCAAAAATATTTAACGCTAACGCTTATTTGATATTGCTCGCGGTAACACCCATTTTCAAAAATGTAAACTAGGTGTTTTGAGAATGGGTGAGAAGCCGGCAATCTGAAAACCCTTTTTTAACGCCCATGCTGGAAATAAAGCCCATTTTTGGGCGATAAGCACAAAAGTGGAGGTCCTAGCCCCTGCTCCTTGAGCCGTGTTGTATTGCAGCTCAGATTTTTCCAATGAGAATTAAATTCTCACAGACAACTAGCACTTTAAAAATGGCCGAATTCAGACCGGGAGCTGTACTGCGTATGCGCGCCCATAGCAGTCACCTAAAAAATTTTCTTTTTTTTCCGTGCATGCGCAGAAGGGGGAATCATCATTTTTTTTGCGCAGGCATTAGGCTCCACCCCCCCAAAGCTAAAGGACCGGCTGCGTGGTGCCAATTTCAAAAATTAGAACGGGGAAACTGGCAAATTATATTTTTGGAGTAGTCGGGGCCAAAACAAACAGGCATTACTCTTGCAATTTGCCAAAAAACGGCATTGGGGAAAATTGAGCCCTAGTTGCACAAGCTGCAGCAGAGGATCACCACAACAAGACATATCGTACTATCATTATCTAACTTCCTCCAGGTTAAAGCCTTAGTGCTAGTGCATGGGAATGAATAATCAAATGATTCAGGGGATGAAATCAAGGGGATTATGGCAGAGAACACAAGGCAGGATGTTAGTGCAGGAACTCCCCGTTCCCAACACATTAACCTCCTCTCCCTCTTCATCTTCAGCTTCCTTGCCATTGTTCCATTTCTCTTCCCCCTCCTGCTCTTCCTCATCATCATCTTCATCTTAATCAGCAACATCTTCCTCATCCTCTGTCCTCCCCACTTCCCATTGGTGAATTTTCAGGAAAGGAGAGTATCAGCTAAGAATTGATGAGAATTACCCCCTTGAGTTAAGGAGAGAGAGAATGGAGTGGAACAATGTGACTTGTATGCTGTTTCACAGGAAGGTCGTGTTGACTGTGTAGCTGTACAATGAGAAATAATTGCCTTTCACAACCTCAGAACATCCCAAGACATTCACAGCTAATGAAATACTTTTGCATGGAATTCACTGTTTTGATGTAGGAAATGTGGCAGCCAATTTGCGCACAAGCTCCCACAAATAGCAATATGATATTGATCAAATAATGGGCCAAAAATTGCGGCCTCGCGGGTGCGTACGATCACCAAAGAGGCCTCGCAGTGCCGGTTCTTGGCTTGCAATGCGCATGCGCCGAGAATCGGCTTTTGCGATCTGTCAAAATTCAAAACGCATCCCCGCAGGAAGGACATCCGTGGGGCAGAGATTGGGCTATTTGCCCAACTCTTGCCCAACGAATGTCGTTCAAACTCTTATGTCTGATTCTGATCGGAATTCTACGTTCCTCTGGGACCACCAGGTATTTTCGTAAAATAAGTTTGGGTCGGATGCGTTCGCCCGAGGGAAGCCTCCAACTGCAATTTTCCCCCCAATCTGTTTTAGTGATGTTGGTTGAAGGATAAATATTGGCCAGGAGATTGGGTAGAACACCCCTGTTCTTCTTCGAATAATGCCATAGGATCTTTTACATCCACCTTGGTTTAACATTGCATCTAAAAAACACACCTCTGACAGTACAGCACTGAAGTGTCAGCCTAGATTGATAGGGCTACACTTTCCACTTTTGTAGAGATCGGCCAAAAATGGGCGTTATTTCCAGTTTAGGCAGTAAAAATGGGTTTTGAGATTGCTGGAGTATCGCCCATTTTCAAAACCCTAACTTTCCATTTTTGAAAATGAGCATTACCGCAAATAATCTGAAATGGACGTTAGCGTTAAAAATTTTTTTATCTATAGCCATAAAGTGTTGCCGCCCATAGCAATGGCATGGCAACACTCATTTCCCACATTTCAGGAGATCAGTGTTCATCATTACATGCGCATAAGAGGAGACAGAGAGAGGGGGAGCAGAGAGGGATTCAATGCGTGTGTGGGTGTGGTGTATGCTTCTTTGGCTGTTGTGGGAGGCAGGAGGGAGATTCACCAGCAGCAAAAAGCTTACTAAGAACAAAGAAGGTAGTTGGCACCGAGTTTTTGTGGAAAAAAATAATATTTAACATGGAAGGGATGGAGGAGGCGACCCAGCATGCTGTGGAGACTGAGGACGCTGGTGAAAGCAGTGAGCTGGGAGAGGAACAATTGGGAGGACGCAAAAGAGCGAGGAGGGACAAGGCAAATGCCTCCCTCATGCAGGAGGTCAAGTCACGCTGGGATCAATTGACCCAGGGAGGGCGTGGGAAGCCCACCTGTTTTGGATCGATAATAATAGACCCAGGTTCGGGATCTGGATGAATGTTAAATAAGAGACAAGACAAATGAAGTAAAGATAAAACACCGTTTACTGAGAGAAAAGAAACATAATATAGTTTACGAAGAAAAGAGAAGTATGATAAGATGCAACAAAGCTCACAGCCTTCGGCCTGTCGGGAACTCCGCAACGACGGCTGGTCAGAAGCCTTGGGGGTCCCGGCACCGCTCGGCAATCAAGGTCCAAGGTGAAGTTCAAAGAGCTACTGGACAGTTCTGTTCCTTTATACTATTGAACAAACATGGGTGCATGTGGCTTGTGGTCAACTCCTAACCTGTAAGGCCCCAGCTGTTCTTCCACAAAGCATGGGACCGTACCATAAACAAGATGGTATGCGCATCAAGGTCTCTCTCTCTCTCTCTCTCTCTCTCTCTCTCTCTCTCTCTCTCTCTCTCTCTGCATCAACAACATTCCACGAGGCATGAAGCAGAAAACACACTGTAAATGTCGGAATATCATAATTAACCCTATGTGATTAACCCTATACAATACAATCTACCCTTGATATTTAGACATTCTAAGTAATATAATCGAGTTGAAGGCATAATACATCAGTTACACGTTGAGTATGCACAAGCAACGCCCGCAATCTACACCAAAGAATACATACAAGCAGTAATATCAGTAATAACGCAATGAGTAAAACAACGATAGGATGTATTAACAGCTTCAAAGCGGCGGATGTTTTTGGGGACCATCCATAAAAGATGTCCCACCAATGGTGTACCGTAAGGTCAGTGACCGTTGTCGCAACTCTGACCAAGGCGCCTTCACTGTAACTCATAGCAACTTGCAGAGTATGAAGAGTACGCCCTTGTTTGCTCAATTCGTCAGTGACCTTTTGGTTATCTTTTAGAAATCGAACTAAACGAGTTAGGTCTACAGTAGGAGAAAGATTAGTAATGCCTAGGACGGTGCAATGGTGCACAACATTTTTCCATCGTCCAATCGATATGACCTATTAGAATGAAGATCATATATGGTATACACGTCTTTAAAGCAAGCATTTAGAGGAGGACCTTTACGGGCGCCGTCAAGATAAATGGGATAGACACTAATAATACAGACATGATTATGTCCGATTTCATGTAAAATTGTATCATTGTATGATACAAGGGTCCAAATACACGTTCCCGCTGTATGCTGTAGGGAGCATGATTCAAACACAGGTGTGTGCAAAGGACACACCATACCGAAAGGCCATATTTGACAATCTTGAGCTTGGTGAGTTCTATTGCTAGCATCAATCCATCTACCCTTGAACTCGGGTACCCACAGATTTTGGCCATACAGGTGGGGAAGCACTATAAACTGGCACCAAATGTTGTTTTTTGTGATATTGACTATTCTCATAGTAAAGTTACACCCCTGGTCATAGACACAGACTTGCCAGCACGAGTTGGTAAGTCGCCATTTTGGGCAGAATTCCTGTGGGAGGAAGCATAAGTATATTAATTCAGCCCCGTTTAGTCAATTTACTCTTGTCAACACAGAGAGGAATATCTTGACCAGTCAGGAGCACCCAATAAGTGTTTCCTTCTCCTTTCGCTAAGATTTCCCCTGCTTGTAAGGGTTTGTGGGGGTACTGCACCCACACTTTTCCTCCTTCACAAACTGTGTCCTGAGTCTGATTTTCTTTTTCAATAGTAGGGACACTAACTTTGCCTAACATGTGGCTTATTGGAGTTCCCCCCACAATGGTTGGTGATTCAGTTTGCGCACTGCTTGTGGTAAGACCTTTAACCACCCTTGCAATGTGTTAGTGGGAGTTAATATTTTAATCTGTTGCTTAAGTAGTCCATGCGTTCTATTAACCCTGCAGCTTGCGGATAATAAGGTATGTGAAACATCCAATAGATCCCGTTGTCTACCGCCCACTGTTGCACTGTTTGACCTGTGAAGTGCGACCCGTTATCGGTACCGTACTTCTGCTGACTCACTGTAGTATGTGATTAAATTCTCCAGTCCTTTAATCGTATTTTTTTGATTCGCTTTAGTCACTGGATAAGCTATCAAAAATCCAGAATAGATATCAACAGCAGTGAGCAAATATTGGAACCGTTGTTGCAATGCTAAAGGTCCTACATAATCAACTTGCCATATTTGTGTTGGTTGAGTCCCTCTCTTAATATGGGCACCGGGTTGTTGTTGTAGGGGAAAATGCTTCACCTTTTGACAAATTTCACAGGCGTTTATGATCTGTTTAACACTGTCCGTAGTCAAATGTAACCCCTTATTTCGTGCCCATTGTATCGTACCCTGAATGCCCAAATGTCCAGATTTGTGGTGGGCCCTCTTGCCTATGCCATATTCTTCCTCTTCCGCCTCTTTGACAGCCCGTACCCGGGCTATATTATCAATGGTATTATTATGTTCAGAGGTCTTTGAAGTGTTTTTCATGTGAGTGTCCACATGATGTACAGTTATTTTCATCTTCTGGGCTTTGGACCATATTTGTTCCCATAGGAGCTTTCCCCACAAGTCTTTCCCAGTTATTTGCCAGTTATGTTCATGCCAGTTTCGCATCTAGTGCGCCATGCCATTGGCTACTGCCCATGAGTCAGTATATATGTGAACTGTTGCTGTTCCTCTTCTAATGCAAGGACTACAGCTGCTAGTTCTGCTAGCTGGCTGGAGCCTCCCACGCCCTCATCATGCACAATTGTCTGGGTTTTTGGATTGAAGGCAGTGGCTCGCCATCACCGAAGGCTGTTTCGCCAGACCGCTGAGCCATTTGTGAACCAGGCATGGCTACGTTCTTCAGGTGTTCACTGTTCAAAAGACACGCCCCAGGAGATCGGTGACTCTTTGGTTAAACTGACAGATAACTGCGTAAGTTCACTCGCAGCTGTTTGTGGGTATTCAGACACATGCTCATGTATTCGGATGATTCCTTCTTTTCCTTTACTTGCTCTGTCTGTGATATACCATTTCCAGCACACTATGGAGCTTTGCTGCGCTCGCCCGACCTTGTGTGTCTCATTTTCTGAGAGAACCCAGGATAATATGGGTATGTCTGGTCTTAAACTGACTTTGTCGTCCCCTGTCTGCCCTTCTGTTTCTGTTAGGGCCCAATAACATGCTAATAATTGTTTCTCAAATGGAGTGTAACGAGTAGCAGCATCTGTCAATTTTCTAGACCAGAACCCTAACGGTATACGAGTGCCATGTTGAACCTGCCTCAAACTCCATACTGCAGTATCATTGGTAGCGGATACCTGTAGCTCAAAAGGCTGTCCAGGCACTTGCGGGGCTCGGGGTAAAGCTTGAGCTACGGCTTCTTTGGCTGCATCAAAAGCCACCTGCTGTTCCTTTCCCCACTCGAAGTGGGCCTTTTTCATGTTATGGCATACAGCGGTTTTAATAACATCGTGAGGTGAGGTATGTGTCGCCTCCAGTAATCCAGTAGTCCCACAAACCGTTGTGTCTCAGTTTTATTCGTGGGGGTGGCCATTTCTTGAATTTTATTCTTCACAGGCTCGATTATGATGTCCTCATCCCGAGACCATTGGATCCCCAGAAACTGCCCTGTAACCTTCTTCGGATTTATCTCCCAGCCCCTGTCTCGCATGTGTTGGACTAGAGTAGCTTCTAAAAGCACTGCCTCGGTGGGACCCCTTATTAGTACTTCATCGATGTGGTGTGCCAGTGAGACATTAGGAGCCAACGTGCACATGTCCAGGTCCCAGGCCACCAATCCATGGCATAGGGTAGGGCTATGTAGGTAACCTTGAGGTAGGCATTTAAATGTGTATTGCCTCCCTTCCCAAGTGAATGCAAACTGGTCCTGGGATTCTTCCGCTATTGGAATGGAGAAAAAGGCATTGGCTAGGGCGATTACCGCATACCACTCTGCACCTTCTTCAGACAGCCGCTCTGTTATAGTTACTACATCTGGGTCAGCGGTTGCCAGGGGAGGGGCAAATTTGTTCAGTTGTCGGTAGTCCACAGTCATCCTCCAACTTTTGTCAGGTTTGTGCACAGGCCCAACAGGGCTATTGTAGGGGAACACCGCATGTCTAATGATACCCGCCTCCAAGAGCCCTTGTATGGTTTCCCCTATTTCTTTGTGTCCCCCAGGTATTCGGTACTGTTTCATAGTCACTATACGCAATGGCCGTGGTACTACCACTGGTTCCCACTTTGCTTCCCCTGCAATCACAGTGATCACCCGTATCCCGAATGAGAATCGCCCGAACGAGGTGTTGTGTGTGGTTCCCTTTAAAAGGTCCATCCCAGTAATATGTTCCTTTACTGCTGATATTAAGACCGTTACCCAGCGCGGAGGCCCATTTCCCAACGCCATTCTGATAGTTGTTCGGACAGCGGGCATTTCTGCCCCTCTAAATCCATTAATCATCATACGGGTCCCTGTGCGTTTCCTAGGATTTCCATGGATAATAGTAACTTCTGCCCCTGTGTCTAGTAAAGCAACATCTCTTTGTATGTCCCCCCCCCCCCCCCCCCGACCAATGTATCATAATCGGAATGTGTGGCCTCAGGCCCCCGGGAGCTTGGGTTGATGTGGTTCTAACGGGGAGTACTCCCGGATCCCGGCCACACCCCTAGTCGAGGGGATTACTAGCCTTCCACAGCTTTTCTATGTTGGGGTATAGGCTAGCGGGAGGTGATTTCTCCGCATCTGCAGACTTATCGCTATCCGACTTAGTCTCCCTTGCCTCCCTCCTTTCACCCTTCCCTGTTCCCAGGACGCAGAGTTGCTTCCACATAGAATACATCGCTCCTGTTGGGATTCCATCAATTTTTTCCTTGGGGACCCCTGCCTTCAGTAAAGCTGTGAACATGTCCCTCCGCGTAATTCTTTTTTTTGTCTTTCCTGACCCTGTACCTTTCCCAGAGGTCGAACCTTGTCGCTGGTCCCAATTTCCCTCTACATTAGCCATTCTCGACTCTCGCACACTATCTTCTACATCCTCTAATTGTCCTAACAATAGGTAAGTGTGCCCCACCCGTTGCCCTTGGGCTGGTCCCAATAATGCGAGTAGCGCACCCCTCATCATAGAAGGGCCACTCTTCATCAGCCTGCTCCGCACTCCTGCCGTAAAGAGCTCCTGATCTGGCCCCCCATATGGTTGGTGATACAATCCTCCCTGTGTTGCCATGTTGCGCAACTGTATCGCACCCTCCGCCATAGTATTCCAAGGTTTTACCTCCCCTTCCCAATCAACGGCAGAGGGATATTTTTGCCGGACCCCTATAGTAACCATGTCCCATAGCGAACCTGTGCCCTGGACATTCCGTAGCACTGCTGTGATATGGTGGTCCGTAGTCATAACCCCGAAGAATTAACAAAAATGGGGACTAAGTATTATGCCTGATGCTCCCTGGTCCCAAATCCGGGTTAGCCATTCTGACAATGATTCCCCAGGTTTTTTGCGAAATCGAGACCCTATTTCTTGTAACTCACTAGTGGTGAAGTCACGCACCCCTCTAGTGGTTACCAGCTGTTCCCCATCTTGCTGTTTCGTCTTATTTGTCATAAGGGGTCTAGCTTCCGTGCTCGGAGCCTATGGGGGAGGGTCTTTTGTTTCCTCCCGTTCCCCCCCTCTCCATCTGTCTACTCATATTCTGAGTCAGAGGAGTACCAGATGTCTCCATCCCAACGAGCCGGATCCCAAGTGGGTCCAGCTACCAATGCACGTACCTTTGACCGATCTATCTGTAATTTCCGTCGTCTGGCTTTATTTTTATTTTTTACTGTCACCAGATGGCATATTAAAGTTTCTGATTGTTCATTGACTTTATCCGCCCGTTCTTGTGCAGTGCAGACCGCTTCAGCCAGAGTCGAGTTTTGACTTTCCAAAACCTTAACAGCTATTTTTAACTAGATTTTCTGCCTCACTTTCCTTAAGTTGTTTACACATCGCCCTTAATGCTGTCAACAAAATCCATCCCATTTGTGGGGGACTATTTTTCTCCTGTGGGATGCCCGCTTCCTCCAGGAGAGACAGTACCGCGTGGGGTACAGTTCTATCTTTGCTCTGTTCCAATAACTGTGTATCCCAATGTTGCGAGGGTCCAAACCGGACCAGCACATTGGCAAGAGAGCCAAAACCCTCATCCTTGTGCTCCACCCTGGTATTCTATACTTCTCTCCCGCAGGAGGAGACTGCTTCTTGTCTTTTCTCTTAAACATTTTACCAGATTGCAGCGCCAAAATGTTTTGGATCGATAATAATAGACCCAGGTTCGGGATCTGGATGAATGTTAAATAAGAGACAAGACAAATGAAGTAAAGATAAAACACCGTTTACTGAGAGAAATGAAACATAATACAGTTTACGAAGAAAAGCGAAGTATGATAAGATGCAACAAAGCTCACAGCCTTCGGCCCGTCAGGAACTCCGCAACGATGGCTGGTCAGGAGCCTTGGGGGTCCCGGCACCGCTCGCGAATCACGGTCCAAGGTGAAGTTCAAAGAGCTACTGGATAGTTCCGTTCCTTTATACTATTGAACAAACATGGGTGCATGTGGCTTATGGCCAACTCCTAATCTGTAAGGACCCAGCTGTTCTTCCACAAAGCATGGGACCTCGAGGCACCAACCGACCCATAAACAAGATGGTGTGCGCATCAAGGCCTCTCTCTCTCTCTCTCTCTGCATCAACAACATTCCACGAGGCATGAAGCAGAAACACACTGTAAATGTCAGAATATCATAATTAACCCTATGTGATTAACCCTATACAATACACCACCTCAAAGGCCGACCAGAAGATATGAGCCGAGATAGCCGAGGTGGTCTCGCCGGTGACCAACGAGGTGCGTGAAGGCAACCAATGCCGCAAGCGATGGAACAACCTTGTTGGATCTGCCAGAGTAAGTATTACATTTATTTACATGTAATTATATATTGAGATAATTGAAATTATAAATGTAATGCGTGATTAAAATCAGATGTGATGTCTTGCACTTATTCTGGGAAGGTTGTACTCAAAGCCTGCGGTCATGGTGTACGACTTTAGGTAAAGAATGATCATTTTAATTATAATCATGATTACATCTGTCGGCTATGTGCTATATCAGTCTCTGTGACAGTACCTAGCAATGATATCACGCAATGATCTCATGCCATGTCGTGTTGTTGTTACCTTTTACAGAAGAAGTTTTCGAGGAATAGGGCCAAGCAGAGGCGAACCGGTGGGGGACCACCAGTCATCATCGACCTCATCGACATTGAGGAGCGGGTGCGGCACTAGTGGGGACCCACTCCTGGTTGGCCACGCAAGCAGCAGCAGCAGAGCCTGATGAGATGCCACTTGAGTAAAGTATACACCATTGCGTGATGTAAAGTCAATAGATGCCACACCCACTCATATCTGCCCAATATTATATGATAGATGAATCATTAAATTCTTCTCTAAATAATGACGTCCTCATGAGAATCATTGCAATGCAGAATTTGGTCATGAAATGTGATGTCTGTGATGATCTTGATAGCGGTGTTGCTTTTGTCATGCATATGCAGTGTATAGCGCTGGGCTCACCTCGTGACCCATGGAACCCTTTCTCCTCCAATAACCTCATTTATGTTTTGCAAGTCAGCCAGCAGCACGGCCCCATGCAAGAAAACTGAGCCCAGAAGCTGGGGGTGCGGGGAGGGATTCTCCGGACTCTCCTCCATCTGGTGCTGAGGAGCACCGATTCTTACCTGTGCATCTGCTGGGTCCCTTCTCAATGGATGACAGTGCCGACTTCGAGGAGTCTGCAACCCCAACCTCCATAATCCATTTGGCACCGATGACATCTAGTGCTCCTGCGGCCATTCCCACATCCACCGTGAAGGTACCGGTCCCAAGCACCTTGCCTCAGGGCACCCCAGATATCTCCAGTACAGCGCCGACTAAGTGGAGGTTGGTTCGACGCGGCAGGTCTGCTCCATGAGCAGCAGATCTGCGCGGGGACATGGTACACTTGTCCAGGAGGAGTGTTGACATCGGGGGGCATATCCCTCCAACTGGCCAGCATATCCGCCACCATGACGGAGTGGGTGCCGCGGATGGCGGAGGCCCTGGAGCTGATAGCCAGGAACATTTGTGGCAGAGGCCTCCCAGTGGTCCTTGAGCGTGGCACTGCACCCCAAGGTGCCGCACCCCCATTGCCAACGACACATGAGAGCCAGGAGGAAGATCTTGCTTCTGGCTCAGAGCACGTTCCCACCTCGGGACCGTTCTCTCCAATATCCGTCCAAGCAGCGGTTCTGCCATCATCCCCCAAATGAAGCAGCGTCTGAGGAGCTCCTCGGCCAGGCGGCTTGGAATCAGGAGAGGAAGGGGAAGTGGTAGAGGTGGGGAGGAGAAGTGGGGTGGGGGGGGGCGGTGGTGGGGAAGGAAAGTGAGGTGCATGGCCACAGGTGTTGGCTTGGGCATATTTTTATGTTGTTGGTGCTATTTTGCTGGGGGGGGTCGGGGGAAGGAGCGAGGGGGCTTCATTGCTGGTTTGCATTTGTGTTCTGTGTTCTGGTCATGCAGGGCCCCTTGGGGAAGAGTGACCATAATATGGTAGAATTCTTCATAAAGATGGAGAGTGACACAGTTAATTCAGGAACTAGGGTCCGGAACTTAAAGAAAGGAAACTTCGACAATATGAGACGTGAATTGGCTAGGATAGACTGGAGAATGATACTTAAAGGGTTGATGATGGATAGGCAATGGCAGGCATTTAAATATCACATGGATAAACTACAACAATTGTACATTCCTATTGGTGTAAGAATAAAAAAGGGAAGGTGGCTCAACCGTGGCTAACAAGGGAAATTAGGGATAGTGTTAAATCCAAGGAAGAGGCATATAAATTGGCCAGAAAAAGCAGCAAACCTGAGGACTGGGAGAAATTTAGAATTCAGTGGAGGAGGACTAAATGTTTAACTAGGAGGGGGGAAATAGAGTATGAGAGTAAGCTTGCTGGGAACATAAAAACTGACTGTAAAAGCTTCTATAGATATGTGAAGAGAAAAAGATTAGTGCAGTCAGAATCAGGGGAATTCATAATGGGGAACAAGGAAATGGCAGACCAATTGAACAAATACTTTGGCTCTGTCTTCACAAATAACCTCCCGAAAATACTAGGGGACCAAGGGTCTAGCGAGAAGGGGGAACTGAGGGAAATCCTCATTAGTCAGGAAGTGGTGTTAGGGAAATTGCAGGGACTGAAGGCCAATAAATCCCCAGGGCCTGATAGTCTGCATCCCAGAGTACTTAAAGAAGTGGACCTAGAAATAGTGGATGCACTGGTGGTCATTTTCCAACATTCTATAGACTCTGGATCAGTTCCTATGGATTGGAGGGTAGCTAATGTAACACCACTTTTTATAAAGGAGGAAGCGAGAAAACACGGAATTATAGACCGGTTAGCCTGACATCGGTGGTGGGGAAAATGCTGGAATCAATTATTAAAGATGTAATAGCAGTGCATTTGGAAAGCAGTGTCAGGATCGGTCCAAGTCAGCATGAATGTATGCAAGGGGAATCATGCTTGACAAATCTTCGAGAGTTTTTTGAGGATATAACTAATAGAGTGGATAAGGAGAACCCATGGATGTGGTGTATTTGGACTTTCAAAAGGCTTTTGACAAGGTCCCACATAAGAGATTAGTGTGCAAAATTAAGGCACATGGTATTGGGGGTAATGTATTGACGTAGATAGAGAACTGGTTGGCAGACAGGAAGCAAAGAGTGGGAATAAATGGGTCCTTTTCAGAATGGCAGGCAGTGACTAGTGGGGTGCCGCAGGGTTCAGTCCTGGGAACCCAGCTATTTACAATATACATCGATGATTTAGATGAAGGATTTGAGCGTAATATCTCCAAGTTTGCAGATGACACTAAGCTGGGTGGCAGTGCGAGCTGTAAAGAGGATGCTAGGAGGCTGCATGGGGATTTGGACAGGTTAGGTGAATGGGTAAATGCATGGCAGATGCAGTTTAATGTGGATAAGTGTGAGTTTATCCACTTTGGTGGAAAAAACCGGAAGGCAGATTATTATCTGAATTGTGACAGATTAGTAAAAGGAGAGGTGCAACGAGACCTGGGTGTCATGGTACATCAGTCATTGAAGGTAGGCATGCAGGTTCAGCAGAGAGTAAAGAAACTAAATGGCATGCTGGCCATCATAGTGAGGGGATTTGAGTATAAGAGCAGGGAGGTTTTACTGTAGTTATACAGGGCCTTGGTGAGACCACACCTTGATTATTGTGTGCAATTTTGGTCTCCTAATCTGAGGAAGGACATTCTTGCTATTGAGGGAGTGCAGCGAAGGTTCACCAGACTGATTCCTGGGATGGCAGGACTGACATATGAAGAAAGACTGGATTGACTAGGCTTATATTCACTGGAATTTAGAAGAATGAGAGGGGATCTCATTGAAACATATAAAATTCTGACGGGATTGGACAGGTTAGATGCAGGAAAAATGTTCCCAATGTTGGGGAAGTCCAGAACCAGGGGTCACAGTCTAAGGATAAGGGGTAAGCCATTTAGGACGAGATGACCTGTCTAATGCAGCAATGTGTGGCATGCTGAGATATAGCGCAAATATCTCCAGCTGAGACCTGAAAGGAACCCGATGTGTAGAACGAAAGTGCCACAGTGACCTTGACCTCGATGGACAATGCGGACCTGATGGTGCTGGCAGGCTGCAGATCTCCCCTGATGAGTTGGCATATCTCACTGATAACTTCCTTGTGGAAGCGCAGTCTTCTAATGCAGGTGTTATTGGACAAGTTGAGGTAAGACCGCTTCTCCCTGTAAGTGCAGGGGATGTAAGGTCTGGTCCTCCTCATCAGTCTGGCACATCTTAGATTGTGCACAGAATGCTGTTGAATACATCTTCTGCCATCTGTAGTCTGCAGCTTGTGCGCACTCATCAAGACAGGCTGCGAAATGACAGGCCCTATTCCAATAATTATCAATATTACACCGATTGTTCACAAACAATAAATATCCCCACTAAGACACCTAAAGTAAATTCCAATTGACACAGTATGATGAGATGTTTGTTCAGATGTTCACATCATCTTAAAAGACCTCTAGAGTACAACCAAACTCCCCCAAAGTTGAAGCAGAGCAGCCTTTTAAATGCAGCGACCTGCGATTTAGAAAATGGCGTCCATACTGCTGTGTTTAGTTCAGGTCAGAGCAACTTTTGCACAGCGTTTTTTTTCTGCGAGCGATATTGTTGGCGAGATGTGTGCGAGGTGCCAAAAGTAATGCTGGGCGATTTTCTAGGTGTTAGTTTCGGCAAATGTGATCTTTACGACAAAAAACAGTGGCCTCGCTGTAATATTAAATATCGGCGTTAATTGCGTGCCGAAAGTAACGCTAGGCGATATTATGGGCGTTGGTTTCACCCATTCTGATCTTTCCACCAAAAAAAAGTGGGCGGGTGGAATTATTTTTTATCGGCATTATGTACATGCTGAAAGTAACACACGGCGATAAATGACCAAGAAATGGGCGTTACTTTCCATTTTGGGGCTAAATGGGCGATATATGGGCGTTATACCACATTTCAGCATTAAAATGGACATTAAGTGGGCGGTTTGCATGTAAAAATAAAAGAAAATCTAGCCCATAGATTTTTGTTAGGCAAAGGTATTAAGGGTTATTGGGCTAGAACCTCCACTTTTGTGGTTATCGCCCAAAAATAGGCGATAAAAAAGTGTTTTCAGTTCACCAGCTTCTCGCCCATTCTCAAACCACCTAGTCTTCACTTTTGAAAATGGCCGTTACCGCGAGCGATATAAAATGGGCGGTAGCATTACATTTTTTTGACCTTCTGCCGTAAAGTGTGGCCGTCCCTAGCAACGGTATGGCAACGCTTGATTCCCGTGATTCTGGAGGTCATGGGTCACCATGACATGCGCAGAAGAGGAGACAGAGAGAAGGAGCTCAGAGGGACTGAAGGCATTGCTGGGTGTGGCGTGGCTGTTTTGGGAGGAAGGAGGGAAACTTTAGAGCTTCACAGCAAGTAGGCAAACAAAAATTAGCTGTTACCAGCCACATATTTGACCGAATTTGGCCTATAATGGAGAGAGAGGAGGAGGCATCAGAGCACGCTGTGGAGACTGAAGCTGGAGAGAGTAGTGAGGTGGGAGAGGAGTACATTGGAGGTCATAAAAGAGCCAGGAGGTTCTCGGACGAGGCAAATGCCTCCCTCCCGCAGGAGGTCTAGTTACGCTGGGATGATTTGATACAGGGAGGGTGTGGGAAGCTCACGCCAAAGGCTTACCAGAGAATATGGACCGAGATAGCAGAGGCGGTCTCGTCAGTGACCAACAAGGTGCGTGAGGGCAACCAATGCCGCAAACGATGGAACGACCTTGTGGGATCTGCAGGAGTAAGTATTACATTGATTTACTTGTACTTAGTATTTATATAATTTGATTTGTAACAGTAATGAGTGACTATCAGCAGATGTGCGGTCTTGCACTTTTACCGGGAATGTTTTACTCAAAGCCTGTGGTCACGGTGTACGTCTTTAAGTAATGAATAATCATAATCATCATCATCATGATTACATGTGTTGTATCAGTCTCTGTGACAGTACCTAGCAATGATCTCATGCCATGTCGTCCTGTCACCTTTTACAGAAGAAACTATCGACGATGAGGTCCGTGCAGAGGCAAACAGGTGGGGGGCCACCAGTGCCCAGCGATATCACAGAGATGGAGGAGGAAGTGCTTGCACTTGTGGGGAAGCACCCCCGGACAGCCACGGACGCATCTGCAGACCCTGAAGTGATGCCACATGAGTAAAGCTTACACCATTGCATCATGTAAAGCCTAGATGCCACACCCACTCATATCCTAACAATCATATATGATAGATGATTTTTAAAAATGTCATAGAAATAATGCTCGCCTAATGGAAATCATTGCAATGAACAATGTGTTGATGGTCATGAAATGTGATGTCTGTGATGATCTTGATAGTGGTGGTGCTTTTGTTGTGCATATGCTGTGTGTAGCACTGGACTCACCTTGTCACCCTCGCAACCCCTTCTCCTCTAATAACCTAATTTGTGTTTTGCAGCTCAGCCGGCAGCACAGCCCCAGGCAAGACCACAGAGGCCAGAAGGTGGGGGCGCGGGGCAGCAGTCGGCAGACAATCCTACTACATCTGGTGCTGAGGAGCTCCGATTCTCGCCCGTCAATCCGCTGGGTCTGTTCTCCACGGATTTGAATATAGGAGCAGGGAGGTCTTACTGCAGTTGTACAGGGCCTTAGTGAGGCCTCACCTGGAATGTTGTGTTCAGTTTTGGTCTCCTAGTCTGAGGAAGGACGTTCTTGCTATTGAGGGAGTGCAGCAAAGGTTCACCAGACTGATTCCAGGGATGGCTGGGCTGTCATATGAGGAGTGACTGGGTCAACTGGGCCTTTATTCACTGGAGTTTAGAAAGATGAGAGGGGATCTCTTAGAAACATATAAGATTCTGATGGGACTGGATAGGTTAGATGAATGGGAAGAATGTTCCCGATGTTGGAGAAACTCTTTGGTGTACATTCTCAGTTTCGTGTGGATGGGGCTCAGGGCTGGTCTGAATGCCTTGTTGCACCACAGTCTCTCAAACATCTTTTTACTCATGATGGATTGGCTAGCGCCAGTGTCCAGTTACATGGCTACGAGTAAGCCATTCAATTTTACGTTTAGCATTATAGGTGGACATTTCGTCGAAAATGTGTGCACCCCGTGTACTTCAGCATCTGCCTCCTCTCTCTGAGGCTCGAAATTGCTTTGATCCACCATGGACTGATCTTCCTCTGCCATGTGGTGGTTAGCAGGTTTTGCAGAGCTTGCAGCTCGTTTGCAAGCTCGTTGGAGGTGCCCCATTGTTCCACAGCTCTTGCAAACATACTCTTTGAAGCGGCATGGAACCTCCACAACGCTAACAAGGTGTGAATTGTCTTGCATTCATCCTTTGTTGCGGACTCTGAGTCATCTGGGTCACCTGAGGCCTACTGGCAGTTGCAGACTCGTGGATTCTGTCCTGTACATTTCTGCTCGCAAACACAGTTCCAGTTAATTTATGAATATTGCTAGCACTTGTGTGTTGAATTTCTTTGGTGTTATCATTGGTGGACATAAACGCCTGTGCTATCGCAATGGCCTTACTGAGGGTCGGTGTCTCTTCAGTCAAAAGTTTTCGTAGGATGGTCTCGTGGCCAATGCCCAGTACAAAAAAGTCAATGAGCATTTGCTCCAGGTAGCCATCAAACTCACATTGTCCTGCAAGTCGCCTTAGCTCGGCAACGTAGCTCGTCACTTCTTGACCTTCAGATCGCTGGCATGTGTAGAACCGATACCTCACCATCAGCACGCTCTCCCTCGGGTTAAGATGCTCCCGAACCAGTGTACACAGCTCCTCATACGACTTATCTGTGGGTTTCACTGGAGCCAGAAGATTCTTCATGAGGCTGTAGGTCGGTGCACCGCAGACTGTGAGGAGGACGGCTCTCCTTTTTGCAGCACTTCCTTCTCTGTCCAGCTTGTTGGCTACAAAGTACTGGTCTAGCCTTTCGACATAGGCTTCCCAGTCCTCACCCTCCGAGAACTTCTCCAGGATGCCCACAGTTTGCTGCATCTTTGCGTTGGATTCGTAATCTCGTCACCAGTTATTGTGTTCCTAACACAGATGAGGCTGCACACAGGGAGATTAAAGTAACAGTGACCTCAGTCTTAAGACACTACAGATTGAGGAACAGGCCTTAGGGGCCGGCTTATATATAGTGTTCCCAAGGGATGCTGGGATCCCTTGGGACTTCAGGGGCTGAGCTCCCTGGTGGCGGAACATGGGAGTGCATGCTTTACAGATACACAACAGATTATGTATTAAATCTTTATTTTTCGCACCTATATCTGGGTTGCTGTATAATGTGTGGTGAGCGTCGTCATCATCATCATAGGCAGTCTCTTGGAATCGAGGAAGACTTGCTTTCAATCTAAAAGTGAGTTCTCAGGTGACTGAAGAGTCCAATGCAGGACCTACAGTCTCTGTCACAGGTGGAGCAAACAGTGGTTGAAGGAAAGGGTGGGTGGGAAGTCTGGGTTGACGCACGTTCCTTCCGGATGCTCTTCCTCCACTTTGGGCGGTCTTGGGCCAGGGATCCCCAGGTGCCAGTGGGGCTGTTGCACTTTATCAAGGAGGCTTTGAGGGTGTACTTGAAGCATTTCCTCTACCCTAGTGGGACTCGCTTGTCGTGCTGAGGCTCCGAGAAGAGCGTTTGCTTTGGGAGTCTCGTGTTGGGCATGCGGACGATGTGACCCGCCCAGCGGAGCTGATCGAGCGTGGTCAGTGCTTCGATGCTGGGGAAGTTGGCCTGGGCGAGAACTCTGATATTGATGCATCTGTCCTCCCAATGGATTTGCAGGATTTTGCGGAGGCAGCATTGGTGGTACTTCTCCAGTGCTTTGAGGTGTCTGCTGTATATAATCCACGTCTCTGAGCCATATAGGAGGGCGGGTATCACTACTGCCCTGTAGACCATAAGCTTGGTGCCAGATTTGAGCTCCTGGTCTTCAAACACTCTCTTCCTTAGGCGACGAAAGACTGCGCTGACACACTGAAGGCGATGTTGAACCTCGTCATCGATGCCTGCCCTTGCTAACAGTAGGCTCTCACCGTATGGAAAATGGTCAACGTTGTCCAAGGCCTCACTGTGGATTTTGATAACTGGGGAGCACTACTGTGTGGCAGGGTCAGATTGGTAGAGGACTTCTGTCTTATGGATGGTAATGTAAGGCCTATGCTTTCGTATGCCTCGGTGAAGGTGTTGACCATGACTTGAAGTTTGGCCTCCGAGAGTGCGTAGACGCAAACGTCGTCTGTGTACTATAGTTTGATGACAGAGGATGGGAGGACCTTGGATCTAGCCTGGAGAACAGATTCCCATTTGTTACCGCATAGCATGCTGAGCTGGGGCGACGTTTCCCGTCTGAGTCCCTGGATTGAAATTTCCGTTTTCTCTCTGTGAATCTTGGGATCTCTATTTTTCTCTCTCTCTCTTGTTTTTTTTCCTCTTTTCTTTTTCTGTATTCCTATTTCTCTACTTCTCTCTCTCTCAATCAGTTTTTTCTTTCTGTTTCTCATTTCCTTTCCTCACTTATACCTCTTACTCCTTTCTCTTTTGCTCCCTTCTCTCTCTCCCTCTCTCTCACCCTCTCTCTTTCCCTCTCCTCTCTTTCTCGCTCCCTCTCTCTCCCGTTCCCTCTCATTCTCTTTCACCCTTTCTCTCACCCTCTCTCTTTCCCTACCCTCTCTCCCTTTCCCTTTCCCTCCCCTTTAGTGCAGATTCTGTGCTGAACACCTCCGGTCCATTGAAGAGGCTCCTGGACCAGTTGCTGAGCAATATGGAGCTGGCTCCGGGATCTCGCCCTGTCCGGAGCTTACTGATCTTCCCCAGACGATCTCTTACTGGACTTCTCTACTGTCGACTCAGCTGCTGTCATGGAGCTAAACCTGCTCCAAGATCTCTGCCACTCTACACCGGCCCTAAAAGCTGGCGACGGCACAGTCAGCTAAAGGGCCGACTTCTTAACGGTGAAAATGGGTCCGGGGGCAGAGCGGTAGTGGTGCGTACTTTTAGCGCGTCACTACTGCCGCAAGCCTCACACCGCCACGAGAGTCGGTGGTGGACCACACCGCTGCTAGACCTCCCAGGCTGAATCTATGTCGGTGCGGCCAATTGAGCCCAAAGCGGCGGTCAATCAATTTTGATGAATGGCCACCGCAAACGAGCAGCAATGGTCCTTCCCGAGACTGTGAATTGCGAGGCCCATGAAATTATCGGATTGTCGTAAAAACCCATCTGGCTCACTTAGGTCCTTTAGGGAAGCAAATCTGCCATCCTTACCCGGTGTGGCCTGTATGTGACTTCAGAACCACAATGTGGTTAACTCTTAGCTGCTCTCTGAAATGGCCTCGCAAGCAAAGCACTTAGGGACGGGCAATAAATGCTGGCCTTGCCGGCAACGTCCACATCCAATGAATAAAAAACCCCATAACTAAACAAAAGTTGTGGTAATAGGATAGTAGATCCAGATTAAAGCCCAGGGAGTTTGGCCCCTCTGGCGCAGCTTGTTGTTCTGGACTATTTGGGCTAAACTTTCCGCGATGATCGCTATTGCCCAAAAATGAGTGATATTTCCAGCCTTAGTGTTTTTTTTTCAGGATCGCTGGAATATCGCCCATTTTAAAAACCGCTGGTTTTGCCTTTTTAATTTAGCCGATAGCCTTAGCGATGTGAAATGGGCCTTAGCGATGTATTCATAACAACGGCTGTTCTGCGCATGCGTAGTTTTTTTCAAGCGATTCAGGAGTTCAGGAGTCATCTGCGCATGCTCAGAAGACTGAAAGAGAGGGAGAGAGAGAAGGAGAGAGAAGGAAGCTGAAAATAAGTCTGTGGAGGGTGAAAAATGTCAAACCAATTGAGCGATAGTAGTATGCAGCAGGAGCTGTCAGGGAGAAGGAGGGCGAGAGCCTTCTCTGATGAGGCCAATGAGGCCCTGGTTAATGAGGTTGAAAATTGGTGGAGCCAATTAACCCAGGATGAGCGTGGGAAACCTCCCCCCCGTACATATCAAAAAATATGGGGCGATATCGCCGCCGTAGCCTCATCGGTGGCTCATGATAGGCGTGAGGCAGGCCAGTGCCGCAAGCGGTGGAACAGTCTCGTTGCATCGGCAAGAGTAAGTATTCAATTATTACATTTTAAATTGTAATGATGCACTGACTCATTAATTAGAATATAAATCTGC